>NC_044285.2:40869525-41169525 GCF_004027225.2 Strigops habroptila | reverse complement strand
GGCTCACTTTGAGTTCTAGTCATGCAGCTTCCAAAAATGAGCTCATATTCAATAGCTTTCAGTGTCCTTGTCAGCCAAAATACTATCAGGTATGTTTGTAAAGAGATTTTGTTACAGTTTCCAGAACAATACAAAACGTACTGTGGTAGCGCAGTTGTGCTATTCCAGCAGTATAACAAATAGCTGAAGGAGTGAAAAGTGCTGAACGTCAAGGTGGCTGAGACAAGAGATGAGCCAAGGTGGATGATACAAGAGATGAGCCAGGGATGAGGATGTTTTTTGAGAGCATCCAAACTGCACTGGGAAGAAGGAGTCTGAAAACTGATTTCTGTAACTGCCACAGAGTTGAGGGGTTTGGTATGTGCCCAAAGTCATGGCCTCGGCTCACAGGGAAGCAAGGTCACACTGTGGCAGCAGAAGTGAGACTTTTCACTCCTCATTGATGTGGCAGCTTGACCTTTTCCTGCCTGCCACAAATCGACTTCCCAGGAAAACTCTTGCAACTTTTCACTTCTGCCACAGAAATAGCAGACAACTTGCTTGTGTCTATTCTACACACGAAAAACAGCAGTTCTGTCTCCACGTCAACAGGCACATCCCCTTGGAACTGCTGTGTGGGAAGAACTTCATTTTATACACATTGGGGGATTTCTAAATATTTGAGAACCTAGCAAGATCTATTAGCTCCAGTGTCTCACCACCCTCATAAGGAAGAGCTTCTGCCTCAGAGCTCATCTCAATCTCCCTTCTGGCAGGTTAAAGCCATTCCCCTTGGCCTGTCCCTACAGGCCCTTGGCCAAAGCCCCTCTCCAGGTTTCCTGGAGCCCCTTTAGGCACTGGAGCTGCTCTAAGGTCTCCCCTTCAGGAGTCTTCTCTTCTCCAGGCTGCCCCAGCCCAGCTCTCTCAGCCTGGCTCCAGAGCAGAGCTGCTCCAGCCCTCGCAGCAGCTCCGTGGCCTCCTCTGGACTTGCTCCAACAGCTCTATGCCCCTGAGAAGTTCAGCTTTCTCCATATTCCAGGTAACTAGGTATCACGTTTCCTTCCAGAGAGAGCCACACTCTCCCTAGTCTTCCTTTTATCACCGGTGTACTGATAGAAGCTTTTCTTGTAGTCCTTGATGTCCCTGGCCAGATTTCATTCTGTTAGTGTTTTAGCTTTTCTAACCTGATCCCTGGCTGCTCACACCACTTCTCTGTCTTCCTCCCAGGCTACCTGTCTTTGCTTCCACCCTCTGTAGGCCTCCTGTTTATGCTCAAGTTTGTCCAGGAGCAAACTGTTCATCCACCCAGACATCCTGGTGTTCTTGCCTGACTTCCTCTTTGTTGTGATGCATTGCTCCTGAGCCTGGAGGAGGTGACCCTTGATTATTATCCAGCTTTCTTGGGCTCCTCTTCCCTCCAGGGCTTTATCCCTCAGTACTCTACCAAGCAAATTCATTATATGAGCTTTCTCTTGCTGTGGATAACTGCTTGATTCTACCAGGACATGACTGCTGGCTTGTAAGTGAACTTCAGGGGATTATGTTTTGAACTACTATGCTCTAATGAGACTTTCCAACAGAGTCTACACTTGCAGCACTTGAAAGAGAATGAAGAGGGATGAAACCTAGGGCAAAAGAATACAGGAGCAGAAAAATATCCCAGCTCAACACAAGCAGAACAGAATGCTGCCTTACCAACAACAATGTGAAAAAAGGAAAAGGTAGCTGGTGAAATCAGCAGATGAATTTAAGAGACAACAATGTCCCTGCTCATTGCAGAGCGGTTGAACTAGATGACCTTTAAAGGTCTCTTTCAACCCAAACTATTCTATCATTCTATCAAGTCAATGGGAAGCCTTGGGACAAGGACATGTGTCTTGGGAAGCTGTGGAAAGGATGAGGAAAATAAAGCAATGAAGGACAGAGAAAAAGCGAGTCAGCGTGATGGGCAGAGATGAACAGGACTGCGGGAGAGCAAGAAAGGCACCAGGGCCAGGAGATGAAATCACTGTCACAACCAAACCCAGCAGAAATCAGAGACTTAAACACATGCTAACAGCAAAAGCATAGAAATACCATTGCCCTAAAGCTGTCCTGTTGGGGCTGGCAGGACCTGAGCAGGGAGGGGGCTTCCTTGGGGGTAGCCTTGCTCCCAAGCTCCAGGCAGCTGGTGCTGTCTGGCACTGCGGCTCCTCCAGCCCCAAAGGTGCCACAGTGGCATCTCACACCCCTGCTGGTGCCAAAGCCGAGACATTTGCCTTCACCTCTGCTCCATCAGCCCAGGGCCCCCTTGCTGGGTGCCCAGCCCTGGAGAGGGGCAGCAGCTCTGGGGTGTGAGATGCTGCATATCATATATACGCACATAGCTGTAATCGCAGCCAGGCTCACCAGCAGCTTCCCCCCTTCCCATGGAGCCTGGGAAGCTGCATTACTGTAAGGGATGGCTGTGACATTTTAGGCCAGACCGAATAAAAGACCTTGACTGTAACCCTAGACTTTTACAATCATCAACACTTGTCTTCAGAGGCGCCAGGATTTCATCCATGACATTCAGATGGCCCTGGTGCCTGCAGCCCACCTCCCGGGAACAGCCACTGCTGCAGAGGAAATACCCCAAAGTCCAATCACTCCTGACCAAAAGGAGCACATACCTGCTTAAAAACTGCTACAAATGTGGTTTGGGATTTCTGTTTAGGTTGTTTTAAACACATGCATATTTAATACCTAAAGTTCTTTAGAAAGTATTTAAGGAATAAAAACCAAAGCCAGACAACAGTAAGATGATCTTTGGAAATCTTCAAGGAAATACAATGTGCAGTAGTTTCTCTTTCTTGTGAAGCAAAAGATTTATTATGTTTATGGACTTAGGGAAAAAAAAGAAGCAACTGTAATCTGTCCCAATATAAAGAATCCATGAAATGGTAAAAAGAAATAAGGGGAAAGGGTGGAATCTCCTCATTTTATAAATATAGCAGATAAAGATAAATGTAAATGAGGAGTTCTTGAGTAGTGGGAATAGTGGTCCCATCGCTACATGAAAGCACTTCTGCATATGCTGCAGCAGATTAAAAACACTAAACAGACACATGGACACATGTGCCTTTGCTTTGTCCATGGGACACAGTTTGTCTCAAAAGTCTCAGAAAGACTCCCAGGATTGAGGAGAAGCCATTAAGAATTTAAGTTGCAATATAATAAGAGATGAATACTGGTATATAGATAGTGATGGAGTAGTTTGTTTCAGTGCAAAGAATACAAATGAACAAAGCTAACAAAAAACAAACTAATACTCCTCATCTTTATGTGTTGCATATGGAAAAAGGTAAGTTAGAAGGGTTAAAGAATTTACTAAATAAATGAGGAAAATATGCTGTAGCTTTCCTAGAAGAGAAAAACTGTCAAGTTATTCTTTCTCTAACCAATTAATCACATCAGTAGAACACCACGTGAACTTCTAAGAGTTTTCAGAGCTACAGACTGAATATCAAATTCAACTAATTCCCCTGAATTTCTGGTAGTAGGGGAGGAGATCTGATTTTGCACAGCACAGTTTAATTCTGTCCTATTATTACACACATGCTCTTCTTTTTTGGACGGGTGGGAAATGAACAGCCAACTATCAGTTTTCATGGCATTTACTTCCTGTTATTCCTTTCAAAGTATTTAATCTCTTCCTAAAGTTAGTTCTGCATGGAAGAACACAAGTGAAAAGAAACTGGCAGACCTATAAATCATACCTTGCTTTACATACCCCTCATCAGAAGTTACAACTCTACTACTGCATTTCCAATCAATCAATTACCAGTGAAATCCATTACAACAGTGTGAACAGAATAACTGTGAAGACAAAACTCTGAGTAAAACCTGGAGTTAGAGCTGTCACCAAAACAGCATTTCTCTGAATTTTCTTTCAAATTTGTGCCAATACTGTAATTTAAGCTTTCTTTTAAGAAACAATTTACTTTCTCAAAATGAGAGAGAAAAACACCCAACTTAAAATATTGTACTATTGATGGACTATATATATACAGACACCTCACTAACAGCATTAGATTGATTCAGCCACAGATTGATTCAGTTACAGAATTTAAGCTTACTGAAAATGGCCAACTCACTTCAACTTTTACTTCCCAAGTGCTGGAAAACATCTTGTCATGAGCAATACACAGACCAAGAATTCATCATGCAAATTCAATTAATAACTTTGATCACATAACGTTTTCTCAGTGATAAATAAAACTGATCTATCAAGCATACAATTACTTGTTCAGCTTTTATCTCATTTCTAAATAAAGGCACACAAAGAAAGGAGAGAAACTTCATTATAAAACCAACCCGCTACTGGTGCAACCCAGAAACATCTTTTCAAGATCTCAAAGAATGTTAAATGTCAGTTAATGGGACTTCCTAACAAATGGTTATCAATTTTAATGGGATCACTCATAGCATCTCTCTGAAACCATTACTTCACCTATGTTTACCTGCTCCCTGACAAGTGAAAATAGGATGTGTGTGTTTATTACTGGGTATGTAAATTAAGCCTAAAAAAGAATCCTATCTATGACCAAGCATTCTATAATTAACAGATGTTTACAGATACAGTTCCACCAAAAGTAACAACACTCTAATCTCTAGAAACGTGAATTTGGATCTTTCTAGTAACTAATCTATTGAACGCATTTTCCAGGCTCTTGGCAAAAGGTCATTTCATTAGCAGCAAACTCTGGCTGTAAGAACACGCGACAGTGTTGAGATGCTCCAGTTACTTGGCAAATATTAGCACCAAGGCTTAGAAGAGGCGGGGGGAGGGGGGTAAAAAATGGGTGAAAAGGCACTATTATTTGTCTAAATAGTTTTATAGTAGATAGAATCTTCTTCCTCCAAAAGCTTTTCAGATTTCTCTGTCCTGTGTAAACTACCTGCCACAAACATACTAAAAGTTCAGGATAAAATGACAACTGTAATAACATTACACACAGCAGAATGGAGCACGGACACTGCGGAGCGAGCAGCTGAACAGCACTGGTTCATTTAACCTTCTACATTACAAGAAGCCTTACACAGCGATAATCCAGTACTATAATATGACACAACCAGATTAACTTCTCCTAGATTAACAAAAAGACCCCCAATGTACCTATGTGTATGCAGCTGTGGCAGAAACACAGGCAAGGCACCAAAAGGGACACAGCCCAAACCTGAGAGGCTTTCCTACTCCTCAGATGCAGCAGTCGTTTCTTAAAGATATTTGCAAGGCATCTACAGGAATCTTGGCTGTACTACCAACGATGTCTCAAGATGTGCTTCAAAGCATACTTTTCCCACTTGTTTAATTTGCATAGGCAGTACCCTTATTTACTAACCAATGAATCTCCAACATAGCTTCCCAACCGCAGAACTAAGCTATAACATCTCCTTCTTATCGAGAGATCTCCCTAGATGCGAAGGCAGCCATGCACTTTATGAGAGCAACCACGCTCATACCATACCCACCCTTGCACTTCTCCCACCGCCCTTGGACAAAAAGATGGCAGTTTCTAAACTGTCTCTGCTGCTCGTTAAAAGCACAAGCTTCAGAACCACCTTGCCAGGCTGTACAATCTCTGTTCTGTATTCATTTAAATTAACTTTTTTAATCGTAGTCAAAATAAACAGGGCTAATGGGAGCCCTATCTACAAAAGAAAGGGTTGAATTAGATGAGATCTTAGGAAGAGCTTCTTCTCTGTGAGGGTGGTGAGGCGCTGGCACAGATTGCCCAGAGAAGGTTTAGCCAGGAGTCTTTGCAAGGATCCACAGAGGAATGTGGCAACCCACTGCAAGTAAGACCAGATGCCAAGGCATCTTCAGGAAAAAGAGGTAATAAAGACTTAGAGAATGAAACAACTACATTTTGCCAACAGACAGAAATAACACAGAGGCCTTAAGGAAACAAAGACAAAAAATCCATCAATTTTTAGGGTATTGAAAACAGGCAAAAAAGGCAGGAAAAAGTAATTTTCACATTAAATACCAACAGCCCCAACAACTAAGGAAAAAGCTTTCCTAGCTCTTCCCCCTGCTTTCCCAGCCAAAGCTGATAGAAGAACAGGCCCAGTCCTCTCCTTGTGTCATTCTTCTGTGGCTTTACTGCAGTCTGTAGACTTCCTAAAAAATACACGTTTTAATTCAGTTTTCAATGTCAAATAACTGATTTCAAGCGCGTTTCCCCCAGCAATCCATACATTCTCTGCCTTTCTATTTTTAAATGCGCGATAGCTCGCAGCTCTTTGAGGCTGCAATATACATTATACTGCAAAATTACCATGTCAACAAATAACTTTTCTCTACTTGTAAACAGTGTCTCTTTGTGCACTGGCAGATGTCTGCCAAATTACGCTTTTACTCATCAAGATGTTCATTGGGAAACATAACGGTAAGATACAACCCTCTTGCGCAGCAAGCAGCAACAAAAGGCTTGATGGAAAATGACTACCCCGAAATACCCATATCTCAGCAGTGAAAGACAATTCTGAGAACTGGTGTACTAGCAAGGGATCTCAGGCCATTGAGGAGAACAGTTGTATGATAAATTCTTTACAAAGGGGATGTGTAATTCAAAACTGAGCAACCTGGTCTAGTGGAAGTTGTCTGTGCTCATGACAAGGGGTTGGAACTGGATGAGCTCTAAGGACCCTTCCAACACAAACCACTCTATGAATCTATGAAAACCAATCAATAAGTAGGTGCCAGATTCTCACAAAATGAGTCCTGGAGTACACACATAAAGCATGTAGATATGTGCCATCATACCTGCACATATATTGAGGCTGGAAACACAAACAGCACTTGAATTCATACCTTCGCAGGTATATAGAGGTCAAATGGTGCTAAAATGCTCATCCCAGCTATGTGCACAGTGCAGCTTCTGCCCAGCAATTGACCCCAAAGGGAATGTGACACCCAGTGGACTTTCTAGACAGGCAGGACGCAAACCCTCTGCCCCACCATCCATTCTTGCCACGTGTCTCACCCATCGCAAAGCATCTCAACCAAGCTGGGGCACTTTGAGGCTACACACGAAAGACCATGTTTAGGGATGCTCCAGGACCACCCCACTACCTCCCCTGGCCCCTCATTCACCTGAAATAGATGCAGTTCTGCCCCAGTGCAACATGTAAGACGTGCATCCCCCAGCTAAAATTAAGCTGAAAATAGCTTATTCATTAGTGGGGTAATTCAAGCTACTACTTGAAGAGCTGTTTAAAGTCATCACGAGTGTGTCAGTTTTCACTTTATGATTTAGATCTATGCTTCACAAAACACACAAACAGATTGTTATAAAAGAATATGTAGGTGCACAGACCCAGCTTTAACCCAAGGAAAGGATCAAACATGTAAACCTCCCAGGTAAAAGGAAGGCATCCCATCACTCCTGAAATAGGAACTGATGTGTCCATTAATTGTTCACACCTGGGGAAATAGAACCCTCTGGTGAGGAGCCTGTAGTAGGCAGGGGTAAAATGCTGGTAATCATGGGCATAATTCGTGGTGCTGGAGATAAAGCCAGCAGTGGCAGCACAGAGTTGCAGCTGTTGTGCTGGAAGCACCTGAGGACAACAGACTCAGAGCTCCACAGGGCTCCCCACAGCTCCCTTACCCTTCCAAAGCAGAAGTTAAAATCCACGCAGGATGTTGTCAAAGAATGTTCTCATGAACACCTATTTCTCCTTCATGGAGATGAAGAGCTGGGAGGAAAAGGGGAAGTTTTCCCATGGCCACAACTTGACAAGCCTGATAGCTGTGCAACACCCTGATGGTCCTCCAACCCCACCACGACGTGCACAACATGCTCCTCATTTCTGACTCTTTTTATGCAAAAGAGTTGCAGGGCCATACAGAGCAAACAAGAAAATGTTGCATCCCCACAGATGCTTCATCATGCTGTAGCTCTTGAAAGGAGGCCATTCAAAAAAGAAGGTTTCACCGATTTGCATCACCAGCACCTAGGCAGGAGTAAATGTGCAAGGAATTTCTCCTGGTACAAAGAGAGAGAACAGCCCCCCAAAACCTTCAAACATAACACTCATGGGAACAGGGGTGGGCATACGAGGGAGAGGCCAGAACACAGTCTCAAACACCACAAACCAAGAGGATAGGAGATGGATGCTTGCTATAAATGGCAGGAAAGGGGCAACTAGGCCACGTGGATGAAAGAAAAGCTATAGTTACTGCTGGCAGTGCCAAAGGGAGCACAAGGAACTAAAATTGTATGGCCTTTTTATTTTTAAGCACACGCATTGCAATGGAAGATTAATTAAAAGGATCCATTTTCATCCTATGCAGGATCTGTTTACTGCTGCATTATCATGGCTCTGCACAGCACATGTACTCAGCATATGAGAAAGAGATTAGGTGCATACGAAAACTAACCATGGAAAACTGAAAAGGGTAAACGTGAACCAAGTAAGCGACAGCATGACTGAAAAGCTGAATCAGACGGGTGGCCATAGAGACCAGCTTAGTAAAGCAGCTAGTCTTAAACTAGTCTCTCCATGGACACTTCATTTCTTTATGTACTCAACAGCAGCCGTGCAAATGTAATTGTAAAACGACAGAGAGGGACTCAGAAACGCAAGCACAAGAAAGCACTGTTCCATCCAGAAATCCTCATAAAACTGGAAACCATTCAATGGAAGCTGAAGAAGTTGGTTCATGTCACAAGAATCCAGATCTTGCAACAAAGAGTAGAATATTTAATATCCCTCTAACTAATATCCTTCTGTGAAACGTAGGTCTGGCAACAAACAGCCCAATCCAATATTCTTCTATTGAAGCACCAAATGAAATCCTCATGTACCAAAGAGGACAAAGCAGCTCTCTGCCCTGAACAATAGCTACCCTCAATTTGTATTTAAAATTCTCTAATCTAAGTATGATCTGAGTGTGACTCCCCAAGCAATCAAACCTCATGTATTTTGATATTATTTTCCAAGCAAACAGGACAAAAGCCCTCGCACACACACAGGAGAGGGATGCACCTTCAACCAACAATTATTGAGCTAACTTGGAAACAAGCACAACAGCAAGACTACACCAACGGGAATCAAGTGCCTGACTCAATCTTACAGCTATCCAATAATGCCTTGGATGAGGAAAAATACATTGGGTATCTACAGGTAAATGGTAAATCATTTACCAGTTAACAGAAATGGGGGCAGGCTATATAAAACTTCACTAGTTTATTTAGCAGTTTTAAATACCCATCAGCAGTCTGTCTCTGGTTTCCACATACCACCTTGACAAAGTGCATGCATAAAGTGGGTTTTAGCAGAAGTTAAAACCCACGTGCTCATTCAGTTGTGGGTTTGGGGTATTTTTTTGACTAGTCACACCCTCTCATCCTTTTAAAAACAAGATCTCTCAAAGTTGCCAATAGCTCTTCCAAATGTCTGTCTTTGCTGAATAAGCCTCCCAGTTTCTATATTCAGAGCACAACTGATGCAGAAGTCTCTTAACACCCACTAAACTTGAATAATTTATGCTCTTACAGTCTTGTATGGCAAGATACAAAGTGACTTAATCATGAGGTATTCATAGCATTCTCCTGCACAGAAGTATGAAACCTGCTGAAAAATATCATTCCAACACAAGTCCTCAGGCAGAATGTTCTACACAGGAGATGGACTTGAGGTTTCATTAAACATTCAGAGCAATACACGAATACTTTGGGGTTTGTAGGGCTGCTTGCCTGGGCAGTTGGACAATTCATTATTAAGCACATTCCAGTTCCAGATAGCAGCTGAGAAATCAGGATAGGTTGCTTTAACATTAATTCCTGTGTCTGCACGGTGCCTCTTGTGTCTCATAAAACTTTTAAAGCACAATTCAAACTTAAAATTGTCTTCTACTGCTTCAGCATTTACTGTGAACACACCTACACCACGGCTAAACTTCCCTGCACGGACGCTACTTGCTAAAAAGGGAAACATGGTGTGATAGCAGGACTGAGACATTTCTTTGCTTCGCTTTCATATAAACAAAGCAAGCAAATCATAGAATCACAAATTGGTTTGGGTTGGAAAGGACCTTAAGATGATCTAGTCCAACCTCCTGCCATGGGCAGGGATGCCTCACACTAGACCATGTCACCCAAGACTCTGTCCAGCGTGGCCTTGAACACTGCCAGGGATGGGGCATTTACCACTTTGGGCACCCTGTGCCAGCACCTCACCACCCTCACAAAGAACTTCTTCCTTATATCTAACCTGAACTTCCTCTGTTTAAGTGTCACTTATGGCCTGAGACACAAGCTACTGTAGCAGATTCATAAGAGAGCCACTGAAGCAACCCTATCTTTGGACTCTGTTCAGTTGTGGATAGAGATTTTCCAAGAGACACGTAGGTGCTAGTGCTCAGACAGCACTGATTTTCTGTGGAGGTTGGATGGCAAGTTGTCTGTGAGGAAAGCCTCCCTACAGAGATGTTTTGCTCCTTTAAACACTTTAAAGGTTTATGAAAATGAAAGGAGATTAGAAACATATATGTGATTACCTGTTACAGAACTCATTTTTAGAAGCATGCTGAGTTTAATGATATCTCAGTGGAACAAAATGAAGCAAATCTCTAATCACAGTCAGAAAAAAAAAAAGATCTTATGTCAAAATATTTCCTCATTCATTTCTTGGGGTTTTGCAACTTCAAAATGGTTTAACCTGCCTTATGTGCAGTTAATCAACTCGTTTTAGAAAAGGATAATGATATCAAAAGTGCCCCAAAACAAAGCCACACTCCAGAAGCCTGACCAACTGTCTGACAATATCTGAGCCAGTGCAGTTCAGTGGATAAGACATGGGCCTGAGAGCCAGGGGACACGGACATAAAAGCTTATGTCCTATGTCAGGGCAAAGGTTCACTCTAGTCCATTCTGCAGCAGCAGCAAGCGCCAGGGGAGCGATAGGAGTGCTGAGGATGCATGAACCAATCCCTTCCTGTGCCCAGCTCATCAACTCCCTCAGCTGTTCAATGTGTATCTGTGAGGCATTGAACAGCCACCGACAGATCTGCTACAACCTGTCACTAAGTGCTGCGATCACCTACAGCTCACTCGGCCTTTTTAATACCCCTTCCCTCCCCCTTCTCTGGCCTATCTATTTAAAGTTACCTTTCCAAGGCAATGACCATCTCTTACATTACTGTGTTCATATAGTACCTTCTTCAACACAGCCTTGATCTCAGCTAAAGCCTCCAAGAGTTATGATCTCTAGTAAGGCGTATGTATTAAGCAAACGGAGGAAGAGGCTGGATGCACACACTACCGTAAGGTAGTAATTTCCTGGCAACTGGCAAGTACCCAAGGTTTGGCATAAAAGTCATTGGTTTGGTCTAAACAGGTAGGATAAGCTCTTTTTTATTAACTGCATGCAAGGCTATTTATATGTCAGTTCTGCTAACATCATGGCTTCGTGGTTTCCCAAAGCATCTTTTACTATTTCCCTTTTGCTGTGACATCTGGCAGCACATCTTCAATATTCCCTTAGAGTAGACACGAATGTCAGTATTCAGTTCAATACCTGGATTACAATCACATTGACTAGCTCTTCCATCTGTGAGTGCTTCCATCACTTACCCTGAAACTATTCTCACAAAAGAAGGTAAGAGCAACAGCATTTGGCTTCAGACACATGAGTATTTGCCAGGTAGAAACTTCGGGGATTGACACCTAAATGAATAACATCATTGACAATATCCCACTGAAAGCAATGTCATCTAGGCTTTTATAAATGGAAAAGCTTTTAAGAAATGGGCTCTAATTGGCTGAACTCAGTTATGCTACCCACTATTGTGGAATAAAGTGGATCTCAGGGTCTTATTTTTAGCATCTGTTGCACTACAGAGTAGTGTCTTTGACAAAAAACTACTCTGCTTGTCACCCAAAAGGCCTTTCTCATTCCACATAGTTAAAGCCACTAGCGACTAGCTGTTACCCTACTCTGAGTCAATACCGTACCACACAAGTAATACCATAGATTCAACACCAAAAGGCTAACAGGGTCCTACTCTTCCAAAGTTAACAACAGAAGGGTGCACTGTGACACCTCCAGGCTTGGAGATAGAGCAGCTACAAGGGGAATGAACCAGCTCAACTTTTAGAGCAGCAGAAATGAGTACAAAGTTAATGCTGGAAATCCCTCCAGATTATTAATCACCTGTCCACAAGGCAACAGCACTTGTGTGGTTCCCAGTTGCAGACAGCAGTGGATTTACTCATTAAAACAGCAGTACATGCACAATAATTATAGCTATCGCACCACCAGGCGTTCTCCCCTAATTATTTCTAGGCATCATTTTTACACCTTCAAATGCAACAAAAATGGCAAAGGACTTCGTTATAGTTGTTCTTACTGCTTTTCCCTACGGGAATTTTCACAGCTTGATGGAGGACTACAGGCAGTGTGAATGCAAGCCAGGGCTGAACGTTGTTACACAAACGTGACCTTGAAGGCACGAAGCCAAAAGGAAGCTGTTTCATTTATTCACTTCTATTGGGATGTGTGTTTATTTGAGAATATGAATTTGTACATCCTGGCTGACTAGACTAGCAATGAGCTGTCAAATGGAATCCATTGTAAAAAGGTTATATTTAAACTGGGGCTCTTAATTGTCCACCATCCAACCCGTTTTAAAGACATAAGCATGAGTCTAAAGCACACGCATGGTTTACTTGTCCATGCATTTCTGTAATGGTGCAAAACACAATTCAAACTTTAAAGCCATCTAAAGATGAACTAATCAAAAAAGAAACACACTCTGCTACATTCCCCAAAGTTGTTGAGTTAGTGTGAGAAAATCCCAGTCACCAGCAGTTTGTTCTGTTAAATGAATTAAAATAACATTCTTGAAGTCTTGAGAAGCAGCAGCTCTGCAGTTTCTCCTCTGCTCAGCAGCAGCCAAATCCTGGCAACTGGCACACAGACCAAGCTCCCCATATCCCTGCACTGCTCTACAGGTGGGACAAAGAATCACAGAATCATAGAATGGTTTGCGTTGGAAGGGACCTGAAAGCTCATCCAGTTCCAAGCCCCTGCCACGGGCAGGGACACCTTCCACTAGAGCAGGATGCTCCAAGCCCCTGTGTCCAACCTGGCCTTGAACACTGCCAGGGATGGGGCAGCCACAGCTTCTCTGGGCACCCTGTGCCAGCGCCTCAGCACCCTCACAGGGAAGAGCTTCTGCCCCAGAGCTCATCTCAGTCTCCCCTCTGGCAGGTTAAAGCCATTCCCCTTGTCCTGTCCCTCCAGGTCCTTGTCCAAAACCCCTGTCCAGGTTTCCCGTAGCCCCTTTAGGCACTGGAGCTGCTCTAAGGTCTCCCCTTCAGGAGCCTTCTCTTCTCTGGGCTGACCCAGCCCAGCTCTCTCAGCCTGGCTCCAGAGCAGAGCTGCTCCAGTCCTCGCAGCATCTTTGTTGCCTTCCTCTGGACTCACTTCAACAGCTCCATGTCCCTTCTGTCTTCAACTTACAGCCAGCACATACTAGGAAGAAAACCCTTTCCTCCATGAAGGCAGCCTTCAGACCTAAGGGTCTTGCTATGGGATTTCATTCACAGACAGCCACATGAAAGCACTGACATTGTACAACCACTCACCATTGAACCCCACCTCCCACACACAAAGCTGTGACATTTTCAGCTGTATGAGAAAACAATCTCAGCCCCATCATTTGAATGAATGCAGTCCTGAGCAACACACTGGTCCTGCAGCATCCCTTGACAAAACCAGCTGTGTGCCCAGAGCATGCCACCGTATCCCACACCATTCTGCTCCCAGCAGCGCTATGTCCCTGACCCCAATTTTTAGGCACGACATGTGAGTCTCTGGTAATGCCTCACCAGCCACAGTCTTCACAGGCTATGAGAGACAGAAGACGAAGAAATTCAGCAAATCTATCTCAGCTGCTTCAGGCTCCCTTAGTGCTTCCTTATCAGCAGATGTCCCTTCCTGAAGATCCCTCCAAGTGCTTCTGGCATAGGCACATACCAAAATGCAGCTTGCCTCTCTCTTTGGTAAGAGGCTTTCTGATTCCTTTTCAGACAAGGGATCAGAAAGAGTAAGGGGGAAAGTAAGAGGGAAGAAAAAACTCAACTAGGATGAGATCCAAACACTGCCAAAATCAATAGAAGCCTCTCTATTAACTTCAGTGTGTTTTTGATGTAGCAGAGAGAAGTCAAATAGACTGAATGGCAAGCAAATTGATTTGTTAGATGCTCGGATACCACAGTGAATGATGCCTTGGGCAAAGACAGGAGATTACTGATCTCCACTCATCATGGTTTTTATATATTACACATCACACACACACACACACGCAGATTTCCTAAATAGTATTGAAAAGAAAAAACACCAGAATAAAGGCATTCTGTATTCCCTCATTAAGCATGTCAAAAAGTACTCAAGAGAAAATACCACCCTTCATCTCCACCTTTGCCTCCAATATTAGATGTGCTCATTATTTTTAGATAGCAACAGGCTGGCTATAGAACAAGTGAGAGTTTTGCATTGAAAACATCGAGTAGCAACAGTTACTTCTTGCCAAACTGGGAAAACATTGTGAAATTGAGTCTAATTTTGAATGCACACAGAAGCAAAATAAAACTGACTTTTTTTCTAATTCACTTATCTTAGCAAGCGCACATTCCCACTGAGTATTTAAAGGCTTTTTTTCAGATGTTAAGGAGAAACAGGACTAAAATAAAAGAACAATTTCAGCAGGTCTGAAAAGGAACTTTTGAAGTACGACATGGTAGAAAGAGAAGAAAGCCGCCTGTCATTACAGATCTTGGACAAGAAATCCAGACAGAAGTGGCTGCTACATCATTATTATTGCTGATAGTACTTCATCCTTACGGTCCATTGTCTTATATGTTGTTATTAATTTCACTAAACTCATGGTAACTCTCTCTTAATGTCTCTTGCTCAGAATAAACAGGAAATTGAAAAGTTCAAAGCTGACAAACTTTGGCTTCAACCAAAAGGACCACTCCTGTGGCTATGCTTTTGCCACCATTGTTCTCATGCTTTTCAGGACTAGGCTCCTTGTGCCAAAGGCCAGCTACAATGCTGGTGATATACCAAAGAGGAATAGCACTATTGTTTAGATATCGTTGTCAGTCAAGCCAACAAACTACTCCATCACATCATGGCCTCTTGTGTTTTAAGCGCATATAGTAAGACAGATGGTCCTGCTACCACTTGTGCTACTTTAAATGCTAATGCTTTTGCCCTTCCCAACATGAAAAAGTGAGCCTGAACTGCCTAAATCATCTTACAGGAACTGACTATTTCCACCTCAGAGACTGATAAACAGCACAGGAAAAACAGTGCTTGCCCCATTAAAACTTTGTTCCTCTGAATCATTTCTAAGTCCCATTCATTGATTCTCACATTCGTACAACACCCACAGCAGTGTCGTATGTGAAGTGCCTGATTCACTGGCCTCATTTACTCATGAATCACTCTTGTCTTCGGGGGCTACAGCACAAGCTCCCTCTCAACTTAAATTTTACACTCTGTACTTTTAAGTGACCCCATAGCTGCTTGTAATCTCCTCATGACACACAGGGAAACTATTCCGCCATCATTTCTTCCCCAGCAGCTCGACACCAGTTGCTGTACACTGCACATCAGCAGCTCCATGGTTTGTCCCACCAGCTTTGCTCTTCACAATTCTCCTAAGTTTCTTCATAATCCCAAAATGGTTTGTGTTGGAAGGGACTTTAAAGCTCATCCAGTTCCAACCCCTGCCACGGGCAGGGACACCTTCCACTAGAGCAGGTTGCTCCAAGCCCCTGTGTCCAACCTGGCCTTGAACACTGCCAGGGATGGGGCAGCCACAGCTTCGCTGGGAAAAGTCTGTGCCAGCGCCTCAGCACCCTCACAGGGAACAGCTTCTGCCTCAGAGCTCATCTCAATCTCCCCTCTGGCAGGTTAAAGCCATTCCTCTTGGCCTGTCCCTACAGGCCCTTGTCCAACGCCCCTCTCCAGGTTTCCTGTAGCCCCTTTAGGCACTGGAGCTGCTCTGAGGTCAGGCCCCAGGGACTGTCGAACTTGCAGCTGACACAACTCGTCCTGCAGCCCCATTCCTCCAACTCGAGACTGGGGTGTCAGGTTGTCAAAAGGCTGAGAATACATCATTGAGTGTCCTGGTTTGGGGCCTAACAGTTCTGTCTCAAAGAAAAGCAGAGGAACCCATCCCAAGAAAGGTACAGGAGTGCACAGCACCACTTTATTTCATTTGCAGAAGCAGTGCAGGTGGTGTTTCACTTGTGCTTCATCCTACAGAGCAGCACGGAGCCCTGCTGAAAGCTGAGAGCATCACCCAGGACATGCACAGCCACGACAGCAGCAGCGCTGCTGGAATCAGGGCGGGGTTACTCCACACAGGAGGGTTGGGGCATTTCTGCACAGGGGGAACGTGCCCAAGGCAGAAACTTCAGCTCTGGGCACTCTGGTGCCCAACGCTGCAGCCTTCCCCATCCCGCCCTGGGCACCAGCTCCCAGGGGCAACGGGAGGCAGCACGGCCCCAGCAGCACAGGCCAAAGGCAAACACACTCGCGGTCACTTCTCAGCTCTAAACAGCTCCCTCCAGGAGAGGACAATGGGGCTTTCTAGCAACTTCTGCTGCCTTCCCCTTGCTGTTGCCAGAAGATGGGCACCGCACATGGAACTGTCATGGAACCATCATGGAACACCAGTGTCACGGCAACGCTGGAGAACTTGAGGGGCTGCTGGTGCCCTTCAGTCTGCTGAGCGGCAGGACCCAGACCGGCTGCTCGGGGACCACAGTGGGACCGTGCAGCCAACCTCAGAAAGGAAGCAGCAATAGAGATGTCTGCACCAGAGACATCCTCAGCTTCAGGCAAGCGTGAAGGAGGTGACATGGGAGTACCTTGGGGTGCTGCCACCACACCTCCCGCAAAACAAAACACCCTTCAAGGTTTGCCTGACGAATCCTGAGCCCTGATCATGCAATTCTGTGTTTCAGAGACCTCTGCCAAATGCAGCCCATCTGTACCCTCCTCCTTCCCGTTTGCGCTATGGAAGCTTGTCTGCTGCTTCCACTTCAATTCCATCCGGTGGGGCAACAAGGGAACCTGCATTGTTGTTGCAGAGGATCTCTTCCAACAGGAAGTGCTTAGCAAGAGGGGAGCACATAAGATCCTGAAAGCCAAGAACATGACCGAATTCCTCCTCCAACTCCATCTCCACGGCTTCTGCCTGATGGAGGAGGATACGGTCGTATCCCTCCCCATCAAGGAGCTGCAGGCATTAGTAGCAGCAGGGCCTGCTCTGGGAAAGGTATGTTGGCTCCTCTATACACAAAAGAACCCTCAATCATCTTGTAGCACCTGCTGAATGCTGACAAGATACACATCTGCACCAGCATCATTCCCAACAGGCCCATTCCACACTCGGGTGCTCTAAAATGAGACGTATTTGGGTTTCTCCTTTGGAATTCAGGCTTTTGAAGACCCTACACTTCTCTGCTCCCAACTGCTGAAAACACAAGGGTGGTCATGACTGACCAAAACTCTATCCTAACATTTCATTCAGCCAAAACCTGAGGTTTAAAATGCCCCAGAAAGTCCTTTTGAATACCCGTGTTTGTCTCTGCAGATGCAGATGCTGAGTTACTGGATCTCTGTCTCTCTCCTCCTTGCACTGACGGCAACTAACTCCTCTCCTTTGCATTTTGTAGCTGCTCTTCTACCACCACCCCTATTTCCAGCGGGATT
Organism: Strigops habroptila; assembly: GCF_004027225.2. Classification (NCBI taxonomy): domain Eukaryota; kingdom Metazoa; phylum Chordata; class Aves; order Psittaciformes; family Psittacidae; genus Strigops; species Strigops habroptila. Next base: position 41,151,777 of record NC_044285.2, on the reverse strand, counting down.
ATCCCAGACTGCACAAGATCACGATGATGGCAAAAAGTGCTGAGGAAGAGTCGGGAGCGGCCACTGCAGCCCCCCCGGGCCCCGGCGTGGAGGTCACGAGGAAGAGAAGGCGCCAACGTGGTGCTGAGCCTGGTGCAGGAGCTGCAGAGGAGCAGAACAACACCCAGCCCTCTGCAGCCACCCGCTCCACACGCACCAGGCAGAGGGCTGCTGCAGCCGCCCCAGCAGACACTGGTGGTCCCTCTGCACTAAAACGCAGGTGCAGGTAGACAAGAAGAGCCATAGAGTAGAGATAGGTTATAGGTTAGTATAGGAGTAAGTAACTCTTGTTGTAGGAGTTTCAATAAGTTGTAGGTTAGTGTAGGAGTAAGTAACTGTTGTTGTAGGAGTTTCAATAGGTTGTAGGTTAGTTTAGGAGTAAGTTACTGTGTTGTTGTAGGTGTTTCAGTAGGTTATAGGTTAGTATAGGAGTAAGTAGCTGTGTTGTTTGTGGTTCTCTAGAATAAGTTTTTCTTAGAATCATAGGATTATAGGATAGTTATATTTTAGTTATAGGATAGTTAGGGTTGGAAAGGATCTAAAGAGCGTCTACTTCCAAGCTCTCTGCCATGGGCAGGGGCACTTCACACTCGACCATGTCTCCCAAGGCTCTGTCCCACCTGGCCTTGAACACTGCCAAGGATGCAGCGTTTACCACTTCTCTGGGCACCCTGTGCCAGCTCCTCACCACCCTGAGAGGGACAAACTTCTTCCTTACATCTCAACTGAACTTCCCCTGTTTCAGTTTAAACCCATCACCCCTTGTCCTGTCACTACAATCCCTGATGAAAAGTCCCTCTCTAGAACCCTTGAAGGCCCCTTCACATAGGGGAAGCTGCTCTGAATTAATGTTTCTTATAGAAATGATATCATTTCTCTTCAATAAAAGCTGCCGTGTGCTGTCTCTGCAGCCTCACAGTCACTGTCTCCACACCTGGGGCGGGGGGTTGCCTTCAGGTACATGAAGGGTTTGGCTCCAGCCACAAAAGCCAAAGGCCCCAGTTCAATGTCAGAGTCTCTGCCCGTGCTGCTCTGCCAGGCAGGGGAGCACAGGAGCAGCCTGACTGCTCGGCTTCTCCTCTTCACCTTAAAGACAACCTTAAAGCTCATCCAGTTCCAACCCCTGCCACAGGCAGGGACACCTTCCACTAGAGCAGGTTGCTCCAAGCCCCTGTGTCCAACCTGGCCTTGAACACTGCCAGGGATGGGGCAGCCACAGCTTCTCTGGGAAAAGTCTGTGCCAGCGCCTCAGCACCCTCACAGGGAAGAGCTTCTGCCTCAGAGCTCATCTCAGTCTCCCCTCTGGCAGGTTAAAGCCATTCCCCTTGGCCTGTCCCTACAGGCCCTTGGCCAAAGCCCCTCTCCAGGTTTCCTGGAGCCCCTTTAGGCACTGGAGCTGCTCTGAGGTCTCCCCTTCAGGAGCCTTCTCTTCTCCAGGCTGACCCAGCCCAGCTCTCTCAGCCTGGCTCCAGAGCAGAGCTGCTCCATAATACATTATATTAATATAATAATATTAACCTTGGTTTTTTCTACCTCCTTATTTGTGTTTATTTGTAATATACAACCTCAGAGATGCAGCCAAAGTAACTGCTTGCATTTAAACACTTCAAGTACTTGTCTTCAGGATGATTTGGGGGGTTTGGAGGGGTGGGAAGTGGAGGTTGAGGGGAGTTGTTTGTTTTGTGTTTTGGGTTGGGGTTTTTTGGGGGGTTTGGTGTTGGTTTTTTGGGGGGTTTTTTTTTGGTTAGTTGAGGTTTTTCTGTTGTTTTGGTTTTCGGTTGGTTGGGTTTTTAATTCTCTTTATGGCCCATTCCAAGCACACAAAAAACATCCCAGAAATTCTGGAAGCCTAATAAGTGGAAGCTATTCTGAAGTACAAAAGCCACACTGCTGTCCCCAGGTGCTCCTCGAGATAGAATCAGTCCAGTAAATTAACATTGTGGTTTCTTGCTGTCTTTAAGTCATACCAGCCCTTCACACTGAGGCACAGTGTCTCCTATCAAGCACTCACACTTATGCAGCTGCACTTGTCCTATAACAATACAGCCTTTTTGAAAAGCACATGACCCCCGATTGTTTAGCTCATCAGCCTACCAACAACCATGGGCTACACTGTCTGCTTCCCCCCTCGCTTCTTTTAATTGCAATACTTTGGGCACAAGTAGCTCTTCCTGCAGAGGAAATCAATTATGAAATAAATCTAATATTCAGATCAGATTCTATTAGAAGGGACAGCTCATTCTATATATGGTATTTCCAGATTACATCTTAGCATGGCTCACCAAGTCATCACTTCAGCAGTCTCACGAAATCAAGAATTAAACAAAGCAAAGCAGTCAATTAATGGGGCTGCTTCTTGCTCTGTGCACATATAATCTTTTCAAGTCCAACCCATAACTTAATTTGGAGCAGGGAGTGCTCAGCATCTACGAGGAAGCATTCACCTTGCAGAGCTGGCTCCCATGTTACAGTACAAGATGTCCAGCTTAGCATTTGAAATCACTGCTACACAAATGCATCCTCAGCCAGCCAGAGGTCAAGCCCAAAAGCCATTCATTTCCATCAACGAGACTACCAAAGACTGCACAATATAACAATTGCTACCGACAACCACAATTCAGTATTCTGCTTTACTCCTTCAAGACACCAAAGACGTTTTCTCCCCCAAACCTCTGCCAAGCATGGGTGACATGCTAAGAATTGACTCATTTGCTCATCTACTTGACAAACTGGCTGCACCCACAGCCAGAACAGAAGGAAGATGCTTTGATACTCAATAGACACAGAATTGAGTAACTTACTGATTATACACATAGCATATGATTTTTAGCAGATATAATCTAAGGTAAAGGAAAGGGAAGGATGCTTTAAATGTGCAAGGAAACATTTTGCTCTCGAGAAAGACCTTTTAAATCTTCACTGGAATGTCTGTCTATCATTACAGAGACAGACCCAACTCCATCAGATGCCATGATTTAAGCTGCATCTCTACAGTTACAGAAGGGTTAGTGGTTTGGTTTGTTTTTAAAGCAGAAAAATTACTTCTAAAACTCCTTTGAGCACCAAAAGTTAAAACTCCTCAGTCGCTGCCCACTACTCATGATTTTGGGGGCCCATACTGGTGTTTATAAAAGAGAGAAATAATCCCTGGCACACATAACGCTCCTTCAAATATAATGGGCATGCTGGGTCAGACCAAAGCTGCATTCAGTATTCAGTTCCTGAAGGACCCAGAAAATAGCCCATTCAAACTTCTTCTCAGTTGAGGCACAGGTGAAGTATAAAAGGCACAGGGAAAGGAAGTGAGTAAATAGTCCTCTTCCTCAATACCAAATACAAGACTGTTTCTCCCTCTTACACTAAAGTGTTTGTGCATTTGTTTTCCAATTCAAATACTCTCCCTTAATTCCCCACTCCCTACACACACACACGCTCCCAGAAAAACATTCTGGACTAGTGATGAAACAAGCTCTAGTCCCATTAAAGTCAGCATAGGAGCTTTGCAATGGGCTTAAATGAGATTAGAGCATTTATCTAGATTAACAATGCTTTGTAGCACAGCTGCCTAACAAATTGCTCTGTATATCGTAGAAGTGATGCCTGTTTTCGTCAACTGGTAGGTTTTTGCCCCCCAACACCTCTCTCCTACCAGTATCTGCAGTATTTGTGCACATCTCCTACAGTATTTTCTCACTTTCCCACAGTTCCTGGCCTGGCTGGACACATGTGGTGCTGATTCGGGGATGCAATCGCATCAGGCAGCTCTGAATGCCAGGGCTGAGGTGTGATGCCCCTCTCTTTCACTGAAGGTGCCAGTCTGAGTCCTTTTCCTTCACACAACAACACTTCCCATCATATTTGCAGAAACTGTATGTTGTAAAGTCCCACTGATTTGGCTCAGTTCGAGCTTTACACGGGTGAACACGTTTGGCACACCATGTGGTCACACACAGCGCTGTCCTTAAGAACCCAAACTAAGATGTCACATTTTCAACAAATGTAGGGCTTGAATGTAATTTGTTATAACTACAAAACCAAAAGCCTAAGGGCTTACACTTCACCTTGTGTTTGCTAAAAATTGCTGCTATGGGGAATGTGCAGCAGTGCAAGCTAACAAGGGAGACATAATCACAACTATGAAGGCAGAGTGCTACGTGGATATATTTGCATCATTTTCTTGTATTTCATAGTGTTTACATCAATCCAAACAATTTAACTTCACAGATGGTGTTGCACTTTGGAAAATGACTGCAGATACCCATCACCAACCACAGACGCCTGCGTTATGGACCAAGTGTTGATGAAAGGCAGCATTCTCTCAACAAAAACCACTGCTCAGACATTTACACTGGTGAACATTTGCCAATAGGTTTGTCCCTGCTTGTTCTTTTATTGTACCAAACAAGCTTCCTGGAGGTCTTTATGTCTCTATCCGCTAGCTTCAAAGACACAACCATTGCAAAGTCAGGCATGCACAGCACCCTGAACCTGAATGCTTTGCAACAAGGTACCGATCATCTCAGAAGTGTTTTCCCTGTTAATGCAAGTATTCCAGCACCTCATCTTGAAGTCCTTTATCTACAGCTTTGTCAAAACAGCTTCAGAAGAACTGTTTACTAAGCTTCATAGTTATGCTGAAGACCAGAATCTAATAATCCATGAGAAGATAAGAAAACTCTCTGAACTCTTACCCTTACGTACTTCTCAATGCAAAGTAAAACAGACATCTGCATATACTACTGCTTAGCAGTTGCATTACTTTTACATAATGACATTAGAGCAATGAAGTTGCTTGATCACTCAGTGGGGCATACAACCAGTTTTTTAATGATAGGGACCCAGCCAAAAAATCTTTCTCCCTTTTTATTTTAAACCATTAAAACACCAAAGAGCTGTAGGACCCATTTTGTGGCTAAAAACTGTTCACTTCAGATATTTCTCCTTATGCTGTAGAGAGGGTTCTGTGCCAGATTGAGCTTTTGCATAGAAAGGCAGTGGAGAGGAGCAGTGGATCTGTGTAATAGGTTTAAAACAAACTTATCTTTTTATATGAAAATAAGTGTTTTACTTTTCTGGTCTGCATTACTTTGACTATATGTTACTATCACACTACCATCCCAATTGGTTTTCTTTTCGCCTCCCCTCCAGCTCTTCGCAAGTCATCTTCTCTCTCTTTTTGTGTCTTCACCTGGTTTTGGACATGAACATAATAATGTAATGACTCAATTTTGGTTTATTATCTTTAAGACATCTTCTACCTCTGATTACTTCTCTCAGCGTACAAAAAGCATTCATATGTAATCTAAAACATGTAGGGCATACAGACTATTAATTATATAGTAAAGAGCTACCATTTAAATATGTGCCATTTACATTTAAAATCCTGCTCATTTTTCTTAACATTCTATATTAAAGCTGATTAAAATTATATACTAATACTGCCTTGTAATTGCAAGAGTAAAATGGAGTATTTATTCTAAAGTTAATGAGTATCTATAACTCCCATTAACAGCAAAGCTATAAGTTACAGTAAAATATGATTTGCTGCACTAAAAACCCAGCAGGAATTCTCTTCCAGCACGGCAGGTACTTCCAATTTCTGGGTTTGAAAGTTAGTGCCACAGGTGACAGATCTGCAACAGTCAGCTCAGGCACAGAGGTGGCTCCAGCCAATCTTTCAATCCCTCTGATGTCAAGAAGTACCATCTGAACACCCTGTCCACACTGTCATTAAGATCTTCAACATCCATAAGAAGGGCATAAGAAATGGAGGGGATGTTCTTAAGGCATGAAATGCAAACCTCACCATGAAACATACTGTCTTTTTTGTAAGGGAAATACCCTTTCCTGCAAGAAACACACTCCGGGTGCAGGTCTCAGGATCAAGGTTTATCTTAACTCCTGAACACAAAAAGCCTAAATAAGGCAAACTTTGAGTGTTGCTGCTCCATTAAACATGTCAGGTCTGTTCTCCTGAGGTCAGATGAGTTACACAGGTCACATAAACCCACCTAGGCTTTCTTTTTGGGCTTTATCTTCCCTGTGAAAACAAATCACTACTATTTTGAAGGATCCACTATGAAAGAGGTACCATTTTAATACCTCTATGAAGAAAAAACAGAACAAGAACATATGCGACTCCAGTCTTCCCAGGCTTGGACAGTTGCCTCACAGCCGCTGGCCACAGTGACATCTGTGCATAGATTAACACAAGGCTCAAATGCCAAATCAGCCTGCTCAAGTGAACCACGAGTGGTAACAGAACAGCAGAGAACAGCAAATGTGTCTGATGACAGCCCTAAGACAGCATCACAGTTACAGAAGGTGTGCTGAAATACCAGCCTCATTTGGAACACATATTCAACAACCACACAACATCTCCACTGGGAAGAGAACAAGCCTTCCTAACACTTTGTTTCAGACGGTGCACACCTGTATTTCTAGTGTGATTTGTTTATTCTACACAGATGTAAATAGCATCTACAGAGTGGATAATATCCTTCCCATCTGCTTCTGGTTACTGATTTAGCCCATCTTTAAAAACAGAGGCATGCAAACTGGAGAGCCAGCCTCATTACCTTTGCAACAAAGCCCACCAGTTGATTCCCATCAGGAGCTGGCCTTATTAACCTTAGTTTTAAATTACAAACTCACAGATGTCCTCATCAGTTGCTTGATGAAGACTCATTTGCCAACCTCATTTCACAAAAGGAGTAATTAACATGCAGACATTAGGGCTGATGATTGAAGATGTTGTAATGCAGGACTATGGACAAACAGTGAGGCACCTGCATATCTGTAACAACTAAAAGCACTTTCAGAAGTTCTAATTAACCAGCATAATTGTAAGAAATTAAGTAAAAAGCACTGAGTTGCATCAGGTATGGGCCTGTTCCGCTCACAGTCAGACAAACTAATGCCTCCAAGTGCTGCCCTGTTACAGCCATAGTGGTTTAAGGACAGAAAGGAAGAACTATGTCATCTATTTGACTAATTTATTAGGAAAGATCGGAAAAGTCTTTGTCGCATAATCCCTTTGCCAGATCTGACAAAGCAGAAGCAAACTCCAAGCTAAATACAGGTTAGAGACAATTGCTTTTAGTTAACCTAATACTGTTATTCAATTAAGCAACTTTAGGGAAAGGATGGTGAGAAGTCGTGGAGGGAAGAAGGGTGTTGAGGGGGAGAGAAGAAAGGTTGGCAACTTTGGAGCAAGGAGGTAGGACTTGAGGAAAAAGATCAGCAGGAAGTGGGCTGAGAAAATAATAGATCCCAAAAGCACATTGACACCAAGAGCACAGGCATTTCCAGCCATGCTGAGGCTGTCTGTTAAGCCCAGGAAAAAGGCTGGGTTCGGTCAGCCTGCACTAGCTCTCAAGCTCTCCTGATTATCAATGACACTCACACCCATGACAGCCTCTAAACGGGAGGTCTGAAGACAGTGTGAAAATACCAAAGAAATTCCAGAGGAACACCCTGGGATCAGCTGGGGTGCGCAAATCCACCTGGAAGCTAGTGTTGATGCACAGTACACAGCCTGGTGCAAAGCCAGCCCCAAATTAACTTCTGGGCACTGTTACTATGGGATCCATGAACCAGTGAATGGCTGGAGACATTCCTTGCCAGGGCACCACTTCCCTCTCCTTTCTTGTGCCAGATGCTCATCTCTATAAGAGCTACTTCCCAGAAGTCTCTTTTTATTCTGTTTTCTTGAGTGTTTGAAGGACCAGAAACAGTACATAAAAAGACTGAGAAAGCTGGGCTGGTTCAGCCTGGAGAAGAGAAGGCTCCTTAAAGGGAGACCTTAGAGCAGCTCCAGTGCCTAAAGGGGCTCCAGGAAACCTGGAGAGAGGCTTTGGACAAAGGCCTGTAGGGACAGGCCAAGGGGAATGGCTTTAACCTGCCAGAGGGGAGACTGAGATGAGCTCTTAGGCAGAAATTGTTCCCTGTGAGGGTGCTGAGGCGCTGGCACAGGGTGCCCAGAGAAGCTGCAGCTGCCCCATCCCTGGCAGTGTTCAAGGCCAGGTTGGACACAGGGGCTTGGAGCAACCTGCTCTAGTGGAAGGTGTCCCTGCCCGTGGCAGGGTGTTGGAGCTGGATGAACTTTAAGGTCCCTTCCATCCAAACCATTCTATGATGATTCTGTGATATACAGGACAAGAAGCCCACTGGCACCCTTATCAAGAGGTGTCACAGACACAGAGACCATATGGCTTGATGCACTGTTGAAAAACTTGGTATTTTGGTGTAGGAGGGTTTGCTTGAGTAGAAATTCTAAAGTGCATCTCCCTACTTTCATAAGATCAACAGTACCTGTGTCACTTTGCTTTCCTGGCACTTTTCGGGGTGTATCTGCACTGCACCACACATCGCACTGCAGAATGCTGCAGGCGAGCGCCAGCTCCTCTCAAAGCAGGAACCATATATTAGAGGAAGAGCCAAGCCATGGGACACAGCAGCCAGCTGACAAACAGGCAGCCTCCAGGTCCTGAGGCAGTGGCTGCTGTGTTCTGCCTTGCAGATGTGCCAGCCCATTCACAGCTGGGGTCATAAATGCAGAGCATCCTGATGTGAACTGCAGATGCTCCCTTCTCCCTTCTACAGAGGGTACCTCAGCATCTAATCATCTGGGTAGGTCCTGTATGTGTGCAGGCCTTCCCCAGCATGATTAGTCTTCGAAATCCAAATTCACTGCTATAAAGCAACAAAACCCACAGAAATACTAATTTTTGTAGTAAGAATAAAGTTACCTAGGAATAAAAACCATCAAAGCTGTGTGTGTAGGGGGTCTCCTGTCACAGATAACAGTTTATACCTCTCCAGGTTCTTGGTCTTTCTCAACTTTCTGCCTTACTTCTGTCATTTAACAACTCACAGGCATTTGCTGAGGAGCAGTTCATCTCCTTCCCCTTTGTTTTCCTTGCAACCACCTAACAGTCAAAAGGACTACATTCATGCAAGAAACGTCCAATAACAAGGTAAACACAGTGTATTTACAGAGCAACTCCATCACGGAGACAGTACCAAGAACTTGAGGATTTAGCCTGAGTATATTTACCAGGAACAGAAAAAGAAACCTTGGACAAGTAAAACACTCCATCACTAAAGCCTGAGGACAAAAGAAAACCCCACAACCATTGTACACACTTCACAGGGAGACTGGTTTCCCAGAAAAGAATGTAATGAACACATGATAGTACTGGAAAAGAAAATAAATGCCCTTCTAAGGTATACCTAATGTCTCCCTTCCAAAGAAAAGCATTAAGATTTCATGCTAAGATTCTCCAGCAGTTAAGCTTTTCTAAACATATTCAGGAGCAGAGAGATGCTAATTTGAAAGATGCCCAGAAGTGTTTTCAGGAGACAAACACACACAAGAAAGTCAGTGAGGAGCAGTAGCTGCATAATCCTGAGTCTGTATTGCCCAGCTGACTGTCAGCAGTTAAATGCACAGCTCTCCTCTGATGGTTTCCTTTCGAGACTGCCTGCCTGCTCAGTGCTCAAGCTATGGATTTTGTTCAGCTAATACAAGCTCTGTTGAGAAGCATCACCAGTACCTCACTACTTAATAGCAACACTTCCATGGGAAAACACAATCAAAAATGAACAGTTGGGGTAGAATGTAGACAGATTTCCTTGCATAACCACTAATATAAAGAACAAAGACAGTCTGAGGACGCATATGGTCATTGAGAAGTTTTTGCACTGAAATGAGAAGCACCAGGTTGTGCAGACGCTATTATTAACGAGGAGAATTTACTTAGCTAAGCAGCCTGGAAAATCCAGTCTTCTGGGGATCTGCTTTCAGTGTGAAAGAGCTTCCGTGGAACTCGTGCACATGAAGCAAAGAACCCCCTGAAATACTAAATATTAAACAGCTACTATTCAATTAAGGACAGCTTTCACACTTTCTGTGTATTACACTGAAAAGGGACTTAACGGTTTTGAAGACAACTTGAAGTATCTAGTGGCTCTGCAAATGCAGGAATATAATCCACCATGCCTTTTGCTCCAAACCAGAGCACAGGATATTTGTTCATTCAACATATGGATGTAACGACCTAGAGTACCCTGACCACAAAACACGTGTATGACCCCAGTTTATAAAAACACAAAACCAAAAGCACAGCAACCCTCAGAAATACAGGTACATTTTGAGAGCATTTTAAAAGCTAGGAACTTTGAAGTCAGGATGACACTCAACTACAACAAAGCTATTCCAGCCAGCTCTTCACCTTTGTAAGATAAAAAGGATGAAAGATAAATTTGATCAGAAAGGTTTCATTTACATTACACCTGTTGTTCTCAGGCAGAGGGCACAGTGTGCAATAATCTTTTGGGCTTTGGATAAGTGCTGTTTAAAATATCATTTATGATAGGCTATGTAGAGTTTCAGAGGGGCTTTTAGTGTTACTGCTTCAGATCAGAGAGGACTAACAAATCATCTCACTATACTCCCTCCATACTACTGCCTATTTACCCAGTTCCTTCTTGAAGAAACCCATTAACTTGGATTCAGAATGAACCACAGAAGATTGGTGTGGAAAGCTTTCATTTCTATCTAAACAAATGGACTGAGCAGCACCAAGGCACAAGACCCCTTCCCACTGACAGAGCCCTTGGCCAGACCAACTGGCCACACCGCCTTAGATGGGGATGGCAGGACCAAGCTTCAGCCACAGTGGACCACTCACTATCACCCGTCATTCTCCCTCTGATGGTTACCAAAACCCTGATGATTAGGAAGGTGAATAAAACTAACCAGAATAGAGGATACCCACAGCAGTACCCCAACACACACAGCATTTCATGCACTACAGCAACAGATTTGAGAACTGCTCTGGACATCATGTTCATACCCAGTTTTATTCTCACCCACATCTCCTATAAATACCCAGCATCCTAAGCTTAATGATAATCCTCATTGTTCATAAATATTGATGCAGAAAAAAGAAGTAAACTTTTAGTGGGGAAGTGGGTCCTGCCTATGATGTCCCAGGAGCCTCAGTGCCATCAGCACTCTGTGGTGTCAAACCATAATTCAAAGCTGAATGTCATACCAGCTCACAGACCCTGTCTGTGCCAGTCAAGGCCTCCCATGCTCCATTTCAGTCCATTAATATCACAAAAGCAGCCTTCTTTGGCCTCATCACCACTTGTGGAAAGGGCTTGTACTCCTCCTGATGAGGCTGTGAGAGAAGGTGCTCTTCACATGCCAGGAAAACACAAACTCCCCCACCTCTAAAATCCAAAGTCCAGCACCAGCCAGCAGGATTTGTGTTTCGAAGTGATGTATTTTATAGAGAGACATGTTTTTCTGATTGAGAAGATCCTAATAATGGACTGTGTGGATCATAGTTATTTCCATTTGGTGTTTTTAGACAGCACCAAAAACATCTTGACCAATTATGGGTTTTAAATAACTTGGGGTAGGGGAAAGAAATAATCACAACCAATTCATCTCTTTCCAAGGAAAAGCCTTCCAGTAAACACCTCTTTCATAAAGGAGAGAAAATACAGTAAAGTCCCGCTCTACCCGCTAAAACTGAAGTTTCAGCATGGAGGCCAACAGCAGCCAGCAAGAGCTGAGCTCAGTAAGTCACTAATTTATCTATCTCCCCTAGAAAATAATGCAGCTTTCATATCAAGAACACCCAGTCAGAGGTGTCTGCAAGAAATTGTTCAGAAATACAATTAGCGGATAATGTAACTGAACAAATACGTCTCATGGAAATGAAGGACATAAAACTCCAAATTAACCAGTGCATGAATTGCCTTTGGTATTGATCACATCTCGTACAGGCTTAAATCCCTGCAGTTCAACAAACCCAGCCTAGAACTGTAGAGAACTTCAAGCCATCAGGCATGGGGCAGCCAACGTTTGCACCCGACTGGATCTTATGGACAGAAAGCCAAAGCTGCTTGCGTGTTTTTAATTCAGTATCCTCTATTTAAGGTGGTGTTGTATTGATATTCAAACAATTCTCATTGGTATTCAACTTTTATCAGCCCAACCAAGACAACAGTGAGCTACAGCTGGGGTGGCAGGAGAGGGTAGCATACTGCAGAAAGCCTATATGGACCCTTAGAGAAGGTTATCTGTCCTTTCACTGTGTATGCTTAAGGAGTCTAGGTTCTTTAAACTACGTGCCTGAAGGAACACCCTGTGAAAATGCCTTCAGGCACCAAACCTGCATGCATGCATAATTTATATTTTGCATGAGTGAGTAGTTTCAACACCCCTGGTGTTTGCCAAAGAATCAAAGCATTAAAAATTAAAGCAAACTGACTACTCTGGTCCCACAGCAAAACAGCACAAACACATGTCATCACTCATCTCTGTGGTTACAGACGCTGAGGGATCCTCCCTTGGTTCTAAAAGCAAGGGCCAGCAGTCCAAGGAGAAAAAGATCACAGATAGTACAACTAAAACAACAACCTCATGAAAAATTACTCCTTGCAGTAATCAATAGGTGCCATGTCCCCTCAAACTGACAATTTTCTGCATGACCAAACAGGAATATTGTTGCCCACCAGAAACCAAGCACCACTGGTGCACCTGCATCACTCTGAAACATTTACCTCTCTACACTGAAAGTCTTTGAGGTTATAAAACCACGGATGGATTAATAAAACTGACCAAGGATGAAGAGGAACTAAAATAGCTCTTTTTTTTCCTTATGCCAAGGGCAAGAATCAAACCAGTTAAAATCATGATTGAGTCAGTTCTAGTCGATTGTGAGCACCTCGGGCAAAACACTGCTCAAGCAGAGTTGCAGTTGGATTTCGATTTAGCTGGCAGTATGATAAGGGGAAGGGCTCAAGGGAATGGAGGGTAGCATTAAGAGCAACAGAAACAAAGACGAGAGAGCTTGGTCCACACTGTGAGCACAGGATTTGTGTCAGCTGACAGCAAACCTGGTCCAGAGCAAGAAAAACACAGGAGGAGAAGAGGAAAACTTAAAGGGAAGCCAAAAAATAAAGGTGCATAGACACACAATCAATAAAAGATATTTTTTATGAAGCAGTTTAAGCCAAATGTTCTCAGGAAAAACCTTTTCAATGAGCATGTGTGGAAAGGACCTTGCACAGAGCACTACAGATGCTTTGTGGAAAGCAAGTCATAGAATCATAGAATCGTTTGGGTTGCAAAGGACCTTAAGATCATCTAGTTTCAACCCCCTGTCATGGACAGGGACACCACACACTAAACCATGTCACCCAAGACTCCATCCAACCTGGCCTTGAACACTGCCAGGGATGAAGCATTCACAACTTCTTTGGGCAACCAATTCCAGTGCCTCATCACCCTCACAGTAAAGAACTTCTTCCTTATATCTAACCTGAACTTCCCCTATTTAAGCTTGAGCCCATTACCCCTTGTCCTACCACTACAGTCCCTAAAGAAGAGACCCTCTCCTGCATCCTTGTAGTCAAAGTCCTCTCACCTAACCAAGCAGAGCAGCCATGCTGGGAACTAACTCCAAACCAATCAGAAATACCCCACCAGCTTGGAAAGTGCCACACCAAGCCATGGGATGAGTCTACAGAGGACACTCTGCCTATCTATATGCCATCTACCTTACATAATCACCTCAGCTGGCTTTGTCCAGGGCAGCAAAATGTAGTCAGTGTGACAACAGCAATATTTGCAAGGGGATGGAGGAGAGAATGCAGTAACTACATCAATACCAAGAAATTTATTTTACCCAAGGCAGTGTGCTTATTTTACAAGATACCTTGCAACAAGAGCAGCATGGCAGTCACATCAACAGCATGGATACATCAGCCACAGGGCACTTAGCCAACCAGGCTGCATCACCAAGTAATAGAGATAGAAGAAAACCCAAACATACAGCATGATACTGTTCTGAACACCCCTGACAGGAGTGGTCCAAATCTTAAAAACACCAAAAGATCAAAAATCAACAAATCCCCATAGGACAGGAGCTAAAAATAAGATTTGGCAATACTGCTTTTCATCAGCTCTTCCTCTCAGCCTGAAAGGGAAGAACTTGTAGCAAGCAATACCGCCCATCACTTTGGATTCAGGATCACAAACAACTCATCCATTCCCAATAGTTCACATGCAGCTTGAGCAAAGATAATATGTTTCTGGGGAAGAAGAACACAGGCAAGAAACTATTATGATTCTAAAAATATCATGAAGTGGTGAACTGGAAGGCTTGTTCCTTAACAGAAGCTGATTTTCCCGCCTCTCCTCACCCTCATGTGGTTGCTCTGCTGGTACAAGCAGCCGTTCCCCTGCCCAGCCCTGTGTTAAGACACTGCAGTAGAACCAATTGCCCACTTTGGGGATAAAGGAGGAACTTTTCCTTGCAGGAAAGACTGGCAAGGTGCCCACTTTTTTTTGCTGTTCCTCTCCAGTGCTTTAGGTTGATCAAAAGCAGGTCCTTCTGATTTATGAGGCCCTTACAGGAGAACAGGAAGGATTTATGTGTTTGTCATCCCATCTCAACTTGTTGACAGCACCCCGCTGAGGCAGAGAAACCAAAAAAGGGACCAGTTTCCAGAGGTAGCCAAGGTGCAGGAAATAATCCATGAACCATACTAGCCTACTGAAAGAGGTAGACAAGCATTAAGTCTTTGCAGGTTGTGGTTCTCTTAACCTTAACCTCTCCTTCAGATGAAGGGAAAGGATCAAGACATGACCTGTTTCCTATAGGAGAGGCTGATAAAAGACTAACCTGAGTACAAGTGACATGTTTAATACCCCAGCACCCAGTGAAAAGCCTGTTACTAGAGAAGTTAGCTAGCACCATGCCACATCAAAAGAAAACTCATGAAGTTTCAGTCTTCTGCTTTAAAATCTGCCCCATGCCTCTCCTATGCTGCACGTCCTGATCAATCAGCTTACGTCAAAACCTTGTAACACATGTGGAGTTTTAATTGATTTACTCAAGTCAGTGAGCAAGGAATAATTACATCTTGGAAAATAAAGCTGGGCAGACGAGGGCAGCCCGCTCCATTGCAATGAGATTTAGAAGTTCAAACCAAAGGCAGGTCTGGTTTCATCCCACAGTTCCATTCTAAGCTTCAAACTGTTATGTTAGCTGGGCCTAATCGTCAGTCAACCCACTGATTTCTCATATCAGTGCAGCCAGCATATTAAGCTTACAAGTATAGCCATGTTCCATATAAAGGTCTTGTTTATCTGGCAATAAACTTATACTGATCGAAGTAGTATTAGCTTGGATTTATAAAGCATGAGCTGTTCTCTCTACATAGTAAAACACAGAGACATCCTCTAGCATATTGTAAATCTGAATACTAATCAGAAACTGCACATAAACCTAACTTCCAGACTTTGTTGTAGTAATAGAAGCATAGAATGGTTTGTATTGGAAAGGACCTTAAGATCATCTAGTTCCAACCTCCCTGCCATGGGCAGGGACACCACACACTAGATCATAGACAGACAAGGTCAAAAATTGATGCCATCACCTTTTAATGACTATTCCCACTGTATGTATCAAGGTATTGACCATCTTTCAAGACCTTTGAGTCAATAATTGTGGACAAAGGTAAAACACATAAGGAAGAGATGAAGATGAAGAGAATAGAGGAGACTGAATTATTCACTTTCAGTACTATATTTCCCAAAGCCAAATTCTGAAGCACAAACTACCATAACACAGCGGAGCTGGAGAAACAGCAGCCACCTCCAATGCCGTCCAGCACAGTACACTAAAATATCATACCACATTGTTTCGGTTACAGCATCCTCAAGGCGACCTTTGGAGATGCAAACTAAACACAGGATTCTGCTACCTTTTATTCACCAACAGGGTTTTCTGCTGATTTGCAAGGTCAGATTTCAGGAGCCAAATCTATTTGTGTTAAACACATCAGTCTCTATTAAAATTACTGGAACTATCATAGCAATTCATCCTACACACACAAATCCCATATTACAGAGTCAAGCCTCACTTCAAAATTCACAGTTTATTCTAGCCATCTTCAGGCCTATTTTAAAGCACAACATTGATTCAACATAAAAAACCTCCTTTTTCTAAAGGAAGAAAAAAATGAAGAGACCAAAGGTGTAAAATATTCATCACAACAGCAGTCAGCACCATGAAATGCAAAGCAATAATGCTCCCACCAAGGATATTGTTGAGCAAGACTGATACTAATCAGTGTTTCAGTCTAAGCTGACAAGACAACACTGGTTCGGGTTCTGTTCTCTAGAAGGTGTCACGCAAATAACCAGAGATGAGCTGTCAAAGTCTTCTACTCAAACACATGCCCCATGCTCAGTGATAGTTTAAAACGTTTAAAGCCCTAACAAAGCCAGTAATTAGAGATCCTACTAAGGAAGCCAAAGCACTTTAAGAGCAGATGCATAAGAGAATAGGGAAAGTGTTTCACATCGAGCATAATAATTTGCTGATGAATTAACAGCAACAATTCTAAGAACTTCGTGAAAGAAGAGTAATGCTTTCTCTTCTCCTAGTGACAGGTACTACCTTGACAAACAGCTCATTCATACACGTTTGAATGAGAGGGATGAAAGTCTGCTATGTTTTGTTGTTTTCTTTTGTAAGCCTTTTGTCACTCACGCAGTCTCCCTCGTACTCCTTTAGAAATACATTTAATGTAGGAATTTGCGATAGTGGGAACAAGACATGACAGGAATACGTGACCATCACTGCAGGACAGATTGACAAGGCTTTTTGCGGTGTTTTAGGTTGTCAAACATAATAATTCCAGACTTCACTTTTGGGGGTTACGAGGCTCACTGACACTGGTGCATTACGTGAGCTTTCGCAAGACTGGTTGTTAGGGTAGCACTTGTCTCAACCTGGTGCAAGTCCAGGACAGTTTTACTTAATTTTCATGTTAATGAAGAGCCAGACTCTGGGAAAATCAAGCATAGAAGGAAGATGATTTGAAGACTTCCTTTAAACAAATAGTTTCATTCCTGCATGTTTGAACCAACACAGGTAGGACACCGATTTTAAGAAGCTACACAAAGATACTCCCAGTTTAGTACCTTGAAAAGGTGAAAAATCAGACTAAGTGACAGAAGGGTTTTTAGATCCTTGACCTCTGACTGACCAGACCATTACACTCCTTTCTTCTATTTACAACATAGCTATTGAACAATTTATTTATTGTTTGTAAGCCGAGTTGTGTCTCTCTTGATTCAAAGTTCAGCCTCTCCTGATGCTTTACAATTTGGGTGCTTTTCTGACAACCTGCAAAACACCCAATTAGTGGGAAACCTACTCAGGTAATCAACTCATCGAGTTAACCTGGTATGTAAAGGTGTTTCTCTTTATATGCTCAGTATTTGCAACAGCTTCAGTGGCTCAAAAGCTAATGGGTCTGCCAGCTCCTGCCAACAGTGATAAACCCATATCTTTGGTCTTTTTATGAAAAGCCCTGGAGTTGCAGGAAATTCATAAGCTTCTTTTCTTCCTTGTGCCTCTCTATCTTCATCTCTGTGTCATTGCTAACTTCATCTCCCTTGACCCTGGTACCATTGGAACTCTTTCCACCGATCGCATCCTGCCTCTGCTACCCCCATTGCTTCTTTCTGGTCTTCATAAATCCACACTCTGAAAGGAAAAAATACATAGCCAGGCTATTATTATACTGCCAGAAACAGTGATAAATTATGCCCATAATATCTCTTCTTCCATTACATTTTTCAGCTTCCTTGTGCCCGCCGGAGCCTTTTCAAAGCTAATTTTCTGTCATTTGAAGTTTCGTGGGATTTGCTTTCTCCTACCACTCCATCACGCTTTCTCCCCTTGCATTCTTGTCCCAGCATCTCTCCTTCCTTCCAGAAATTACAAAGCAATTCAAAGTCCATCTTTCCCCAGACAGTGTGCAGCAAAATAAAACCAAGACACTTCCAGCACAAAAGGCTATATACAAACCCTTCCTGCCTCACTGAGAAGCTTCCTGCCATCCTCCACACCACTGACTTGAAATTGTAGGGTTCTGTTTTTAAGCCCTTACATTCCAAAATCTACTCCTATTGTTGTTCAGCAGGGCCTAACCAATTTTTCTGATCATGCTGTTGCAGAAACATCCCTGTTTTGACTGGAGGGCTTCTCAGATCAAGGGTGGAACAAGGACACAGATGGAAAGCCTGACAGGTCTTTCTCCTTAAAATAACTCTGGTATGCTGCTTTTTCCTGAGTAGCTTCAAAGAAGTTTTGCTTATGTCCCGGTGGGGGAATAAATACAAATGTTTAAATCCTGAAAGTTGCCTTGAAACAGAATTGACAATTTGCACAGCTCTGCACAATCCTGCTCTCCTCTATATTCATTATTGCTACTTAAGTGTCCTAAATAAGATCTTAAATGCACAACTAGGAAAAACCACAGTTTTACCTTTCTCTTGTCCTCTGTGCTGTTCTCTCCTTGTATATGAGTTACTGCATAAATATCCACAAAACTTTCACTCCTTTCTACCACCTACTGCTTGGATAACATATGTGAAAAGACTATTACTTATACCAGTTTCTTCCTGCTAATATCCCAGAAATCATATGATAGAAATTCTTCCCAAAGACACAACTATAAAAACAAAACTTGAAAACTGGTTTCTGCACTGATATTTTGAAAAGGAAAAGAAACAACACCAAACCCCCCAAAAAACCAGAACAACCCGAAACCAACCAAACAAGAACACACAAAATGCCTCTTCCAGCCCAAAAAACCAACCATGCAGCTTCCCAGTGGCCAAATAACACAAGCCTATAAGTTCAACAGATCAGATACCAACCAAACTCCAACATTAAAACATACTTACTGCT
This sequence comes from Strigops habroptila, assembly GCF_004027225.2. NCBI lineage: Eukaryota > Metazoa > Chordata > Aves > Psittaciformes > Psittacidae > Strigops > Strigops habroptila. The sequence goes on along the minus strand of NC_044285.2, from coordinate 41,132,944 downwards.
TTATCAGCCTCCCTGGCCAGGAAGTATCCTGACACCGGAGTGGAACAGCAACAGCTCACACTTCATCCAAGAAAACTTTTCTCAGCTCCTGGGAGTTGCATTACAGCCTTTCTGCTGCTGTAGCCTTCCCGTTAGGGGATCAAGATAGTTGCTCTTTGATCCCTTTTGACTTATTTCACTTTTACCACCTTTTATTGACTTCCAATAAAATAAATAAAGAAAAATAATAGCCTTTCTTCAGAAAGCAAACATGGGGCAGAGGGGAAATAAGAGTAAATAAGACCAGCAAATCAAAGTCGTTCCAGTTCTCCTTGGCCAATCACTTGAAAAGATCTATTTTTGGCAGGCTCTGAACGTCAGCCACTAGTATGCAAGATGAGAAGCAAATGTAAAGTAGAGCACATGACAAACCTACACTGATTGTACATCATCACGGTTGCAGAGACCTTTCTCCTATTTACAGTCAGGAGAAATAGTACTTCAACATCTGCAGCGGGGATAGGAGGGAGCACCTGTACTACACGATGGTCACAAACCATTACAAACCAGGATTCCCTCAGGAAACACAAGCGCCAGCAATTCCCACCAATACTCCAGTTCCCCAAAATACCACCACATCTTTATTTCATTAGAAAAAGAGACTTTCACGGGTCAGGTATTCTTATGCACCCCATAAGAAGTGACAGTGGCTTGCAGTGGCAATTGGCTCCATCACAGTTTCTTATTCTCTTATAGCACTCAGAGGAACAAAGTCTAAGTGACAGCAGCTCGGAGCACTGCGTATGATTACACTTAAAACATTAAACATTTTTGAGGCAGCACTGTAGCACAGCTTGGGCAGATTGAGATGGAAGAGCACATAGGGACGTTGTATATTGAACATTAAAGATAGCTGTACCCAGAAATTCACAGCAAATGTAAAACCAAAAGGAAAAAACACATTTCTACGTAAGCAATTTGACAGCACGTTGACAATGTGTGGAAGTAGATTCAGCCTAAGCTACTTGGAGAACTGTTGCAGCCAGTGCTAGTGAGCTACATAGAGAGGCAAAGGGGACAAAAGTGTCTACCACCTTCTTAGATTTTGATATATCCTGAAAACACGGCTCGAAAAACAGAATGAGAACGTGCTTGTGTGTCTGCTGGGCGGATGAAAGAGTGCTTAAGGCCAGGCGTGAGCAGATGATGTGCTGCAGGTCACTTGGAGCTCATCCTGCAATGCTCCCTTCTCCCGGCTGTCTTCCCTGCCCCTCTCCTGTTCAGCTTTCCTTTCTTATTCTTTCATACGTTCTTATCATTGTGTCTTTCTTATTTTATGCAAAAACAAAAACAGTATGCAGCACTTTTTTCCCTTCATTTATCAAAAATCAGGAATATTTCTGAAATATGAGGAAAAACATGAAACAAACAGACAAACAAAAAAAACCAAACAGACCCAGATGAGTGTGAATTACCCATGAGCTTTTCTATCTCATCATCTCCTCCTGTCCTGTTGAGGAAGGTGATCAAGAGATCAGCTGGGTGGGTGTCAGCAGCAACCAACCACATGAGTGTTTTCCCTCTTGGCACAGTATGTTTTAAGAGGATGGAGGAGGAAGAAGGTTAGAGAAATAATGCTATGGTTTCTACCACCACTGCTGATGAAATTCCACATCTGCATTGCCAGTCCCAGTTGTTAAAGCTTACACAAACAGGGAGAGAGAAACCCACCAGAGCAGTACAGCAATAATATCGGGTTCCCTGTACTGGTATCCAAGAGCCATGAACAGTGATGAATGCATGCACAGAAGCCAGCAAATGCCCTTGGATCACCCAGGCCAGATGAGAATTACAAAATACATAAATCTGCTCCGATCCCACTAAGACAAAAGACATTTGTCCTCAATTGGGTGGTAACTAAAAGTACATAAAGTACATAAAAAATACCAAGCACTGGTTAAACAATTTATTCTTAAAGCTACAAACTGAGCCTTATATCAGTTATGTCAAACTTCGGTTGAAAAGCACCTAGAGATTACTTGGGCCACAGAACAGAGTAATCTCTATAAATACACCTTCATTTCAGCTATAATCACCACCACAGCATCAGAAGTAATGAGCCACCAGTAGGTTGGATTTCGTCCGTCTGGAACAGTGTGCGTGTGATGCAACTCAGACCAATGGCAATTCAATTGCTATTTCAGGAATCTCTCTTCTTCTCACTTCGGTTCGGTCCCTCTGCTCCCTCCCACCTCAGAGTGATGCTCTAATTACTCAAACAACGTAAGCAGCGTTCAATCCATGCCAGCCCTTTCTTCCCTTAGCACTGACCTTGCCTTACACATCACTCTCACAAAACTAATTAAGTGGAGAACAGTCTCACTTTACACTCTCTTCATGAAAAGAACCGAATTGTTACCTGCCCGAGGGTGCAATTCCAATGATTTTCGCCTTCATTCCTCTCAGCAAAACAATACAAATATTGAGCAAGAAGCCAGAGCAGGCAGTTCAAGGAAAACCCAAGGTACCACACAAGAAAAATAGGCGGCCTCTTGTAAATAACATACTCCTTTAGTTGTTCCATTTGGGGGTTTAACATATGTCTTTTCCCAAAGCATGTCTTGCTCATGTGAAAAGTGGGGAATTTTGTGAGGCCAAGAGACATAGCCGAGGAAAGAAAAACAATGTTTGGGGCACATGGACTCTAAAGCCAGGCTCAACTAAGAGGGAATTCAGTGGCTAGGAAAGCTTCATTCTCACAAAATAGATCTAAAGCCATTGAATCTGTAAAAGCATCCAGTAAGCAACAGAGCAATTCCTCTCCAATATACATTAAGTGGCAAACACAAAGATCCTGGTCTGAAAATACTAAGCTGTAGGTCATCTAGGATGTAAAGCTTGTCCTCCCAGATTTACAATCAATTTGTTTGTACACAGGATTGACCACACATCTAGACCCACAGAGGATTTTAGAAAAGCAAGGATTCGCTGCTTGCAGGCAGGATACTGAGCAACAGGATTTGCCACGTTTTTGCTCCCAAGGAAGTGGCTCATAGTGAATCATAGAATGGTTTGGGTTGGAAAGGACCTTAAGATCATCCAGTTCCAACCTCCTGCCACGGGCAGGGATGCTTCACACTCGACCATTCACTCAAAGCTCTGTCCAACGTGGCCTTGAACACTGCCAGGGATGGAGCATTTACCCCTTCTTTGGGCAGCCTGTGCCAGCACCTCACCACCCTCACAGGGAAGAACTTCTTCCTTATATCTAACCTGAACTTCCCCGGTTTCAGTTTGGACCCATCACGCCTTGTCCTATCACTACAGTCCCTGATGAAGAATATAACTCTGGAGCTGTCTCTTTTCCCAAACACACTATGGCATTAACACACAATGAGGAACAGAGGAAGAAAATTAACACTCATTTAACCCAAGGCTATACTGCAGCATAAAATTCCCAAAGCATAGGGGTAAGAGCAGTGCCTTGCAGGAAATCACAGTAAACGGCACAAATACATTTAATGACAATTCCCCAGCAGATTGTGGGCGGCCACAGACCAGAGATGCCAGAAGTCTGAGCCATACAAATTCTTAAGCATCTGCTGAGGATGCTGGTACTCACCCCTGCGCAGCCCCCTGTGATGCTCTGTGGGGATACTCATTCCCCAGGCTTCATCTGCCTGGGAGCTTACCCTTTGAAGATGAGATTTTGCATCTGCCAAGATGCAACTAACAGTAAGTTTTCCTTTAGAAGCAAAGAAGATTACTATCTTTTACTACTTTCCATACAACATGAGTTCTTTGCCATGGACAGCAGCCATAAGAGAACCAACAGCATCACAAACCGCAGAGTTTGGAGCTTGTCCCTGAAGCTACTGCCTTACTGTGGGTTTATTCCATGCACACTGAAAACCATTACAAAGCATCAACACAAATGTGCTGTCATCTTGATCTCAAAAGCCACTTCCATGTTTTAATTGCTGGTGTTCTATCAAGAGATGTCAGGGACCATGGTCTGGGCATCGAGAGGGAAGGATGTTTCTTTTATAAACATATCTTTTATAAAGAGTTACTGTAGTTTGTGGAACCAAAACCCATCACAGATAATGAGTCATAACAGGAGGTAGTTACTGTAAATATTCCAAGCATGGGCATATTAACAACCACCCACTAATCAGAGGCAACGCCACAGGCAGACACAGAGAACTCCCACTGGTGTCCATCGGAATTCTGAACGGATCAGGACCTCAGCCAAGAGCTGAGTATCTATTGTAACCTGCAGCATTGATGTCCAGGATGGGGTGAGCCATGCCTCAGATTTTGGCTGGCGCTTTCCAGTGGGCGATGCAGGCATCCCTTCCAAGTTGGATCTGCAATATCAGCTTTCAGACAGAAGGCACGGACATTTCCAGTGAATAAAAGCATCGAGTTTAACTACTCATTCTTTAGTGTCATTAAATGTTTATGACACAAACACAAGTTCTGATATGTAAGTCAATAGCCCCAGTTGACCACAATAAGACCCGATCTACTTCTGGCAAACGCCTTGAACAGATACTCAAGTTCATGTGTCAAACCACAACCCCTGGGGCTTTTTGTCTGGGCTGCAAAAGGAATGGCACCCAAACTTTGGATAAAAGCACAAGGAAAAGCCCTGCCTCCCACCTGGGCTGGCCCAGCAGCAGGGAAGTGTGATAGCACCCTGCTCCCTTCCCTTTCTCTGCACTTGCTGCTAATTTTGATCTTGTGGACTCAGCCCAAGACATGGTCAGCTTACATGTTGCCTCTGCGCTGCTGCTCTTCAGTTCCTCAAGTAAGTTACTGTCTCATGATTCAGTACTATAGAAATATAACTGTTGAGATCAGCTGCTTTATTTCTGTCAGCTTTTCTCCAGACCTTTCAATCATAAGCTGCATTATACTATATTCCCATAAAGCCAGGAAAAGCAGTAATAGATACCTCAAAATCCTGACTTCTATTTTTCCTGCCAAGTGCTTTGTTTTCTGCTGTCACCAAATCAGAACAGTACCTACACTTCCACAATCTTCACCCATACTGTCACTGTTTCAATACACTCTTCTTAGGTTAGAAGCTATCAGCTTCAAAAACACTCCTCCTATTTTGCTTTCTGGAGAAGAACAACATACTCTGCATTTTCTCACAGCTTATGGCTGAGGTTATCAGACTTGTGGGCAAAGCTATCAAAGTTCCTTGCAGTGAGAACACGGTGACAGGAAAAGATCTCCCCTGTCCCTGCCTCGATGGGGAAGGCAACAGCACAGAACCCAGTTGGTAAAGAGAAAAACAAATGCAGATGAATCCTTTCCTCGGATTTTGTTTCAGATTCTCTACTCGGTCTCTTGACTTTCCTTGGAGGAGCCAGGCCAATTGCAAAACAGCCTCTGGAAAGAGCCTGGCTATAATGCCAAACAGCACGAGCTGCTTAAGGCCCAGATCCAAAGCACAAGGTCTCAGCTCACTCTCTAATGCCCTATATTCTCCTACAGCCACATGCCTCCCCCCAGATAAAAGGTTAGCAGAGATTTCTTTTGAAACAGGTTGTGTTGATACAGCGCCGAGGCTCACTGCCCACACTGCTCTCAAAGTGCAAAATGAAAGCTTTTTGAGGGAGAACTGAGGACAGCCAATTGTCCTGACACACACCAGCCACATGACAGGAGAAGAACCTGACTGGTGAGAACTGGGAATGTGCCAAGGGCGGTTTCGTGAGCACAGAACTAACCCCCATTGAAGCAAAGTTGCTACCAACCATCAGGCCACCACTGCAGGGTGCTGAGCTGGAGTTACCCAGGTCCTTACACTCCTGCTAACCCCAGAGAGAGTGCAAAGTGAGAACAGACACAGGAACCTGCCCCATGCTTCACACAGCTGGGACAAGGCTGCTCTCCAAAACAAGCTGCTTGGTACCACAAAGAGCTTCCACCCTGGAGCAGCATCACTGCTAATCCACCTTAGCGAGGCAGCTTGGAGGCTGTCACGGCTTATGGTATCCAGCAGCTCTCTGACACTCACACAGTTAAAAGAAGGAGAAAATAAATACATGAATGCCATGATCTTATACATACACATTCAGAGTTACTGCAGGGCTTTGCAGAATGTAAAGGTACACATCCCCGACTACAATATGTTAATCCACAAGCTTTATTTAGATGGGAGTAAGTTAATTCTCAAACATTCACTGCCAGTTTGAAAAGCAGCTGGATTTTGAGCACAACAGTCCTCACTGGGTTTTCTAGGCAGGACTTCTAAGTGAGGCAACAAACTCCAAATTGAGCAGTTACTTCCCTCCGGCTTAAAAAAAGGTATGAACTGAATATATATATATTTTTTTACAAATAGATTTTGGTACTTCTGTTACACCTGCACAGTGCCACTGATACTACTACAAGCTTTACAAAAGAGAGTAATTTAAATGGAAATACCCATTGCAAGACAGTGCCCACCTGCACTCAATTGTGTGCTGATTCCTACCAAAACCCATGGCCTTTCAAGGTCCTGTATAAATCAGGCTTTTCTACAAAGACCCACCCCAAAAGCTGGTTGTAGAAAGCGTCATTCCACATCTTACACAAAGCAGCTCCTTGCATGAGGACTGAATATGGCTCTCCTCAAGTCTCATCTCCTGCACAAGCCTGTAATGCATAGAAAGCTTCAGGAGTAAGAAAGGCTGACACTATTGTTGCTAACAAAGTACTCCACATTCCTCATGCAAATACAGCCCTGGGACACCTGCATTTACAGCAGGTGTTAAAATTCCATCCTATACCTTACAGAACGTCGGGTACATGCACATATTGTCATAAGAAGCTACTCTCATGTGAAACCTGCTTACACCGTCCTTTGAAAGGGTGGTTAAACCACACACGCTGCTGTCAGGACTGAAGTATTCCCAGTGCCACACCATAGCTGTAGAAACACACAGGAAATGGTATCCCGTGCTTTCCAGACAAATCACTGTTTCACTGTATATTTAAAAAGAATAAATAAAGCCTGGTTTTCCTGTGACTAGATCCAAATGAGACATTCCCATTAAGAGCAATAATAAAATGACCAAAAGATAATTCAGGTGGTTCAGAGAAAAATGGTTCAGAGGAAAAAAAGCATTTCCTATTTTAGTCTATGACTCCAGAGGCTAAAGAAGGCCATGCAGCCTCTGCATTAACTGGTAAATACTCCCTCCTTACCTGCACCTTAAAACCTTAGGTTATTAAAACCTTATTTCACAGACTGTAACATCACTCACTTCTTTAATGCAGCACCCAACCACCTCATACATGTACCAGCTCCTCCTGCTGCAACTAAACCTGCCTCTTGACTTTGGGATAAGGGAGAAAGTTTTGATATGAGCTCAAAGAGCATCCCAGCATCTCCAAGATGATCAGCATCAACTGTTCTGCTTGGGATACTCAAAAGTAATGCACCTTCTGGTACACTGTCACTACAGGAATCAAAGCCTTGTGCATCTAAGTCGTTACTGACTCAATAACAGCAGATACAAATGCCTTTGTCCCAGTGTTAAGAAATACACAGATGTCCCAAATCCCATACGCAGGCAATTTCAAACATGAAGTTAATACGTCACTAAAACTTGTAATTATAGCACAAAATGGAATATGTAAGTTTGATTTAAAACAACCCAACAAGTTTACAAGCAAGTGTAGCACAAGTACGGTTCTTTGTGTGTAGGATTATAACACAGTTCTAAATCATGCAAAATAATTCCTCAGAAAGGCAGGAATCTTTTGTTCTGCGTTGCTTGATCAATTATTTAAAGAGCATTTTAGTGAATAAGGCCACCATAAAAAAATACCAAACATCAAAGAAAATGTAAAAGCAAAAGATATTTAGATAGAAAATGTAGGGGGTTGCAATGCATCTGGATGGTGAACTTGATTGGGTTGTTGCGAGAAATACTGCTCAAAAGGCTGAGGGTTTGAACATAAGACGGAACATAGAATCGGAAAGAGTTAGACCATAAGAAAAAAGAGGGAAAAAATGAAAAAGATCTCAAAAATCTCGCATAAAACACAAACTTTCAAAATAGAGAAAGCTGAAAGTTTTTACAAAATACCAGAAAGACTGAATTGTTGTGATTTGGCCTCTCAGGCTGCTCAAAAAGTAAGTGCCAGGCAAGTGCTCATCACGGTTTATAAAACTAGTAAATAAGGAGCAGTTTTTCCCGGTCGGGGAGGCCCGGAGCATCCCACCAGCCCATCCTACCGGAGGCGTACGCTTGAGAGGACACACAGACTGATCTACAAACACATAGAACGACTCACGGGGGGCTGTCAAGCGCACCCCCCCATCGCTGCCCTGCAGCCCCCGGGGCAGGCGCCGCCGCAGCGCGGGGATGCGGAGCACGGCGGGGTGCGGGGCAGGACCACCGGTGCCCCCCCGGGGCGCACACACGCCGCATGCCCTGTGCCCCCCCCCAGGCGTGCAGCCCCGCAGCGGGCACCCCGTTCCCCGCCGCTCCGGGGGGAGCCGGGATGGGGCACCCTGCCCCTGCTGGGGGAGACCGCACGGACCCCCCCCCCGCCCCTCCGCGTCTCCATGGCGATGGCTCCGCGCTCCGGGGCCGCCCGCAGAGCTGAGCACCGCGGACCCGGCTCCCCCCACCCCAACAAGGGGATGGGAGGGGAGGGGGGGCACTTACTTCGGCCGGTACCGCATTAAGCCGGGCCCCCCTTCCCCGTGCCGGGGTAAAGGTGCAGCGCTCCGCACGCCAGGCACAGCTCACCCGCGCCCGCGGTCCCCCGAGCTACGGGCTTGCCCCGGAGCGGTGCCCCCCCCTCTCCGTCCCTCCCCGTAAGGTCGGGCTGCCCGCGGTCGGGCGCTGTTCACCGGGGCGGCTGCGCCTGCGCCTGCCTTACCCTTGAAAGCATCTTTCTCTTCTTTGGGCTTGATCACCTTCCCGCTCATAGACCCCAGCTTGGGTGGGAAAATCCCCGGGAGCGTCGCGGATTCCGGCTGGACCCAAAGAAACCTCGGGCTGGGGGCAGCGTGCGTGCAGGGTTGGGGGGTGGGGGGAGAATCTTCCACGCCGAAAAGGCAGAAAGAACACCAATAGAAAGGGAGGGGAAAGGGAAAAAAATCCCGGAGCAGGCGAGCTGCCCGCTCCCCGGCGCGGTGCCTCGGAGCCCGGCGGCGCCGGCGCGGTGTCTGCGGGAGCGGAGCGGTGAGCGGGGGGCTCCGGCAGCCGCAGCACCGAGCCCCTGCGCCGCTCAGCCGTGCTGGAGACAAAAGCGATTCTCCCTGTGTCTGCTTGGCCCCGGCCCCTTCCTTCCCCCCGCCTCCCCGGCTCTGCCTCCCCTCCCCAGGGCCAAGGAAGCGCAGCCGGTCCTGGAAGTCCCACCGACCAGGGGGGAGGGGGAACCGTGAGTTGTAGGGCGGGGGGTGGAGGATGTTTGCTTGGGTGTATTGGGTTCTGGTTTGTGAGTGGTTTTTTTCACCTCTTCCTTTTCACATCCTCCCTTTAATAATACTGGGATGGAGCAGCAAAGCTGCAGCCGCGGATAGGAGGAGGACGCGAGTCCTCGGTACTGCAGAAGAGGCGGCAGGTTTACGCTCGCCAGCAGCAAGAAGGGCTGGAGACAGAGCTGCCCCCCGTCCCCCTCCGGGGCCGCGCATCCCCTTCCCCATCACCCAGCCCGGCCCCCCATGAAACGGTACCGAGGGGGGCAACGCGCATCCCTACTGCCCTCCAGCCCCGGGATGGTTCCCCAGCGCCGGGCTGAGGGTGGCACAAACCCGGCTGCACCCGCTTTGGAGAATCACTTATCCCCCCCATCCCACGGAGGGGAGGCTCCGGGCCGCGGGGCTGCGGCCGCCGGCATCGCCTGGTCCCAAGCCCAGCAGTCTGTTGCTGCCGTTACTGAAGTGAGAAGAGCCGGAGGACAGTGGGGGGGACCTGGAGGAAAAGGGGGACATGGAGCTTCTTTTAACCGGGGACGCTCAGAGCTTGCGCTGCCCCGCTGCTCTACCCTGGGGTGCGGGAAGGGGCTGACCCGCCTCTCCCACCCATCCGCCCTCGAGGAGGAGGAAGGGACCCCCAAATGCCGCCGATGCTCTTCTCACCTGTGCTGTAAACTGCTTCTCCCCGCCCCGTCCTCCTCGGCAGGGGCAGAACTTCCTACACCGGGGGCCGCCGTCGGGGGAGGGAGGGCTGTTCGCGGGCACCCATCCTGCCCCGCCGGCCGCGCAGCGAGGTGGGGGGGTGACGGAAGAAAGGAGGGGGGAAACCCGATGCAGCCGGCGCCCCTTGGAGCCTAGCCCTGCTCGATAGCGCCCGAAATAAAGTGTTGGGTAGGGAGAGCTGCGAAGTGCCGGGGCGAGCCCCTTCGATGCGGCAGCCGGACTTCTCCAACCCACCCCCAGATTGGCTTGGTTGGAGGAAGGGACATGATAGACCTCGCTAAAATCAGCAGGGAACAAGGCAGGGATAGGCACTCCCCACCCCATCCCTGGGGAAGGCAATATGCTCAGGGCACGGCCCTCCCCGTGGCCTTTGGGCGCTACTCCGCTTATTCTGCCCTCCACAGGGGGAGACGCAACGCGCCTCCGGTGTAGCCCGGTACCGGAGGGGGGGTCACCGGGAGAGGCAGCAGCAGCCGGGGCTGCGCGGCCGCTAAAATTAGCGGAGCCGAATTCCTCTCTCCAGCGCTGGGGACAGCTGGGTGCAGATCGGCTTACGGGGGGTCGGCCCTGGTCCTGCCCCTTGGGAAAGGGGCCGCACTGCCAGGACATCACCTGTAATAGAGGAGGTAACCAGCCACAGCTTCTCCGTGGTGAAGTCCCACTCCCACCTCATCCAAGCAGATGGAGATCAGGTGTGGTGAGGGAAATGAGGGCTGATGGAGCTAAGAATGAAGAGCCAGGATCAGAGCTGCCACTTGGAAGATCTTGATGTTTGCGCTTATTAAATGACTTGCCCCTAAGAAAAGCACAAAGCACAAAACTGAACCTCAGGTCCTTAACAGAGCTCCTACATGCATCCATCTGCATTATGGACAACCTCTGCCCTGTGTCTGGAATCAAGGAATCACCCTGGCAGGGTTAGCTTTGCTTTGCCAAGGTTCAGGCTGTCCAGGGAAATGGTGGAGTCACCATCCCCGGAGGTATGAAAAAGACATACACTTAGGACATGGCTTAATGGTGGACTTTAAGAACATTGGACTCAAAGTTCTTAAAAGTCTTTCCCTACCTAAATGATTCTACAATTCCATGATACAGTAAGCCCTGTGATGATAGTGGACTATCACCAAAGAGCCCAAATATGACCCTCTGAGTGTGTCTCTGTGCTGCAGAAGCCTCACGTTTCATTTCACACTTGGAGCTTGAGAGACCTTGCTGTCCTTGGTATGATCACGTCTGTGCCTCTGGGTAGGAGAGCTCAGGAGCCATAAAAGGGTACAGATGATGCTTTGACTGCTTGTGCTGCTTCAATATAAGGCTGTTTTCCATGAGCCTTCTCAGTGATTATTTTATCACTTCAGAGACTTGCCAGAAGGATCAAAACCGTGGGCTTCCTCTTGGCTGCTTCTCTCCAGTCAAACTTGGACCACTGAAAGCAGGGAGTCGGAAGTGGAGGAGTGAGGAAGGAGGGATGCTGTGGTTCAGCCGAACCAGTGTGAGCCCCAGCAAGGAGATTTCAGCTGCCTGATATCAGCTCAGACCCTGATATTCAAGGCTCTTGCAGTGACTTTGATGAGAGTTATGGACAATTCACGCTTCTGGTCCGAGATCTTTCCCTCAGAGGCCCGTGATAAACGCTGTGCTTACTATTGACAGTGATGTTGCCTTGCATGAACCATTCTTGCCTTTGCTAGGAGATCTGTTAAATTTTATGGCACTAGTTATTCCATTGACCAAATGAGGCCCATACACTCAAGCTAAACACTGGAAGGAGGCAGCAGCTCAGCATGATGTGGAGGAACTGTACCTACTGGTGGGCAGAGAGAACTTCCTCTGCTGTTCTGAAATGAGTTCGTTTTTCCCCTTACTAGCTTGCAAGGCTTAGAAGTGTCAGTTAAAACAGCAATAAAATATGGTGTTCTGCATGCAAAACGTAAGGGGATTTGCATGAAGGCTTACTGCAGCCTGGGTTCAGTTTGCACAGCCTTAACTTTTAAAGCTATCTTGATAGACCAAGTATTCTAGTGGAGAGGATATTTGGGGTTGGGGCACTGATTTATGTCTTTAGATTCCCTCATCAGTTCCTTGCTTTGATGTGAGCATCTCTGGATTTGAGGTAGATCCTGTGAAGTCTGGCTTTGCAATGGAATTTTGTTAACTAACACCCAAATATTCAAACACAAATCTCAGCCTTAGTATCTCTGTACATCCCTTTCCCAACTATAGTAGGGAAAAGCATCACCTCCTTGCTTTCCAGCTCTAATACTGGAAACTGAGCAGCACTCGGATGCTGTGGTGGCAGAACTGATATGCAACAAGCTACACACCACAGCCAGGCTTACGCAGAAACGTACCTACACATGGCCCTGACGTGGAGCTTGTACCTCCCACTGACAGCATTCCTGAGTTTCTGAATTAGAAATGATTTCTGCACTGCCGGATAAACCAGGTACCCAGAGGAAGAAGATTTAGTGATGTTTAATGCAAAGAAATCGGATGCGTTCTGTGCACCTGAGTGGCGAGGGAAGATTTAAATTCAAGACTATCTTTGGCAGGGGAGCACAGTTTAACGTTAAATATAGCGAATTGCTCTAATTCACACCTTTTGTGCTCCTCCCAAAGCTGGGATGGAGTCATCTATTCCGAGTGGCTGCAAGGCAGTGCAGTCAAAGCATCATCTGTATCCTTTCATGGCTCCTGCTCTCTCCTGCCCAGAGGCACGGACGTGATCTCCCCAAGCACAGCAAGGTCTCTCCAGCTCCGAGTGTGAAGTGAAACATGAGGCTTTTGCAGCAGAGACACAGGCTCAGCAGATCATATTTGGGCTCTCTGAACACTTGCAGCTCGGGGCCGCTGTCTGGGAGCAGGCACACAGCAGAGCTGACGTGCTGCACGGAGCTCTGCTTCCACATAGGGTGTTTATTCCACCCCAAACATCTCCCAGAAGGTTCTAACTTGGCAGGGGCTTGGCTAAGATGGGTATCATTTACAATCTCAAGTTGTCAACTGTAAGTGCCTTTATACAGCATAACTATTGCTGTTTAATGTCCAGTAGCTGTATGGTTTGTCCATAAAACACACACTCAAGTCACGAACACGCTTTTCCCACCCTCGTAAAATATCTGTAGAGACATATATCCCCTGAGGAATTCTGGAGCTCACACAGATACAATAATGGCATTGCTCCTCAGTGTACTTTTCCCTTGGTTCTTTGGCTTATTCTCAAGTTGAAATGTTCTCTTTTCTGCAGGCAGTGGTTTGTAAAAGGTCCAGATTCTCCTCTTTCATATAGCAGGAATTATATATTACGTCTTTCAAGCCATCCAGCAAGTTTAAATTAGCTTTGTCATGATGGTTCCTGGTACGTTCCCAGTTACATCTAAAACCCACCCTACATTCAGGTGGAGCAGGATTAAATTAAGCCTTAAATTTGAGATTCCAGACATGATAAAGTCTCACTAATACAAGCATTTACTTCTCATTTCAAATTACAATTCTATATTCATACTGGCATCTAGAAGTATCTGTTGCCTTATGATAAAATAAGTACATGATTAAGCGGACATGTCTATAGTTTTGTTGCCACCGTTTTCTAATGATGCCTGTAAAACTGGTCCAAATAAACCCATTGCGCATCTCCTTATTGCCTGGTCTACCACTGATGTTTTAATTGGGATGCTAAGGCAAATTTCTTTACTACCAGTTGTGTGTTTTAACACAAACCACAAAGATGAGACGAATAGCACATCCAGGGCCAAAGCACAGCACATTTTCCAGCAGGCACATCCTTGTTCTTATGGATGTTTAGTTTGGTCCCCATCTTATTTTTACGACTCCCATTCCTACGCAGTCTTAAGCACTACACAGAAGAGCTTGTTTTGGCAGCCAGCTTGCTGTGCAGCATCTTCCTCTTTTTGGCTGCCAAAACTCAACTGCTATATGCAAATAGAGTTCCAGCTAATGGACAGTATGGAGATTGCAGTTTAATTTCTCTAAATAATGCAGTCTGATCAACAGAGAAGCCCTGAGCAGACGCTAGTGGTAATGATCACACTCACACAGTGGGCGGGTGTAACGATCACACTCCCACAACTAGGTGGGTTGGTCTTGGCTGGACACCAGAGCCCCCCAGAGCTGCTCTATCAGCTCTCTCCTCAGTTGGAGAGGGCAGAGAAATGGAAAGAAAGATTCATGGGTCCAGGTAAGGACAGCGGAAGTTCAGGTTAGATCTAAGGAAGAAGTTCTTTATTACTGTGAGGGTGGTGAGGTGCTGGCACAGGGTGCCCAGGGAAGTAGTAAATGCCCCATCCCTGGCAGTGTTCAAGGCCAGGCTGGACAGAGCCTTGGGTGACGTGGTTTAGTGTGAGGTGTCCCTGCCCATGGCAGGGGGTTGGAACAGGGTGGTCTTCAGGTCCTTTCCAACCCAAACCATTCTATGATTCTATGACAGGGAGAGATCACTCACCCGTTACCATCACAGGCAAGACAGACCCAGCTTGGGAAAAGCAAACTATTTATTGCCAATCAAACCAGAGTAAGATAAAACGAAATAAAACCTAAATCTTAAAAATTATCACTTGAAATCTTCATTTAGCAGAAATGTTTACACAGATTTGTACTAAGCCTCAGTAGATCTACAAAAGGATTCTTTTGTCTCAAAATCCTACTCAGATTACCCCTAGCAGAAGATTGCTTGGCAGCCTGCCTTGTTATGAGGTTGCCCCTCTCCTCAAGTTAGGTGAATTGCAACTGTTTAAGAAATCTCACCTTCTTTGCACAAGTGGCATCATTCTGACACCAGAGCCTTTATACATCCAGTAACAGTTTACCACCAGCACACTGTGGCTGCCCCATCCCTGGCAGCATTCAAGGCCAGGTTGAACACAGGGGCTTGGAGCAACCTGCTCTAGTGGAAGGTGTCTCTGCCTGTGGCAGGGGGGTGGAACTGGATGAGCTTTAAGGTCCCTTCCAACCCAAACCATTCTATGATTCTATGAAAACAGATTTTTGCCCAAGGCTCTTTCTCCAAAGCTGGTGAAAGGTTTGCTATAGAGAGCACGAAGATGAAAGACTTGGGAGTGGTTCTGCTGCTATTCCCAGCACAAGTCAAAGGGTGAAGGTGGTCCCTCACCCCTCATGAACATAGTAAAAAGAAGCACGAATCACTGTCACTCACTACTTCTTACTGTTTCAAGAAAGAGGAAAACGCCCTTCACAGACCCCATCATCCTGCACGTTACAGCCTTCCCCTTACAACTCTTGCTGCTACTTGGTCAAGTCTTAAAGCTTGAAAGGTTTTGAAGTCGAGCTGGAACAGGAGCTTTGATGTTAGACTCTGCCAAACTGCAGACTGGCAGTGGCGGCTCATCTCACTCCAGCCTTTGTGAAGCTGAGAGAAAACAGCATCTGAAGAAGAGGCTGAGGAGGAAAAATGTGTATGATACCAGATCTGGGCCTGAAACCCAGAGGTAAACTCAGATGGACGTGAAGTCCCAGTGCAATGGGAGACCTGACATTAGAAACCTTGGGCCACCTCAACGATAGGCAGGCAAGGACTGTGAGGAGCATTATGTGCTTGATCTGAGCTTTCCCTGGAGTTATACCACAGTTCCAGACACAGAAAGATAATAGAGCAAGAGAAAGATCACACAGCAGTATGTGAAAGGAAACTTGTCAAGTAGAGCACTATCATTATTGCAGGCTTGTACATGTAATGATATCACAAGATAACATTTTTTCATGCCTGACTTTTTCCTTAAGCATTGTAAAAATGAATCAGTGTTTGATTTTTACATGCCTGAGAGACAGAGAAATGTAATGATCAGTCTTTCAGACCTACTTTTGGGCTCAAAGAAATCTAAAACACACCAGTTATGCTTAAATTTCAGAGTGGATCCTTAAAGGAAAAGTGAAAAGACATTAAATTAGTTTGGGAAACTCATCTTAAAAGTAAGTTCTAAGTGTTGCAAGAAGCCTACACTGCATAAGGCAAGATTAATTTGAACACAGTCTTATGCACCAAGCAGACCTAGAATTGTAAATCCACAAAATAAGTTGCTTTTCCTTGTCATGAACCTATTACCTCTCTACTACTTTCTGTTCCTTTCCTGCATGAAATTGTCTTCCCCTTTAAAGCTCTATGCAGTTCATCCCAGATGCCTCAGTTCTCTCTAACTTGCAGCAATTTTAAGCAGCATTTGATGGAACTTTTCTAGCATTTCCTTCACTAAGTCATGAGCTGGGTTCAGTGCTCAGCCAGGATCTGAAGATGAAGCTCACCTAGATTACACTGGGCAGTGATGCACCGTTCCTCCCATTTCCTCTGGCCATGGCACTACTGCCATGCCATGTCACTCTGAGGCTTCCCGTTCATTTCCAACCGAGCTTGTAGCTGCCTCATAAACCTCTCATGTCTTAATCAGATGGTAGCTGGTATTTCTCATGTGTCAACTGAGTTTTGATGTTATGACATGCACAGTGCCACGGGTGAGCACAAGCAAAGAAAAGAGAAAGACTTTTCCCCTTTGGTTTCCATAGATTTGCTTGAGCTCTCATGACCCATAAAATTCCCACCTCACCAAGTGGGTGGCTGTGACAGTGGCCTAGCAGCTAGCTTGATCTTTGAGGGAAAGCAAAGCTTTAGCTCTGAAAGTCAATATTGCATGACCCAGAGACTTTCTTTTACAAAGGAGACTGCAGGTAAGTTGGGGGATTTGGATTTGCTCAAGGCAGAACATGCAGCTACAGCCTTTCTCCTTCAAACTGGCATCAAGTGCAGGTCCTTGCCTCACAAACCCAGGAGGATTTGCCTGCTCATCCTTTGAAGAAAACCACAACCCTTTAGGAGACGTCCCCTGTTCAAAGAACTGCATTTGGGGTTCTGAAAGGGGAAGAATTTTGAATTGGTTTATGTGTGTTTAAAAATCTCTTTCTAAAGCTCCATTTTAACTGTGTTGGCATAACTGATTTTTCTTTGACTTCTTGCTCTTGCCTCCTTTCAAAGCAGTAGCTGAACAGCGCGTTCAGGTCAGGAACATTGTATGCAGCACTGGTGTGCACCAACACTTGGCATTTTGGTTGAAGGCAGGACTGCACCCGGGTTCAGGGCTGGTGACAGCTATCAAATGTAGCTACAACTTGATTACTTCTTGTCCTGACATTCTGATTTGGCCTTTTCCTGAGCTGTTGCTAGATACTGCCTTGGAGCACCACTAAGAAGTGGTGTTTTCAGGCTCCCTGTTCCTCATTTCTCTCCTCCAGAAGTATTCCTAGGTATATATCCTTCCCACTTTCTGGTGGCACCAGGATATCTACAGATACATTATTTACAGCCACAAGGTCTGTCTTCCTGTGCCTCCAATCTGAATGCTCCCTCAGCATCTTTTAATAGCTATCACTATTTTGTATCCCTTTTTGGGGTTTTATTTCCTCGAGGGAGTATGCCAGCAGGGATGGGGCTGAAATCCTTCTGGATCAGGAGCAGAGGCAAATGCTGCTCTGTTTGTAAACACTCCATGGCTAAAATTAGCAAGAGTCAGAAGAATCATGGATAAACTTCAGGCTCCCCAAGCCACCCTTAGGAACGTCACAGGCGTATTGACACATCTGCTGCTGGTTTAAATAGCAACCAGCATTACCTTCCTCCAAGTGCTCCCCCAGCTGACTGAGGACACCACCAGCACCTTTTCAGCTGGAGAAACTATCCAGATCCTCCTTAACACCTTGCAGAAACTGGAAGGAAAGCCTTGGTGAGCTGCAATATTGTCCTACGTTTCAGGGTCTGATTAGACATTGGAAGAGCAGGAAAACCCTCACAGCATGAGCAGTTTGTAAGCAGGTTTGTGCTGTGCAATTTCAAGCTTGAGGGAAAACTAAGCCACACTGGGTACTGCAGACAACATTATCTAGGATGGGTAACCTCTACATATGCCTCTCCTTTCAGCAGTCTTGGGCAAGGGCATAGAAAACTGACCTTGGCTGTGTCTGCGTCTGCAGGAAAACAGGACAATAGAGAAGCAGTGGTATGCTCAGTGTGCTCAATAAAATCTATGCTCTCAGAACAAGCTGCCAACCAAACGATCTGAATATATCATGTTAACAGTTAAACTCACGTCTTTGTAGATCCTAAAGTAGCAACTTGGTTTTTTTGTTTGGAAATGAATACATACAACTACCTATCTAAAGCTTCTTTAAAAGGCATAGCAAAACCATAGCATCTTCTTTTTTTTGTCATCTATTGGTGTCATAAGACTGAAGGAGATTAAATTATACACAAAAGAAGTAGGTGGTATATTGGGGGTTGGAACTAGATGATCTTTAGGTCCTTTCCAACCCTAACTATTCTATGATTCTGTATTCTAAAAAGAAACAAAAGTAGTGGTACAGCCAAATCAATCAAAGATCTTCAGAAAAGGCCAGAGGCCAGAACAATACTGTTTGGAGTTTTATTCAGCGTCGGAGGATATGGTCACTTTTGATAGTGCAAATTCATGCCTATAAACCTGAGATTATCGAAAGAACGTACAGAAGGAATAGGTTTTATATAAGAGAGAAAAACAACTGAGCTGAACAGTATAATCCTCTCTGCCTTGTGTTACTGGCTCAACATGGTTAAAATGAACATCTTCATCTCCTCCAAAGAAATGAGGTAGAGAGAAGAATTCAGAGGGAATGGATTGCACCCAGTTCGCAGGCTAGGAGATGTTACTGAGCTTGTTCTGTACAACTAGTACAATTGCTGGTGCTCCTGGATCTTATTTGAGGAAAAAAGAAAAAAAAAGAGAAAATATTAAACTAGGTGTTTGTTATGGGCAATCAGGATATTCTGGACACCCAGCTTTATTAAATACAGCTGCTATTAAATATATAGCTGCTATCAAATATATACTGCTAAATATAGCAGTACCGCCCTACTGCCTGCTCAGTACTTTGCTCTTGAAGAGCAAGGGAACTGCTCCAAGGGAAAGAGCTCTACACAGTCCTGTCTATAAGGGTTTGCATAGGAAGTATTTGCCCTGATGCTTCTGACTGCTGTGCTCTTCATAGAAGCACAGAATCAACCAGGTTGGAAAAGACCCTTAAGAACATCAAGTCCAACCATCCCCCAGCACTGCCAAGGCCACCACTAACCCTTGTCACTGAGGGCCTCGGCTACACGGTGTGTGAACACTTGCAGGGACAGTGACTCCAGCACTGCCCTGGGCAGCCTGTTCCAATGCCTGAGCACCCTTTGGGGAAGGAATTGTTCCTCAGCTCCATCTAAACCTCCCCTGGTGCTGCTTGAGGCCGTTTCCTCTTGTCCCATCCCTCGTTCCTTGGGAGCAGAGACCAGCCCCCTCCTGGCTCCATCCTCCTGTCAGGCAGTTGGAGAGAGCGATAAGGTCCCCCCTGAGCCTTCTCTTCTCCAGACTAAACCCCCCCAGGTCCCTCAGCCGCTCCTCATCACACTTGTGCTCCAGGCCCTGCACCAGCTCCGGTGCCCTTCTCTGGCCCTGCTCCAGCACCTCTATGTCTCTCTTGCAGTGAGGGGCCCAGAGCTGAACACAGGATTCAAGGTCCAGCATCACCAGTGCCCAGTTCAGAGGGATGATCACTGCCCTTGTCTTTTACAGCCCTCTTCCTGCAGCAGACACAGCTGAGGCCATCAGTAAGAGGGCCTCCAGCATCATTAACAGCAGGGACTTTCCTCCTGGGACACTCTGATCCATCACTACTTCTCAGGGTGCTGCTGTCACTGAGAGTAGCTCCCCTGCACAACCTCATGCTGTCAGATACTCTCCATTTAAAAATGGATATTTCTTCCCTTATTCTTGTCTAATCCTGGACATTAAGGATCCACTTTCAACTGATTGTAATCATGGGTATCCCCTCCACTGACGTGAAGTGCAAGGGACTGGCACATGCTCTGCTGAAGCTCCCTCCTGCATGAAGCATAGTAGGAGAAAACCTCACCATGGCGGGAGACGGGCTGCCTGGGCAGGCTCTGATGGCAGAAGCCACCCCGCTGCACAGCCACCACCAGCAGCAGAGGTGTCATTGGGACTGAACAGCCTCAGGTACAGTCTAGAGGGAAGCAAAGCACTAATTTTGACCCTCCCAGTAATGGATATGGGAACACCGGAATGGGTGACAATGCACACTGCCATCCCTTGGGTAGACACATGCTGGGCACCGGGGACGCTGATACACCCAAGACCACCAAAAGCCACAGATGCTATCAAACAGACTCACACATGAACCCAGAGCTGCTATATTTGGAAAGCAACAGCATCTCCTAAAAAGAAGCAATAAGAGTCAAAGTACGTGACTGGAGGCACTTTTGGAAGAGCCATATCCTTTCCATTTAAAGTGTGGTGCTTGTCGCCATTTCCATTTCTCTGTCCTTGGCAGAACACATACACACGTACACCCTATCATGCCCACAGAATACTTGGCTGTGATTTAGATCCCCCAAATCTTTACCATATGCAAAATATCCCATCCATTTAAATAGGAGGATTATAGGAGTAGGAGGAAGCTTAGCACAAACAATAGCTGTGATCAGACCCAGCGTGCACGAGTGATTTGTGGGAAGTGCAAGACATATCAAAGATGGCAGGTGCTGCTCCTGCGAGCTATTTATACTCGTGGAGTCACTCTAGAAACACTTCTTAGCACACTCGTAGGATTCCTTTTCAAAGGGAGAGCAGAGGTGTAGAGCATGACTGCATGGGCCAAGCCTGTCATTTGAAAGATAACAGAATTAAGTCTTGCATAAAAATCCCTCTGTAACATACAAAGAGGAGTAACCTGCTATAACTAGCTTCAAAATAGGGAATCACAACAAACCAGGAGATATGTAACAGGAGGAAAAAAGGAATAGAGGGGAAGCAAATAAAGCATTTTCTTCTTAGAAAGCACTGATCTTAGAGATTGAGGCTCTGTTGGGATTTGGCCTGTTCTTTTCTTTAACAAAGGAATCCCTGTCTCCCATAAGAGGTAAATATACTTGGTAACCAGGGCTTGGCTGCTTGCTTCTGAGGTTCAAGAATGCAATGACTTCTTGTCCAAGAAATGCATTTAGGAGGTTTTGTCCCCAAAAAGGGATCCCTTGGGCATCGACAGGCAAAAGGCTGAGGGCAATGCTGTGGGGCTTATGGCTATGGCATGGGACGATGCTCTTGCACCTTCCCCCCAAACCACTTCAGGACCCTATTACAGGATGAAGGCTTTTGAATTCAAATGGAAGTAAACCCTAGAGCAAGAACCATCTGGGGACATCAGAGTCTGTCACAGCATTTCTCAGTTGGAGTGAGATGTTGTAAACCCCAGGATTAATGCCTTACACACTCTCCTTGGGCACAAGGAGGAGCAGAGATGCCACCATGATCTGAACCCTTCATCCCCACTGTGAAAACAGAGGGAGCTGCGATTCAGATGCCCTTCCAGTGATAACACCCGTGGTGCTGTCATCCCCGCTTGCATGTGTCTGGAAATAACTGTTTGAATTTGAAATAACTGCTATTTCTGATGCAGGGTTGCAGTTGTGAGCTGTGTAAGATGAAAAGGTTAGTGCCTACGTTATTTACATGTCAGCACGGTTCAGAGCCTCTAACAGAGGTTAAAGAAAGCAAGCCAAGATGAGTGCGACCTATCCTTTGTAGTCCTGATCTTAAGGCTTTTAGCCTGGCAGATCTGCATTAAAATGAACAACAGTTTCTGTGCTAAAGCTGGGAAATTCACTAAAAATCATTCTCCTTGTGTTCTGTTATTACAGCTGTGTAGCTTTCAATTGCTCCGCAGACACAGTTCTTGGAGGCACAAACTGCATCATTACCAAGTATCACTGTCACTGTGTCAGAACGAAGGCAATAACACAAGTCTCAGCAGTGAAAAGTACCCCCAAATCTCATTAGCAAGCATCTTCTTTAAAGCAAACTACCACAAGTCATTAATCAGAAAAGATTCTAATTTCAGACATGAGTTAACTGAACTTAAAGGGAACAAGCAGCTCTTAAAAACTGTCACCACAAGTGCATATGCATTAAACTGGAGAGCATTGCAGAACGACCTATTTCATTACCGATTCCGGGAAGCGCTCTGCCAGAAGCAGCTTGAGGAATCTATGAAATCTGCAAATTCCTTTCAAGAATTCTACTTATTTATGGTACTTGGTATTCCGGGACAGAGCTGAGGTCACCACCATGGTATGACTGCAGATACTTTTAGAATTAGTGAAGCAGATGCCATGCCACATCCCAAATGGTTGCAGATGGTGGGAGCTGTCATCCTTACTAAGAAATGCAGGGATGCAGTGACCTCCCCAAGCAAGAAGGCTGTTGGAGGCAGAGGAGGGCTCCATCTCATGCATGATGCTGTTATATTCCCACCTCTCCTGTCCTTCAGCTTTTTAACCCATCAGTAAGCTGGGGCCTGCAAGGATGCTGGGCAGGGATTCTTCATCAGGGACTGTAGTGATAGGACAAGGGGTGATGGGTTTAAGCTGAAACGGGGAAAGTTCAGGTCAGATGTAAGGCAGAAGTTCTTTACTGTGAAGGTGGTGAGGCCCTGGCATAGGTCACCCAGAGAAGCTGTGAATTCTCCATCCCTGGCAGTGTTTAAGGCCACATTGGACAGAGCCTTGGGCGACATGGTCTAGTGTGAAGCATCCCTGCCCATGGCAGGGGGTTGGAACTGGGTGATCTTAAGGTCCTTTCCAACCCAAACCATTCTGTGATTCTATAAGTTGGGAGGAAGAGGAGTGGACCAGGGGAGGGCACAGAGGGGTTGGCCATGACCATAGCATATCATCCCAGTGCCTGCGCTCCTAAGGTCTCTTCCAGACCAATGTCCAGACTAATGACCTCAGGACATCAACACAGATGCATGCGTTTAAAACCAATATAGAAGGGAGCAACCTGCTCTAGTGGAAGGTGTCTCTGCCCATGGCAGGGGGTTGGAGCTGGATCAGATTTAAAGTCGCTTCCAACACAACCCATTCTGTGATTCTATGATTCTTCAGCAGAGATCTCAGGCTCAACACCGCTGCTGGGTCCTCAGAACAGAGCTCTGTCCCCAGAGAGGAGGGAAGGATGCGGGTGCCCTGAGCAACCCCCGAGGCTGGGGAGCAGCTCTGCGGGTGCCGTGTGCCTGCATGTTGCATTGCCACTTAGTGACTAGCACCATAGCCCAGCAGCCTGCAATAGTTTGGGGGCAATAGTTTTGCTCCCATAAGAGTAAAACCACAGATGGGCAGTGGCTCTCTGCTTGCCTGCAGCCAGGGTCACTCCATTATCTGCCCTCATGTCCAGGCACCACAAAGCCACAAGATTTTAAATGAAAGCCTTGAGTGGTTAATGTACCAATTACCAATCACAGTGGTTACTGCTAAAGCAAGAAGCCAAACACATCAGTAACATGCACTGGAGGGTCAGACGCTTTATCTTGCAAGTGACCTTGCCTCACTGGATGCTGCACTTGCAAAGCGGATTGAAATCAACAATACAAGTGACTTCATCCCACTGTATTTAACCAAATTTGACTGTAAGCAGTTTAAGAATCTTTGTACTGTGTTATTTGATACAGCATACTGTCATATTTGTTTTTCCGTTAAAAGATAATTGAGGCAAACAGCATCAGCCAATAACTTAAAAAGAGAATGGAATCAACTAAAAACTCCCTTCTTTGTGCAAAAAGTTAGGTACACCTGTACTTACTGACGTCTAGTAGGGTAAGATAATGCTTCTCGAGAAACAATTCAGCTTCTATTCCTGAATCAATAAGAACAATTCCCATTAAGAATACCTAGAAGAGCTGCTTCTTCCTGAAGTGGGGATGAACTGAGAGCTCTTCGCTAATGACTTCTGATTCATTTCCTCAACTACCGGTAATGAAGTACTGTTGCATTCACTTCCATGAGGGAGGCACCTTCTCCTTCACCTTCTGAGCTGTGCCCAGTACACAGCTTCAGGTTTTTCCCTTTCCTGACTTAGCCAGAACTTCGTAATGGAATTACACTATGTGGGTACCTTTGGTCCCCAGGAAAACCAGGTTATTTCTAGCAGAAACTTTTGCTGTTTTAACAGTGCTGCTGGGAATACAGGATGGTCAGCAAACCAGCACCCACCGGCAAGACATTGAGGTTGGAAATTGCCACAAAGTCACATGGACAAATACACAAAAAGTGCTGTGCAACCTGGTCTTTTTTTCCTGCAGCCACCCTGGAAGTAACAAAGCATTGCAATACCAAGAAAGCATTTTATGGCTTTTCTAGGGTTCTTTATTATCCAGCAGTATTGAAGTAGCTTCCTGTGGCCAATACTGCTCTGAGCTGTGTGAAGCCAGTTCTCACTCAAACAGGCAACATGCTTCCCACACTTCAGAAAGAGCCAAAGCTCGTATCATGAAGCCTGTATCATGCAGCACAACTCCAAGAACTGAGGGCTCTGCCTGTGGGGTCATTATCCATAGAGGAGAGCCTGATGCCTATTCCTTCCCCTCAAAGCTGTCATTGGTTCCAAATGCTGTCAGTACATTTCTGCTTGGTTGTACAGTCACAAAAAATCACGTCAATTCTCCTGCTTCACTAGTTGTACTGAACCCAATTTGGCCTTTAGTCAAACTCATAATTAATGTGCAATGATTTAAATAGATACTTCTTAAAGAACCCACTCTCCGTACCGGACCATTATTGTATGCGGTTGGCTATTTAGCTTGGCCTCACCTTAAGCAGGAACAGAGAAAAGGGCTCCCCAGCTTTATAGAAAAAGAAGATATGTTTTTAAACCACATGAAACATGCCCTAGAAACTGATCTGACATTATTCACCATTGCAGGACTCTAATATCACTGCTTATTAGCTGAATATAACTGGGTGGTGACCCTTCAGAGCATTACAGCTAATGGCAAGATGGTTGTTCCTGGCAGCAAGCACAGCTCAGCCCTTGTCACCAGCCAGGGGTGCGGATGGGCTCTGAGCATCTGAGCCTCTCATCCATCCATCTGCTTTTAAACACAGCCTAATGAAAGAAGTCGCTGTTCGTTCCTTGAAGGATCACAGTACATAGAGTCATAGAATATTTTGGGTTGGAAGGGACCTTAGAAATCATCTAGTTCCAACCCCACTGCCATGTATAAACACAAAGAAAATGACCTTCCATCCAAAAATGTTGGTATTTTACAAATTCCTCATTTGTCTCTTTTCTCCCTTTGTCTCCTTTCTCTTATGCTGTCAACTAGATGCTAGGAAAAGCAGCGCTGGACCTGTGCTAGTCTGAATCATATTAGGCTTTTAATTAGAAAAGAAAAAGTCATGTCACCTAATGTCATGCAAGAAGATGCTCTAGAAGCACAGTGCAGGTGCTCGTGAGATGCTGAACAGATCAGAAGAGCACCGTCTGTGCTTCCAGGCATCACAAGCGTTCAGGCCCAAGGTCTGGCCCATCTCATCTTCCTCCCCATGTTCTATTAACAATGCCTTTGTCACTATAGATTAAACAGCAACGGATCAACTCTCATAAAAGCCTCTTGTCCTATTCCCTTCACCCCTTCCCACCTCCCACCAGTAGTACATTAGTCAGTTGCAAGTGCCGACTCGTGTTTGCTGGGCAGCAGAGTCAGGGCTCTGAGCATGCTGTTTGGGGATGGAGGAGGATCATGCCTGTGGAGCATGGAAGTCCCCAGGCCCAGCGAAACACACAGAGCTTGGCAGCTGCTCAGTGCCCAGTGCTCTTTGTGAGCTGCTTTTCAAGGGTTGGGTTGTATGAAATGTTAATTGTGATTCTGCAAGTTTCCAAACACCCTTTCCATTAAAATCAAGCTGAAGATATAAAATCTGTTGCAGAATGACACAGCAAAGCTGTCGTTTGATTTCTGTCCCATTTATGGTTGCGTTTCTTTGGATTGGCCACATTTTGTTGGGCTGCAGGGAGATAAACCCATCTTTTGTACAAGTCTGGAGTGTTTGTGGTAGGGACCATGTTCCTTTCTCAGCAGAGGGTCTGTGCGACGCTGAGGGTGTGAATGCCTCTCTGGTTTGAGACGCTCATAGCATCACATTCACTGATTCCTGCTGTCAGCAGGAAAATCCCAATTACCCCCATGAGGGAAAGAACATTCCCACAGAGAGGAGAAGGTGGTGGGGTGAGAGCTCTCTCCTCTATGCTGGAGCTCAGCAGCCACAATTAGCACTAGATGGGGGTTTCTAATGGGCTAACTATCTATGACGTACACTGGACCTGACTTCCAGGTACCCTAATGACAGAGATGAAAGGGCTTTTTTGTCCATCTGCGTCTGAGGGAATTTTGCATCCATTAGCAATTATGGTAATGGATCTATTTCCCGAGAATTAATTGCTCCTTTGCTCAAGTCCTAGACAAGTTTGCTGTAAAAATTAATTACTTGGCATATACAATATGCTTAACAGTCAAGCTATAAGCTAATTTTCGGGCAATGCATGGAGGGTCCCCAGTCTCCCAACTTCTCAGAGGAGTTTCCAAATATACAGTGAAAATCAGTTGTTGTCTCTCAATTTTTTCCATGGTATTTGACAGCCCCCAAATACCTGACCTGGCACTTGACAGCTCAGGACTCAGCAAACAGCCCAGGAAAGCACAGGGGTATGAATATAAACCACATCTGCAAAACAGCCTTCTCAACCAAATAATTCCCTCCTCCCAAAACCCCTGATGCTCTCCTCAGCGGCAGCATGCATTATGCCTGGAAATGGAGGAGGATAATACCAATAAGCAGTGGAGAATCTCGTTGGACAAAATACACTGCTCTCCTTTCTCAATTCCCATCTTCCTCCTGGGAGGGCTTTTACACCAGTGCTATGTACCAACAGGGAAGAAAAAGAGAGAGCTTTGTTGTCAGGAGATCCCCTAGCACTAAAAACCTTCATCTTTAGATCACTTTCTAGTTCAGGGACTTGATATTACAGCTCCACACCTCCCAAGTAGGTACCACATCCATTGTCAAGGTGGCTGATCCAAGACAGGAATGGATACCTTTGTGCTTTGCTGTCTAAGACAACTTGAGCTCCCATCACTGCCTTTTCTGCAGGAATCTCTGCTTTCTGCCTAGCTACCAGTTTTTATAAAACCAGAAAAAAGCCAATATTTTGCAACCTCTGCTCTTTTCGCCAGTTTAGTTGAAGCTAACCAAGAATATTCAACAGAGAAGGACAGCAGGATCACAATGAGGCTTCTTTTCCTTAGGGAAGCAGACTGACAATTTGCATAGCATGTTTGCAAGCAACCTAATTACCTCTCCTGAACAAGCTACCACCCACCAGGTAGCCCACAGTAACCGATGCTACGTGCTCCTCTTGCCTGCCCTGACAGCAGAGCGAAACAGTTTTACTTACATCAGCACAAAGATGTTGGCTTTGACCAAGATACGATCCTTTTGACCAAATGCCCACAATAAGCAAAGCTAAATGCTTTCTGTGCATGCATGAACACAAGATAGTTAATCTGCTTAGTTTCTAACATCTTCAAACAACAGGGATGCTCGGCCATTTTTCTTGGAGTTTATTGCAGCTATTTGCAGTCCCTGTTTCTCTCAGTAGCTTAAATATTAGGTTTTTTTATAGCTCTCAAGAACATATGTAGTACTTTTCACAAAAAAAACCCGTACAAACAGATGCAAAGGGATTGTACTTATATAATAGACATGACCCAACGTGTAGATGTAAATGAAAGGAGACAAGCTGGCAGAGGACAGAGAGGCTGGGTGCTCAAGCAGGAGAGCATGGGTAGCAAGGGTAAGAGCCTCCTGGGGCAAGCAGGCCCCTGCAGACCTTCTCAGAGCCAGTACAGGGCTTGGGAGGTTTTGCTGCTATTCACTAATAAGAACTGAGCATCCGAATGCCAGTATCAGAAATCTCAGTCTAGTTACTACACCAATACAGAGATGGCTTTCAGAAGTCCTGCCCAAAGTGTGGAAATTGCTCCAGCTGAGGAGGAAGTCAGTGATCAGTTCCCATGGGTATCAACAGGAAATAGCATTAAGGTAAGGTTAAGCATATTTAGAGGGGGGAAAAAAACCACGCAAATCAAGAGAAAAACCCCAAAGCCACCAAACCAGACAAGCAGCACCCTCCTGGTGGTAAAGACTATGACTTTCAACATAAAACTCCTTTTTGCCAACTTGTTTCACAAAGAACTGGTAAATGCTCTATTCCTGGCAGTGTTCAAGGCCAGGTTGGATGGGGTTTGAACAACCTCGTCTAGTGTGAGGTGTCTCTGCCTGTGGCAGGGGGTTGGAACTGGATGATCTTAAGGTCCTTCCCAACTCTAACTGTTCTATGACACAAGTGCCTTTAGCAACAAGACCATCCTCAACCCATCAGCAAGCAACCTGGATGTTAATACATCTTCTCTTTAGGAAATCAACGTTGAAAATGCACAGAACAGCCGTGGCTCAATGATTTTCTTAACCTCCTCCGTGTCCTCGAGCACTCACAGTTCATACAAGGAAAGAGCATTTCTAATTTCACGTGGACATGTGTTATACAACCTCGCAGAAGAATGCTGGAAATGATCATCTATGGAGAGCATGGGGCTTCCATCTGGCACCGCTTTGATTCAAGACTGGCAAAAATATCCAGTAGAACTGCATAGAAAATGCTGAGATCACCAATGACCTGAATGGTGTCTTCTAAGGGGAAAGGTGGGGAAGAAAGGCAATAAAGATAACAAAAATCAAGCCCTCTGCACAAAGTAATTTTAAGTAGAAAAAGGGAGATTTGTGGCTTGTTTTTTCCTGTGGTGATGTGAATGCACTGACTCCTGCTGCAGGGAGCCACACAAATCTTTTCCTCAAGTTTTAGTTACAGGAGGTGGGGAAATCACAAGTGCCAAAGGAAGACAGGTCAGGATTAAAAGCATAAAATACGTTGTTTTGGTCCCAGAAAATTCAGTAGCAAAGCCAGTCAGAAACCTTCAGTTCTGTGCTGAATGCAAACTGAAATTTGCCTCCATGTGATACCAAACCATAAACAGTGTCAGTTCAAGGGAGAATTTTAAGAATACAAACAGGTAGGAAAAGAGACATCACATGGGAAATTACCTCTTGGTCCTTATACCCAGAGATAACTGCTTGAACTGGAATAACTGAAAGCAAACAAACATGGACAGATCAGTTTTAAACTTCCCAGGTGGAGGCTTCACACTGCTGTGATCCAAGACAGAGATGGAACGCTGGGAAGGTTTCCGCAGTGCTCTGCTTCTTGCTCCCATTCAACTAGCTGCACTTTTATGTGCTGGGAAATGGAGGCAATGGGCTAAATCTCTCACATAACAGAGAAAAAGTACTTGGCCAGGAATAACTTCCAGAGAATGCCAGGGTTCAGGCTGCAGCATCACACTTGTACAGACTTCCAAACATCAGGAGACTGGCAAGACATTTTACTGTAACCCAGGGTATTTTTTTCTGAGGAAACTTTCAGATTTATTTCATAGCAGGGCTTTAAAAGGAAAAATGAGCTGCTTTCCTGGGACTCCAGAAAGCCCATTATGGCTTATTACAGCCATTTTGCATCTGACTGGAGCGATGAGAAGTTTTCATATCATTTAAAGGGGTTTTATTAAGTTAAGACCACAGATAGCATTTAGAGATATTGCACAAGTTATGACTAACAGGGAAATATGAGAGAAGACACTCCAGACAAAAAAACATAAGGCAAAGCAAGCCTATAGCACAACCTGATAATAGCAAGGACTATACCCCTCCTCTGTTGCTGCTCCACTGGTGCTAAGAGGAGGAACATGCCATCCTTTCATCCCACTCACATGTCTGGCAGCCTCTACATCCAGGACAGAGAAAGAAAGATCATCACCTTCTCTTTGCAGCTAAAATGCTGTGTGGTCCCAGGAGCAGGGACCCCTAACACAGGGATTGCTATTGCATCTTCCTCTTGCAGGCCATTTTCCCCACCTACTTCCCAAGCAAAAACCAAACATCCTTCCCAGCTCTTCTTGCTTGGCTGTGTATTTTATCTGCAGCATCTCTCCTGCTCATTTCCCCTCATTGCACACCACATGTGCCTCGTTTCCTAGGAAGGGACTCAGCAGCAAGACACATCAGTGTCTCCTACCAGCTGCACTCAAGCTGGAAATCAGGCAGGTCAGCACTAAACCTGGGGTGGTGCTGCCCAGGCTCTGCCATTCCATCCTGTCCCAACCTGGGGGCAAGTAGATGGCTGCTGCCACCCTGCTGCTGGGCTGGACCATGCTTACCATAAGCTGGCTTTATCCCTGCTCCTGCACAGTTGCCCAGGCTTTGCCCCTAAACCATCACAGCGTCCACACCCTGCAGGTGTTTGGATCTCTTTGGCCCCTCTGCTCTCCCAAACACACAAGCAATTTTTGGTTTAAATACTGAATAAACCAGCTCCTTTCAGCTTGTGTTTCCCTACCAAGGCTGCTTATCATAGAATGGTTTGGGCTGGAGGGGATCTTACAGTTCATCCCCTTCCAACCCCCTGCCACAGGCAGGAACACCTTCCACTAGAGCAGGTTGCTCCAAGCCCCTGTGTCCAACCTGGCCTTGAACACTGCCAGGGATGGGGCAGCCACAGCTTCTCTGGGCACCCTGTGCCAGCACCTCAGCACACTCACAGGGAAGAGCTTCTGCCTAATGTCTAATCTAAACCTCCCCTCTATCAGTTTAAAGCCATTCCCCCTTTTCCTATTGCTCTGTACCCTTATAAAAAATCCCTCTCTAATTTTCTTTTAGGTCGCTTTAGGTACTGAAAGGCTGCTCTAAGGTCATTATCATAGCCTAGTCCTTTCCATATACCCAGACAGATCTGCATGCACCCTTGACATACATGTATTTCTGTGTTTGGGGAACATGAAACATACTTTGCAGGCCCCATTTCTGCCAGAAGAGAACAGAACATCCCTGTAGCACCTCTTCCTTCAGTGGTATTTCTAGGATTGGTTTAGAGGGTGCTTTATTGAAGCCATTTCCAACACAAACCCTTCCAGGGCCTTTGCCCATGTCACTACCTTATCACAGCTGGGAAGTGGGTCAGTATCTCACCAGCACAGGGGGTATAACATGTGGAAAGCACTGAATGAAAACCAGCTTTATAACTCCCTGGCACCATTCTTAGAGGCTTAGCTGCTCTGCCTGGCACAGAATATTTCCCAGCCTGCAGGTTTTGCTTCAGAACATCCAGAGAAATGTAGAGCAGCTTTAAACACTATGTTTAAAGGAAACAGCCAGCTGCTAAATGCCTTGGCTGCCTACCTCTCTGCAGAGAAGGATGCAAATTTCTGAGTCTAGGCAGTTTCCAAACAAGAAAATCCAATTTCTGCCCAGCAGTGCTACTGCTGAGTGTTAAGAAATCCTTCTCTTTCTCTGAGCCACAATGAACTTAATCCAGGGGAAAACTTTCTCTTAAAATAAAGGGAAAAGCAAAAGATACAAGACATAAAGCAGTCTGGTGCCAGTTTTGGCACTGGAGCATCCCCAGCTTCACCTCCTGGCACAGCCTCTCTGTGCTGCCTTCCTTTTGCTATACAGTCATGGCAATAAAGGCAAGCAGGTTTTATTTCAGGGTGTGCAGCTCCTCATTTTATAGAGCTATAGATTAGATTTAGATGGACTAAATGCTGAAAGACCCTATATATTTCCCGATTGCTCCTCAAGGAGAGCAAGTGCCTTTGAGACCTCTGAATAAATATGCTTTAGGACCGAAGTGAAGAGGCTGCAAAGTGCATGCTGCCTGTGTGTAGCATGTTACCAAGGGAAGATCTCAAAGGAAAAAAACCCTCCAAACTGTGTGAAAACAAACTTAACTGGTGAAAACCACAGTTGGGAAACATCCCAGGCAGCTGTTCTTCAGCTATCTGGGGACCTGCCAAGTCTTATTTATCAGCTTTGAATTGAGAACAAGGGTGATAAATTCCCACCAAGAAGGTAATGTTTTTGAGTTATAAGCACCTAAAAATAGGCCTATGTAATGAAATTGCCTCCTCAGTCATAACTGGAGTGTCACTGGTGTAATGCACCATGTCCACCCAAAAGCTGGTGGGGTCCTGCATAGGGGTCATATTTATGAGGGGTACAAGTTACTCCCAGGGAGATTCCAGTTGGGCACGGGAAGAATTTTTTTCCCAATAAGATCAGTCATTGGAATAATCATAGAATCACAGACTGGTTTGGGTTGGAAAGGATCTTAAGATCATCCAGTTCCAACCCCCTGCCATGGGCAGGGACACCTCACCCTAGACCATGTTTCCAAGGCTCTGTCCAACCTGGCCTTGAACACTGTCCTGCCCAAAGAAGTGGTGGATTCCTCAACACTGGACACTATTAAGGTTTGGCTGGACTGGGTGCTGGGACATCTTATCTAGGTCATGCTTTGCCAAGAAAGGCTGGACCAGATGATCCTCGAGGTCCCTTCCAACCTGGTGCTCTGTGATTCTACAAACCCACTGAGTGAGGGATAGGTTCCCGTTGCTGTTGGTGGGCACAGGGCATCATTAGTGAAGGGTCGCCTGCAAAATCCACTCACCAGGCTGCCACACAGGCTGAAAATCATCACCAAGAACAGGTCCTCCCACTGCCCATGCCCACTTCACCCATGACTCAGGCAGAAGAACCTGCTCCATCTGCAGCCAGAGCAGCAGTGTTTTCAGCACCATTATTCATGTTCCTACTGGGATAACGCAGGATGATCATTTCTAAACATTACTCTTTCAGTGCACACAGAAAGCTCAGTGTTAATCTCTCAACATTTGCAAGGAAATCTTTTTAATCAGTAATGAAAGCCAAACATTATCTAGCCTTTATTCACCTGCAATAACAGAACACCACTGGTACCTTTCCCCCACGCCTCTTACCCAGGTTCATTTGACTCGATCTGTGGTTGATGTTTACTCTTAGCTCACAAAGCTCAAAGAGTTTATATTATTGATTTGCTGTATTTCAGGTTCAATCCCTTGGTGCCCGTCAACCTGAATGAATTAAGGCAGAAAGAGTTAACACCTTTTCTTCCAAGGCACAAACACGACGGTGGTTTATGTAGTCCACACATCAATTTGCACTCTGCCAGTGTTCAGCACATTAAGTGGGAAGTGCCAAATGCTGCAGCAATATTGATATCTGCAGCAGCAAAGGTATTCACAAACAGAGCCTGCTCCCAGCAGAAGAAAAAGCAATGTATTCAGAAAAGGAGAGTGAAGAGGCACAGCAGAGAAATCCACACTGCATGGGAACCATCCTTCCTTCACTAATGGCTATACTGGTGGGTTCTTACCCTGTGTGCAAACGTAGCCACTGCAGCAGTTTCCAAATCCTTTTTGTCACCACTTATTCATGCCATGTACCTCTTACAGTTGGTCTACAAGTAGATGATATGCACATGGGGACAGGGGCTATCACTTTATCTGGTGGCTACATGGCACTTGCTCGCTATCTCTCACTGCAAGAACCAGGCAGCACGAACTGAAACCATTAGATAGAAAGTTCAAAAGCAAGAAAAAGAGAGGCCATTGCCAGCAGCAATCAGTGACCCGTGGAATGCTTTCCCCTGCAGATTTGTGGATGCTCATAGCTTATAGTGAGTTAAGGAGTGATTGGACAAATCTATGAGAGAAAACTTCACCAGGACCATTAAAAACAAAAGCCGCTGCCTCAGGAAATCCTTGAGTCACTGATAAAGAGAAGCCTTTATATGCCTCCCAAATATTTCCACATGACAAGGACCCATGATATTCCCAGTTGCACAGGATGCTCTGGTCCAGCATCAAAGTATACAGCTCCTCTCATAGAGCTTCCCGTGGTACATTTGGCTCTGCTTAGGACAGGACCAACTGTTGAGACATGCTATCAACCATAACCTGTTAAGTTTAATTCCTTCAGATCCTCAGGGTTTCTCTAACCCCAAGAGGGGTCTCTAATGCTGGGACCATGCTCCACCAATGCCCCTAGGTGCTGGTTTGGCAGCAGAAAACACATGCATGTCATTGCCTTCCTGAGAGCTTTATGGTACATAGCACGGTTCCTTGGGCTTTCTGCAGTGTATGAGCTTTTTCAAGAGCATCTGCTTCCTTTTCAAAAGGGGCTTACCCAGTGTTTATTTTCAGCTTAGAGGAACCCAAAGATACAGTAAATGTTCTACAATTTCCATGTTATTTTTATCTCAATATATTGCATCCCCGAGGACATGACAAGAGGAGCTTCAAGAAGATTTAATAAGTAGCACAGAGAGGGAACAGGAACAGACTGGACCACTTCCTGCTCTGTAGTAGCTATGGAAAAAAATCTCACAGGTATATCAGCTGCAGGAAAATGTTCTTCATGTTCTTTCTTTCACTCTTCAGAGCACCAAGCACCAGCCTGAGGCATTGCTGCCTGGGTGCAACCACAGGAACATGTTGTGCCCAGAGTCATCTGAAAACTGCACTGATCGCAGCGAGGTGGGAGAACAGATATGGAGATGGCAAAACTGCTTTTATTTTCCCTTCCTTGGGAACTTTCTTTCCCTTCCTTGGGAACTTTCCCAATGAATTTGAGCTGAAAATGTGCCTTCTGGAATTTGGCTACACCAGTAACATAAGAGCAGCAACAGCCACAGCTGTGCACCTTAAGTGGCAATAAGGTTCCTGACTCGTATTCCCAGTGTCATGGCTCCATGCTGAAGCCACCTCTGTAGTCAGTCAAGTAGTATCACAGGAAGCCTTTCAAGCCTTGGCATGGGGCATTGACATGTAATAATACACCTTAAGAAGTAAATATGACTGAAAAAGCAAACTATTGCAGTAAAATATGGAGCATAGAAATAAAAGAACCTCTGTCTGGAGCACAGACAGGAGCTCCTGCAGTACTTCAACCACCAGCAATGGGAATCTTGAAACAACTACTACAACAGCCCATGTACCATTAACATGTTATCCATTAACCCTTTTTTCAATGCAAAAAGCTGAAGCAGAGTACTCCGGCGCTTGGTAGGTCCATAATCACCATCTCACCCACCTCCTGATGCTGTGCAGCATTTCACAGATTCAGCTTAGCCCTTTTCCATTCATGCAGAGTGGGTCAAGAAATGGATTGTGCCAACGTGAATAGTCAGCTTTTGCATTAATGCAGTTCCCTAGCTAAGTGTTTTTCGAATAGATTTGTGC
The DNA here is from genome assembly GCF_004027225.2 of Strigops habroptila. NCBI lineage: Eukaryota > Metazoa > Chordata > Aves > Psittaciformes > Psittacidae > Strigops > Strigops habroptila. Next base: position 41,097,690 of record NC_044285.2, on the reverse strand, counting down.
TGGGGCTGCATGTCCAGCCACAGCAAATTTATAGTGACCACAGGGTGACAAAGCACTAGAATATTAAAGTCTTTGTATTGCGATCGTACTTGGGAATTGCTCGGTTGGCCCTGAAAAGTAGCTATAACTCTATAAATAGTAAGTACTTCATCATTTCTTGCCCACTTTAAACACACGGCTGTATTTCAATCATGGTTCAGAGTAAATCGAATTCCACGTGAGGTGTGGTAGAAGTGTTGTGCGTGCCAGAGGTGCACCTTAAGCTCATATAAATCAGCACAGCTTCATTGATGTCTGGGGAAAGAGTTCCAGTTTATGGCAGCTGAAGACCTGCAGGGCAGCTTTAGTATCACTCTCTTAAGACTGAGACACAAGTAAGTAACATTGAACATCACATTATTCACTATGGTCCTCACTGTCCTCCTGGGATCTACTGAATAAAAGGCACTGTAAAAGGGGTTATCCTCCCCTACGCAATTCACTCCTATAAAAATACTAGAAGACTTGTTTAGAACTACTTATGATTTGCCATAAATCTCAGTGCTACGACGGTACATTTTGCTTAGGAATATTACCTGGAAATTAGAAACCCAGTGAGCCATTGATTTTTAAAATGCCATGAATCCAAAATTCCTTCACAGCAGGATGCAAATAACCTCAAAGTAAATTAGTGTTTACCAGAGGGGAAAGGAGAACAGGATCTATATCCTAGGTAATGTTACAAACCAAAAGATTAATGAAGCCTGCTCTTGAAAACTCTAATGGCCAAGGTTCTAAAAAATGTACTTGTAAAAGGTAATATTAATTGAAGAGCCATGGGGAAATACACAGCTGTTAGAGCACAAATGTATTTTCCTCCTCTCTGCAGCTGTACAGCTTACTGTGCACACCTGAGTTGGGATTATGACTGTCTTCTTAATGCATAGTTGCACAGAGTCTTAGGTCAGAGGGAATTAAGTCACCCAGCCTGGCTTTCTACATAACACAGAAATACATATTTTACCTATTTACCTCTACATTGAGCCCAGCAACTTGACGTAGCCAATATTGTTTTGTCTTGGCCTCAGAAAAAGAAGGTCTTGAGCTCAAAGCTCTCTTTTCTCTGAGGATGACTACACCTGGTGTCTCAGAATGAATGGAAATACTCTTATATTACTGCTTTCAAAGGACTGTGAGGTACCGAAAAGGCAGAAGCAAAGACTCTTCTTATCCCATGTTCCTGAAACCTGGCTTTCAAACACACTCTGCTGGTGGCATCAAAGCATCAAAGTCCTCATCTGCTCCCGCAGGATAGTGCAACAGGCAGAGCCACCACGCAGCACATCAACACATCCTCTAAAGAGTTAATGCAGCACCACATAAAAGCAGGCAGCAGTGCTAAAAATAGACAACTGTTCAAAAACAGAAAGAGAAAGAGAAAGGGAAAAAAACTCTCCTTCAACACATCTTAAATAAATCCATTTATTCCAGGGTTTCATAGAAACCATATTGCTGAAATTGCTACAGGATAATTCCTTATAAGCCTTATAAGAAATGTTGCTGTCCCAGAGCCCCAGTACAAATCCTGGCAAGAATATTGGAGATAACAGATTGGATGCCATGGAAACCGAGACAGACCTAATTTGAGCAGTAACCATTGCTGTTATTTATTTAATTCTGATAAGCCATCTAAATGTAGAATGACTAAAGGTTCCTCCGCACTAAAAATAGCAGGCTTGTAATATTTTAAATCACAAATCGCTTCTGTTTAACAATATTTTGGGCAGCTGACATGAACGTTGTGCATGCACTTTTGAAAGCTCAAAATTAACCCCTTTTTGTTTCATATTGTAAGAAGAGAGCTTTGTCCCTTCCTTTTATGTTAACAGTGTATGTTAAGGGTGCCTTCCACCAGCCCAGGCTTCTCATGGTAGAGTGGGAGCTTGGATGTCCCTGCTGCCCCTCTCATCCTCCCTCAAGCTTAAAGCCAGTGTTGGAAAGAAGGCAGAACTAGGCCATACGAACCAAATTCCCCTTCTCCAACTGATAACAAGGATCTTCTGAAATTGTTTGATGTGAATATCTCCATAAATACAACATGTCCTGAGGCTTTGTGTTAGTTTGGAGCTGGCTGACAGCTCTCATCTGGTTTTGCACCCCTGTCTCCCATTCCTGAGCTGGAGAAGCAAAACCTCACAGGTGTAAATTAGCAATTTCTGGGGCTTTGGGATTTTTCAATGCTGCCAAAATGCATGGAAGCATGGGAGAAACAAGGCTGCTGTTGGGATGTCAGTACCACCTAAAGGCCAAATTGAATTTCTTCATGTCTCGGCTGTGTTTTTCCGCCTTGTAATCTTCACTGTTTCCACAGCAGGAATAACACCTCCATTTCTCTCCTAGTTTGGATTTTAACCTTAAAGTGTAAATGCAGATGTATTCCCTGGGAGATTGTACACACGGTGTACAACAAATAAAATCCTAGATACATTTTGTTCCTTGTATATTCACTGCTTAATGCACTCCTACCTCCGAACGGATCTTCATCAGCCCTGCTCCTGTCCTTACAACCTGGTTCCTCACAGCAGCGTTAGCATTTGCCTTTTGTGGGGAGCATCAGGAACCCGCCATGCCTCAGAAACATCCTTTTCCTCCTACACCTGCCTCAGTTTTCCATTTCACCATCTTTTGAGCTAGGGATTCATGGTGCAGGCAGCAAGGAAAAAGCAGCTGCTGATAGCACTAAGCTGTCCAGGGAAGCCCGATGCATGGGCTGGACTAATGACACTACAAAGCTGGATCCTCTTAGAATCACAGCCTGGTTTGTTTTGGAAGGGTCCTTAAAGCTCATCCAGTTCCAACCCCTGCCACAGGCAGGGACACCTTCCACTAGAGCAGGTTGCTCCAAGCCCCTGTGTCCAACCTGGCCTTGAACACTGCCAGGGATGGGGCAGCCACAGCTTCTCTGGGCACCCTGTGCCAGCGCCTCAGCACCCTCACAGGGAAGAGCTTCTGCCTCAGAGCTCATCTCAATCTCCCCTCTGGCAGGTTAAAGCCATTCCCCTTGGCCTGTCCCTACAGGCCCTTGCCCAAAGCCCCTCTCCAGGTTTCCTGGAGCCCCTTTAAGCACTGGAGCTGCTCTAAGGTCTCCCCTTCAGGAGCCTTCTCTTCTCCAGGCTGCCCCAGCCCAGCTCTCTCAGCCTGGCTCCAGAGCAGAGCTGCTCCAGCACTTGCAGCAGCTCCGTGGCCTCCTCTGGCCTCGCTCCAGCAGCTCCACGTCTCTTGCATTAGAGGATTTGCCAATTAACACCAAGTGGCACTGATGACATCAACATAGCAGTGCCAGTCTGCATCAGCTAGAGGTCCTGGCACTTCATGGTGGCCTGGATTTTGTACAGAAAGGAGGGAAATGACCACTATTCCACTTCTTTTTGCAGTTAGCTGAGCTCTGTAACATTAGCTGAGCCTCTCTTGTGTGCAGCACAGGGCTGAGGGGTGAGTTGTCACTGTTGTTTTCTTCAGTGATTCAGAAGTAGGACTGCAAAAAAGATATTCTGGGCAAGAATCAGAATGAATAAGAATCGCTTTCAGGATCTGTCACACTGGAGTCAGCATATATTTAGCTTCTATTGCTCTCGTTTAGAAACAGGGAGCAATGCTGGGATATTTATAGCCCTCAAAGAGCTTTTTCAATGGATTTCAGCTCCAAGGGTCCATGCTGGGATGGACAGCAGTGATACGCTGTATTAGTGTACCATGGTATACCATTCAGTCTATATATGGCACAATAAGACTGGAATTATTTTGGACAAGTACAGGTTACAATTACAGCTCTTTACCATTTCACTGACTGTGTGCCACAGGACTTAAAGCCAGTTTAAGGCTTTAATGGTTAGTAATCACACTCAGAAATGAAGGGTTCATTCATCGGCTTGGGTTTAATCTCAAGTAAGGTATGACTGCACAGTGAATTATTCCACAGCGCACGGCTCATGTTATCTCGGTAAATGAAATCCTGTTGGGCAGGCTCAAATGAAGAATCAGATGTGGCATTTTCCTCCAAAACCCTGCACAAGGCTTCTAACAACCAGGTTTTGTCTGTTACAGAAAGAGAAACAGCTTCTAATCCAACTTTCTGAAAGAAAAGTTGTAGGGGGGAGAGGGCATGCGAGATCTCACATCCTGGTTAGCTCTTTTCTCATTAGAGTCTGCGAAGATGCTCCTCTTCTGAAGAATATCTGAAGGCTGCTTTTCATAAAAGAAATCTCTCCCGAGTTAACCAAGTAAGAGCAAAGAAATACTTTCTGAAAGGATTTTTGTTCAGGCGGTTTCACAGCATGATAAAATGCTGATTATTCAAATATAATAGGAAGAGGTTGAATAATTTCGAACAGATTTCACACAATAGATGTCAAGCTGTCTATATTTAGACACCCAAATCTATACTCAAATTCCTATGTAAAAATGACCAAATGGAAGTTGGTTGTTACAGCTCATATCGTTGTTGGTATGAGTTTGTTGGTACCATTTCATTTTTCCTTTCTCTTTCTAACCCTCCTCTCTGCCACTAAGCTTCTTCCCCCCTGCTCTCTCTGCCTTTCAATAGCGACACATGGAAACTGTATTTGTCTTGGAAGGTGCTTGGACAGCAGCACCTTTGAAAACTTGGACCAAGACTTTGAACAATAACCAAAGACTTCCGTGACCCTAAAGAGATGATGTGGTGAAACCGCTGTAAGCCCAGCTCCTTCCTTCTTCTTTGGAGACCCCATCCACCACCCACCCATCTGTACTGATACCCCGAGACACCAGAGAAGAACATGTGAGGCTTATTAATGGATTACACATAATATTGTGTCTTAAATTTAAATACACACATTAGTGACTCTGCAGACTTCAAGGTACTTGTCTCCATACACACCAGTGCGTTCAAGATGAGAATCTGGCCACTATCTGTGTAAAAACACAGTGCTGTTAAACACCCAATCCTTTTGCCACCCCTTCACTGCTTCAAAGCTGAAACAACCTCTTACAGTGGAGAACATGGGAAGAAGTTGTTAATTCTGCCTAATTCTCGAGCCGCCCTTGACATTCAGCACAAAGACATGAGTGTACTGAACCAAGTGTAAATAAGGTTAACACATCAAGAGAATTGCTCCTAAAATTGAAATATGTAGTCATCTGCTGACAGCAATCTATTCTCCCCTCGCAGAGTCATAGCAGGGCCACTCTGACTACAGCTACGGTTGAGTCAGCATTCCCATTACCAACTGCCATTTTCAAGGATTTATATCTTGGACATTTGAAAAAACACAAAGAATTCTTGGCTGGAATTTCCATACAAGCTCCTTGGGCCTGATCACGCTTCTGTTCTCCACCTGGTGCTATCAGCTGTTCTTGCACAGCGTGAGTACGAAACACTCCAGCACTGAATTACTGGAGATGGAATCACTTTGCACAACCAGCACCAATGGCTGAAGGGGCAAGAGATCAGCGAATCCAACCCTGCAAAATCACTGCCTTTGCTGAACGTGGGTATCAGCAGCCTGCCAGAGCTGGAGGGTTATTTGTGTTAGAATCAAAGAAATTAGGTTTGGCAAATGATTTCCCTACTGTGCTGGGTAGCACCGTCACAGAATCAGGCATGTTATAAGCTGAAATCACAACTGTTGGGTTTGCAGTCAAAGTTTTTCCCTTAAAGACAGCTCTTAATGGGTTTACCGTTGGTTTGACTCCTGCTTGCAGTAGACAGGCAGGCTGACAGCTCCTTTGCGATGCAGTATTCACAAAGCTATTACCAGGGTTTAAAGACTGTTTATAACAAATTATTCAGCTACACAGGATAGATCTTCTGCAATGAAGAGATTATTCACTGACTATCAGTTTAGCCACAGGAAGAGGCACTTTTATCAAAAGAGGGAGCAGAAGAGAGGTTGTGCGCACATCAGCTGCCTCACTATCACCCTGTGGAATCAGAGGGAGGCTTAGCTCAAGATTTATGTTAAGGTTCTCCATCTGGCTTCAAGTCAGACCACAGATTCACTGCCCTACATCAGCTGGGTGAACTGTGAGAGCCACCAAATAACACACTGGAAGTTACAGCAAGGGTTCATATCAATCACAGCTTTGCCTGCCAGCCTGGCCGCTAAAGGCAACTTCTAGTCATAGAGATGCTCATGGAGACCACGAGTTAATTTTACAAGTTACTTTTAAATTACTAATTCGCATCCTACAAGCTGGTTATGTGTAGTAGTAATATGTAATAAATACAACTTAGAGTTACTTAAATGAATCTGACTTCACCAGGGCCAGTTCACTGTGAATGGGTTGTTATGGTCCTTCTTGATGTTACAAGAGCATTCCAACATGACATACTTGTGACCAAGTCCTTCACATACATAGAGGTTAACCTGGGATGGAGAGAGTATTTTTCCATAGCTGCTTCCACCATCTCTCCCTGCCCACATCAGCCAGCCTGTGTCCTGGGGTAGGTATGGAGCTGCAGGAGCCTTTGCAAACAGTGATATTGCCTGCCCTACCTGCTCTTTTGGGCATCCCCATGCTGAAGAACTTCTGAGTCTTCCTACCTATGGGCTCTACTGGCACAACTGAGGTCATAGCACATACTTCAATAAGAACTACTTTGTTTGGTGGTGTTTACACAAAACCTTGATGAGCTTTGTGTTTTCACTCTGTTTTCTTTGTGCTATTTTTCTCCTGAAGAAGGTGGTTTTATCCTATCGGCTTTCATGCAGTAGTACTGAGTAGTAAGAACACTTTGTTCTTTCCTGCCTTATGAAGCCTCCAGCACCACATCCATTGCTCCGTGCCGACTGTTTTTTCCCCTCCTGTGATCCATTGTGGCTGTCACTTACCTCTTAATGGCATTCAAATGGAAGTGCCATGCTGTCAGGCTAATCAATGCTAATGATATAATTTAAACGATCGACTACTCTTCAGAGACTGTGTTTAGTTGTTTTATACATTAAAGAAATTGAAGAGAAACAAAGCTAAAAGCTGTAGACCTCAGAATGCTGCTAAGTAAATCAGGCACATGTAATTTTGGCTAGAAAACACCTCACAGCAACTATTTATGTAAATATTGAGTACGTCTCAATGAGAAGTGTAATTCATCTCTTCCCTGGCTTTTCCTAGCTAGAACTAAATATTGCCGTTGGGATATATTTAAGTTACACAGAAGAATGAATGTAAGTCTCAATGGGAGGCTTCAACATGGACAAATGCTTAAGCCCTTGTGTAACTTAAAAAGGACACGAATAGTCCTACTGAAGTCAATGGGATTTAATACACATGCTTTAGAGACAAGTTGAAGCACGGCCTGAACAAATGTTGGTTTCATCTTCCAGAATTGTGTGACCTGATACCCTACTTCCAGCCGTAGCCCAGCTCTGCTGACTGCTCTCCATCATACACAGCACAAACACTAAACCCAAATCCTGTCACACTTGCAGCTTAATAGGACTCAGTTTTTTAAAAGTCACATTCCCCAGTCATTTTATCTTTTACCTTCTCTACTGGAAGTAACACTAGATATAGACTCAAAGAAGACCTTAGAGCAGCTCCAGTGCCTAAAATGGGCTACAAGAAACCTGGAGAGGGGCTTTGGACAAGGGCCTGTAGGGACAGAACAAGGGGAATGGCTTTAACCTGCCAGAGGGGAGATGGAGATGAGCTCTGAGGCAGAAGTTCTTCCCTGTGAGGGTGCTGAGGCGCTGGCACAGGGTGCCCAGAGAAGCTGTGGCTGCCCCACCCCTGGCAGTGTTCAAGGCCAGGTTGGACACAGGGGCTTGGAGCAACCTGCTCTAGTGGAAGGTGTCCCTGCCCGTGGCAGGGGGTTGGAACTGGGTGAGTTTCCAACCCAAACCAGTCTGGGATTCTATGATGATTCTATAATATGGCAATTATAAAACAAGATTCCAGGGAAAACTATTCACTAGTCTCTTTGCTTTATGCCCTTGTCAATCATCAACGTTTCATCACTGACATTACACTGGGAGTCCTACTGTCTGTATCTGACAGTACTCTCCTACAGGTCTTTTGCATCACCAGCATGTCCCTGCAGGAGGCACAGCAAAGAAATAAAACACAAACACACCTCTATAAGGACATGAAACCTGCAGGAGCTCTCGAGGTAGAAGAATACAGGGATTGGTATCTCCAGGGGTGGACACAGTCCTCATCTAACTGGGAGACATGCCATGCGGGAGCTTGTCCACCATCCTGGACAGTGCTAAGGAGAGGGAGGGTATGTGGCTATCAGGCTCCCAACTACCACAACCTCCTCCTAAGAAGGAGGTTTCTCTCCTTCTTACTGTCCCTCCCTCTATCCCAGCCCAGGTAGACATAAGGCAGGGCCAGTCACTGCGACCAGGAGAGAGGCTGCAGCACACCCATGTCCCCCACAACCCCCTCTGCCTTCAGCATCCCTCCTTTGACCTTATGGATGCGGAGAGGGACCATGGGCCAGTGCACTTTCTCCATACAATTCATGCAGGGGGGTCAAGCTGAGTCCAAATGCTTGTCATCCAAATCACTATTTAGCCTTGCATTCAAGCTGGTTTGGGTCTGTGAGCTATAAATACCTTCAAAAATCGGGAGGAGGAGATAAACTCTGTCTCAGGCAGAGGAGCAAAGAGGTGACTTGAATTTTAAACTCTCCTTGTCTTTGAAAGGGTTTGATGTGCCTACAAGATGATTTTTTCTGTAGGCAAAGTTTCTCTGTACCTTTCAAATCAGCAACATCGGAGAGGTTTAACCGTGGACAACACAATCTCACAGCTGTGTCAGACAAGGAGCTTCATCCCTACCCTATATAGAAGGTTTTCCAAGCTTCTGTTACCAAAAAGGGAACAGGCAAGCTGAGCAAACCTGTTTGCTTGCCAATTTAAGGATTACAATTCAAGCGAATGCTATGGCTCTGCACACCAAAGCGACTAAAATATTGACAAGGCTACTTCCAGGACTGATAGCACTGCTGAAAAAGAACCACAGTAAATAGGGCAATTGACTGGAAGCTAAAATGGTGCAGGCTTTCTGGGCTAAAAATTCCTTCAAAGATATTTATTAATTCATTATTCAATGATGACGTGCACAGTGCTGCACACACTTAAGCAGGAGGTGCCGCTGAAACTGCTTCTTGAAATTCTGATTTGCTTAAAATATTTAGTCCATTTTCATGCTAATTAAGGAGCAGTCAAGAAGGGAAACCATAAACCTGTGAGAAGAAAAGCAGACCTCATTGAAATGAGATTTGCCCCTTCCACCTTTCCCCACAGCCAAAATCTTACATGACCGTATAAACACCATCATGTATTTCAACCATTTGAAGAAATTAGTCAGAGCTACAGGACAGATTACAGCCAGCACGGGTCAAGAGATGAGGTATGTCAGTCATGGTCAAGAGTCAGACATGGAATCATAGAATTATAGAATGGTTTTGGTCAAAAAGATGATCTTAAGATCATCTAGTTCCAACCCGCTGCCATGGGTAGGTACACCACACACTAGACCATGTCGCACAAGGCTCTGTCCAACCTGGCCTTGAACACTGCCAGGAATGGAGCATAAGATACAAAATGCATTGCAACTGCTGTCAAAAGCAAATCAAGCTACTGCCGTGCTCCCAAACCAGGCTCTTCTGCTACTTCAGTAGCGGTAATTGTACATCTGGCAGTGAGGATTTGAGCACAGAAGCAGCTCTCCAGCCATCTCTCAATTGAAATTGTGAGTGGAGGATGCCAGAGCTGGCTGACCAGCTGGGAAACAGCAGGTTTTGCCAACAGGATCAAAAGACTAATCTTTCTGAACACTGTGATATTATTACTCTTGAGCTCTAGGTTTTGGGGGCTTGGGATTTTCAGCTCTCTCCATCTGTTTGCCATCCCGCCCACCTCCCTCCTCAGGCAACAAGCAAAGTGACCCACAAAGAGCCAGTCTGTGGAGAATGAGGGGCTGGCAGCTGCAACCCAAATCACAGATTTTGTGATAACAACAATTGGTTTTGGACCCAATCCAGTCATTAAAGTAGCATTTATTGAGACAGTGCATTTCATAGGGGTTCCAAGGCTGTTCCAGACAAATGTCCCTCCTTGGCTGACAGGAAGAGATTGACCACAGCATTGCAGCAAATCTTGCTGGAGGTTGCCAATCGTGGTACAACATGGAAACTGCAACCCATCACGGTGGAGAGAAGGCAGAGTTCCAATTTCATTTTACCTATCGAGCTGAAAGCAGTTTTCAAAACATTTCCCAGAAAATGTTGCCTAAAGAAACTAGTCAAATGAGTAAAACAAAAGAGAGCGATGCCTGGGAAAGCTGCTGCTGTGTTAGAGAGAACATTGCTCCAAGAAACTCTCTCATTGCAAGTATATATTCCAGCATTTCACAGTTCAAATGAGAGAGGAAGGAGAACTACCCAAGAAGTTTTGCTGCAGTGAACTGGTACAAAGAGGCTCCAGACAAGAGACAGGCAGTTGCATCTTCCTAGATTACTAGATTCCTAGAGCTATTTGCAAAGGATATGAAATGGGATCTGGGTGACTCTTCCCACCTGCGCAAGTTTCACGAGCAATTTCATTACTCTTCCTGCTTTACTCTTCTGTAGTCATTGAGAAGCGCCAGCAATGCTTTGGTGATACCTAGTCCTCCACACACACACAAAAGAAGGCAGAAAGGAGTTCTCCTTCTAGAACAAGCCCTGACTCATCCTGGTGAGTCAGGCTATCATTCACTTAAGTTTGTCTGGTAGCTCTGAATCTCCGACTTTGGATGGGTGCACAGATCTTTCCATTGGCAAGTGCCAGAAGTTAACTCTCTACACACTCATTAAAAGCCATGATGACCTAAAAACAGTGAACCAGGAACTTGCACTACATTTAGGAGCTATAACTGATCGTTGTCTCCTACATCCGTGCTCTCAAAGTGCATCTGTTTGCATAGAAACTCAGAAAGTACTTACTATTTACAACTCATCATTTTAGCTTTGATTCTTCACTGAGATCTCCAAATAAATATCCTATGATCCACCAAAACCTGCCGGAATGCCACCCACCCAAACAGACCCTATTGTGAATCTGAGTGATTCCACTGCACTTCCATTTTGATGGTGCTCTTGTGCCAGCTGAAATTTCTAGCTGCAAATTACATTTGGGAAGATGTGCAAATATTTTAGGTGCACAATCAATACGCTGCAGATGACAAATTACAAAGTAGGAAAGGAAGAGCTGGCCGTAAAGCATGGCTTCAGTGCTGAATTAAGTAGTCTAATAAAGTGACAGCTACCATCATGCAACACAGAGTTCTGATTCACTCTGCCAGAGAGTCCATTATTTCAAAGAAACATTTATATCGTATTTATCTGGGCCTATTCATCAGCTCCCATCAAATCAAGAGTGTCTCTACACTACAGATTCTTTACCCTTAAAATATAGCTGTGAAAATTATAAGGCAGAAGAGATGAAAGTTACATTACAGATAATGCAAAAACATCTGCTAATTATCTGTGTATGGAGAACTTCCCCTGCAGCTTTGAAAGCACTGGTCTGCGTATACCAAGCAGTGAATGACACATGTACAATGCATGTGGGGAAAGCACTTTGCAATGTTTTAATAAATATTTTCCTATTAAATCTGATCCTGATTTTTAAAGCGATCATAGAATCACAGAATGGTTTGAGTTGGAAAGGACCTTCAGATCATCCAGTTCCAACCCCCTTCCATGGGCAGGGACACCTCACACCAGACCATGTCACCCAAGGCTCTGTCCAACCTGGCCTTGAACACTGCCAGGGATGGAGCATTCACCACTTCTCTGGGCACCCTGTGCCAGCACCTCACCACCCTCACAGTAAAGAATTTCTTCCTTAGATCTAACCTGAACTTCCCCTGTTTCAGTTTAAACCCATCATCCCTTGTCCTACCACTACAGTCCCTGATGAAGAGTCCCTCTCCAGCATTCCTGTAGGCCCCTTTCAAATACTGGAATCTGACTGGTACAATCAACCAGATGATAGAGAAGCATCTCATCCTCCTGGTGTTCCTAGGATACCCTGACTCTGCCGTGCCTCTGGATGAAAGCAGGCATGCTGGTGCTTAGTGTGTCGGCAGCATGTCTATTCCAACTTGCCTCCCCGTGCCTTCAAAGGGAATTATGCTTTGACCAAGAAGGTTGAGCTTTTGCAGAGGATACAGCACAATTCTGCCCTCTTTCCAGAGCAGGCCATGCTGTAATGAGTCTCCTGAACTGCAAATCCAGCTGATTGCCTGGGATGTAAAGGCATTAATAATACTCTTCTACAAAGCCTCACCTATGAGTCCATGTCTAGTCCCACAGTTAGATGAAGCTTACACAGACATCAGTAACAGCTATAGCAGGTCCTCTGCCTATTTCCACCACAGCCCTTGGTAGGCAGCCCTAGCACAGCTTTATATAGAATTCCAAATAAAATTTAGGGACTCACCTATAATTTAGGGACTCACATCCCCAAGTCTTTGTGTACAGCCTCAAACCTTTCCCCAACCAGATGTACGCTAGTCCATAACTCCAAGAGTTGATGCTTCTCTTTCTCTGGAGCAGGGAAAGGAGGATGGTGGGTGTCCTGGTTTCAGCTGGGGTAGAAGTTGAGTTTCTTCATAATGGCGAGTACAGTGTTGTGTTTTGGCTTTAGTATTAATACAATGTTGATAACACACTGATGTTGTAGTTGTTGCTAAGTAGTGCTTATTCTAAATCAGGGGCTTGTCAGTCTTGCATGCTCTGCCAGTGAGGAGAGGCACAAGAAACCAGGAGGGAGCATGGCCAGGACAGCTGGCCTGGGCTGGCCAGAGGGATAATATTCCATGCCACGGAATGTCATGCTTAGTCTATAAACTGGAGGGAGTTGGCTGGAAGCCACTGATCACTGCTCAGGGTGGGATGGGTATTGGTCAGCAGCTGGCGAGCAATTGTATTAGGTATCACTTGTCTTAAACCACGACAGTGGAGAAGAGGTGAAGGAATCCAGGATGTACACAGGCACCATTCTGAGCTTGTCAGAAGATCCTAAAAGGGATTTAGGAGCCTAATGGCAGCATTCCCATTTCACACACACACCAGTGACAGTGTAAAGAAGTCCTCAGCTTAGAACATCTGAAGAGCTGTGGAGAGACCAAAGCCACCCAGTAGAAGGCTCCATCCATTTGCACCCCCTGCAATCACAGTGCTTTGGGAAGTCTTCCCCACACAGCTTAATATTTTCACCACTGCAGGAAGAAGCATAAGCAAAATTGGAGATTTTTGTCCAGAGATTTTTCCCAAAATCTGTCAATCATCTGTAGAAGCTGACCCCTAAATTCCTTATCCTCCTCCTCCACCTTGGTTTTGGACAAAGACCAACCCAAATCGCCTGTCTTAGGGGATTGTCCATGCGTTTTTCTGATGGACATTAGCTGGGATTTGCATTTCCTTCTCCTATCTGTGCAGCTGGTGCAGGTGAGGGCTTACTTTGTGGCCATCACTACATGATTTTTATATCTAGAAGTACTGAGGTGAGCAGCTAGATTCAGAGGTGTTGGAATGAGATGCAGAGAGACGTCTGCCTTAAGAATTTGATGGAGCACGGCATTATTCCCTTTCAAATGTGCGAAAAGCAGATGGGTTTTGAAGTCTGCTCCTCTAATGGAGGAAAAGGTGCTGGAATCTGGCTGTTTTGAATCAGAGAGAATAAAACAGTAAAAATGAGTGTGAATGAATGATTGGTCTGTCTCTCTCCTACATAAAAATACCATTAGCTCCTTTCTTGTGCCTCATGTTATTTACTGACTAGGTCGCTGAGAAGCCTGTGTTCTCCACCCCGAATGCTGCTGCTGAATGCACAAATGCTTTATTCCAGGGGGCAGATTGAGGCAGGAGTGGCTCTCCCCAGCAGCAGCTAACACTGTTAGTGGGGTCAAGCATCTATTTAATCTGCAGTAGCAGCAGGAAAACCAGCACGTGAAACTCTTCCTGATAGCCTCAGACCAAAGCACAGCAGAGGAGTCAGTAGCTCTGAGCCAAAGCCTTGCCCTGCTCTAGTTGTCCCACCAGCTCTAGGAGTTTCTGTCAGTCTAGGTATGAAACCTACACCCAACAGGCCCCACTTTGCCATCAGGAGTCAAGAAAACAGGGAGCCTGCTCAGGCCTTGAGCCTGCCTGGGGTTTTAATAAGGATCATTTTGAGGATAAAGACATAAAAAAGCAGCCTAGCCAGTAACTGAAGTAACTCCAAGAGACCTGAGCTCTCTGACATGACATGTATAGCCAAAGGCAGAGAAAGATCATGTTGTGAACATCCTAGTAGACCTGAGTCACAACAGAACTGGACATGTGTCCAGTTCTCCAGTAAATGCTGTGTCAATCATCTGTGGGTTTTACTATCAACCAAACAGGGACAGGATAATGCCCTTATCTACCCAAGAGATGACAGAGACCGTCATTACCAGGGGTACATATAGCAGTTGCCATTTTGTTGGATGTGACAGTGCCAGAAGCCTTGAGCTGCACCCTTCAGAGCTAAAGCAGCTCTCCCAGGGTTCGAGGGATGGACTTTTCCTACCCCAGGACAAGGGGAGACAACACAACTCCTAAGTACATGGTGATGAGACTGCATAAGGCGCCAGCCAGAATGGAGCGAAGCCCAAAGCCCTTCCTCCTGCATTACAAAGGATCCAGCTAAAAAACGTCAGTCAGCAAATAAGCCAGACACTAGGATTCAGTGTGAGTGTCAAGACTGACCAAAGCTGAGAAATAATGCATTTAATTATTGAGAGACCAACACAAGGCTGGTCCTGCTATGGTCCAGCCCGATTGTCTCCCCTGTGTCTGGGTTGCAGAGGGACAACGGGGGTTTGATGCCTGGTCCTGCTGGAGCCCTGCACTCCCCATACGGAGCGTGCACATACAAGAGGTGCCCAGAAAAGCCATCTCTCCTGCTGTCCACCACCACACACACCAACTATTTGGGGAGATGCAGCTTTGCATGATTGTTTTGACATCACCACCTCAACATCCTCATTACAGAAACTGCTGCTTGTTTGCCCCAGCTCCTGCATGCTCAGGCTGGGGTGAGGGCCTCCAGGCAGTGGTTGTGGGTGGAAACAAGCCAGCAACAGGGACCATCACCGAGAGCTTCACATCCTCCTGCTGGTTGTCATTTCTGATTTTGCAGCCTGCTGGCCTGGACCATTTGCATCCATTGTTCTCTGCAGAGTGAAGGCAGAGACAAGTTTTCTGTCACAGGACTTTGCTCACTCAGAAAGCAGGCTTCTTCCAATGCCTCGGTAGCAGTGGAGGAAATTCAGCACACTCCCACCTCTGAAAAGCAGTGGTCTTTAGGTCTTAGTAGTCTTTAGACCTACTAAAAGGCAGTGATCACCTGGGGTCAGAGCTGACCAGCTAATTTAAGAGCACAGACAATAGGATGAGGCTTCATGAAAGAGGCAAGTTTGATGGCTAAACTTGCAATTCAGAATCACAGAATCATAGAATGGTTGGGTTGGAAAGGACCTTAAGATCATCCATTTACAACCCTGCCATGAGCAGGGACACCTCACACTAGAGCATGTTGCCCAAGGCTCTGTCCAACCTGGCCTTGAACACTGCCAGGGATGGAGAATTCACCACTTCGTGGGCACCCTGTACCAGCGCCTCAGCACCCTCACAGGGAAGAACTTCTTCCTTAGATCTAACCTGAACTTCCCCTGTTTCAGTTTCAACCTGCCCTCCGTTGTCCTATCACTACAGTTCCTGATGAGGAGTCCCTCTCCAGCATCCTTGTAGGCCCCCTTCAGATATTAGAAGGCATCTCCCCACAGAAGATCATCTGTTTCCTCCATAACCACCCATGGGGTGTGGGGAGATGCAGAAAGCAAAGCAAATCTCATTGCACACAGGAATTTGCAATGTGAAAACAACATCAACTCTGATGTTCCCCCATGTGAAGGCAGAACTGAGGTCAAGCAGCAATCCAGCTTCAACCAAAGCATGAAGTCTTGAAAAGCAGGCTCTTGACTCCAGCAGTACAGACATATTTATTTCTAGAAATAGAAAGTTTCAAGCTTTTCAAAACATTTCTCAGTAAATAGGGCCTTAGGTTCCACTGCATGATCAGGGAACATAAGGAATAAAAATAGGTAGAGAGCCCCCGGGGAAAGAAAGAAAAGTGAACATTAAATCTGTTTGCGAAAATATGAAATAATCTTTCAAGCACATTGGCAGCAGTTTGTGCAGCAGAACCCAGCAACCTCAGGAATGGGCCATTTTGGGAAAGATAATTAAACTAGAGGTCAAAGCACATCTGGAGAAGCAGGGATGGCAATTACTTAGCCTCGATGCTTAACAATAGCTGAGAAACAAATTTATACAGCACCCTTCTGAGCAGTTTAGGCTTCCATTTTCCTATTCCAGTGGCTTAAGCACTTCTAAACTAGCTAATATCTAACCTGCAATGAAACAGTCTTTTCTCCTTGTGGCTAGACTTAAAAGACAACCCAAAATGCTCCCAAACTGTGTGAAACTGGCCTTTGACTTCCCCCCATTCCGATCCAGGCTGTCATATCGTTTAGCCTGAGAAACCAGACACAGCCACCTTGATGCCCATTGCTTTCCATCTGCACTGAGGGAAGCCAGCTAGATATAGCGTCCTTAATGACTTTTGCCATGGAAAAGCATGGATTATTGTGCCCAGGCAGTTTAATAGAGGGGAGACAGACTAGAATGGAGAAATGTGGTACCCAACAAATGGAGAGACACCCCAAAAGCACAGAAACCACCCCAGTTCTGGCCTCCATCAGCAGACTCTCAGCTTCTTCTAGAACCAACCACTTGCAAACTCAATGCTGATCTTGCTTTGAGCAAGAGGTCAGTCTAGATTACTTCCTCAAGTCCTTTTCCTGTGTGGTTACAAGGACCCTATATGGCATTGCAAAATGCCCAAAGAGGAGAAAACCCACCAGCAGAAGAGCTCTCAGCAGCAATTTGCTGTTTGCGAACTGGAAAGTAAGATAGCTAAATCACTGAAATAACAGGGGGAACATTTGGGGCCCTATTTGGAGGCCTCAGGACTGGGTTTTGTGTAAGAGGTGTAATCATACAACACCTTTTTGTATCACATAGAGACATCTACTTCGAATTGCTCCATGTTATCAAGCCAAAGCTTTAACATTTGCCTTATTGCCAAGAAACATTCAGCATCCCCACCACAACAGTTACATATGTCACAGTTTTGATCTCAAGGGGAATGAGTACAAGACAGATGCTTCCCTGACGGTTAATAACGAAGGCTCAGGTGGGAGCACTGGGCATCAGGTAATACTAGCTGCTGAATGGGCTGCCTGCTCTAGGGCAGTAGACCAGAATACTTGACCTCTTCTTGTTCAAGGCATCTGCATCACTCCCGGGTGCATGGTTTGCTGTACGTTGCCAGTCAAGAAGATAAACCCGTGAATACCAGCCTCTGCAGAGCAGCAAAGTGAAGTGGTGTTATGCCAAGAAAGGCAGGCAGGATGATTCAGAGTTGCTTTTAAATTACAGGGTTCCTTCAAAGTGGCAGCCATCTGCAGTCACACAAACTGCAAGACAAGTGCCTAAGGGAGACAACTCAGTTTCTTTACTAAATGAAGTGGAAGAGGCACCTTACTCACTCTCACCCGCTCTAATTGCTGCTGTTTCCATCAATTTTGGGGCATGAATGTTGAATAAGAAAGAGAGTTCCTATTTTAAAACCATCCTTGTTTCTTCACTTATGCAAAGCCAATGGGAAATAGAAAAAAAGTCTAATCTAAAGCTTTGATCCTGCACATTCCTGGAGATGCCTTTAACAGAAATGCATGTGGTGGAATGGGTTTCTGTCTCCATAATGTGGTGAAGCCACACAATTGTCCCCAGGCTGTCAGATTTCAGGTGTTCAGAAAGCAGTGGGGTCAGCCTCTGGATTTGGATTCATTCTTGGGACTCCTCCCCTGGTACAGGGTGAAAGAATTGCTTTGAACCTCCAGCCTAAAGTGCATAAGGGTCTTCCCAATACATCATTTCTTTAATTCCATATCAATGCTAAATGCATCTAGAATTCTCCAGCAATGGTCCTTGGCCATGACCTCTTTTATTGTCCTAGTGACCATTCATTTGTACTTCTTATGTGAAGATGCTTCTGTTCAACTTCCAAGATCTCATTAGAGCTTTAAGTGCTATATTAAAAAGCTTCCCCTTACAACCTTTTGTTCAAGATGTGGAAAGTTAAGACTTGCCTTGATTAACACAAACCTGTTATTCTAGTAGCTAAGCAAATTGCTCAGGTTTCTCACAATGAGACATGTCAATCAACCATTCTAGTATTTTGGTAAGTCTTCTGGAAGGGAACCCTGATTAGCCCCAACCCATTTTGAACTGCTGACCTAGACAGGCTCAGTGTATAGCAAGTACATTAGCACAGAGACAATGTGCCCTTCCCAGACTATATGTGCTCCAGAACCACATATATCAAGAACCACTAACATTTTGGCTATAGGGGAGCTCATATTCAGCATATTTTCCCACTGGCCATTCTTTGCCATCTCTCCCCATGGCACTATCCTGACCTGTGTACTGGAATCTCATTGCCAGGGCTATTTCCAGTCAGCTGATAAGTATCATGGAAAGGGAGAAGAGAATGAGCTCTCAAGAGCACTCACAGCACCAGCAGCAGACAGGGATCATTTTGAGGACCATTAGTTAGGCAGCTTTAAATCCATCTAATACACACAACATTAATTTTCTCACTATTTACTCCAGACAAAGAGCTCTGTGATAGCGAATTATGTGTCTTGCAGAAGTCTGTGTATATTCTGTTGTATAAACCCAAGTGTTTTCATCAACTAACCTTGTAATCTCACCCCAGATATACTATATCAGACTCCTTCAGCAAGGTTACATTTCCCTTAACCCATAGTGATAGGAACAAAGGAGATTTTTCCTCCCATAACTCACTGTTCATACCAACAGCCCATAAAATCTGTGATTCTCTGCATACATTCAAAACCCAGCTCGCTTAGTCACTTTTTTCTCCCCTTCACTCTGCCATCACTGTTTTATTTGCATTAGCTTGAAGCATAAACACCGAAGACTTAAAAACATCCCTATTCACAGCAGGTAAAAAAAAAAGAGAGAAGAAGACAGTGAATAAAACAGCAACAAAAAATAACTCTTTCTCTCTGCATCAAAACTCATTTTTATTTCAAAGCACTGGCTGTTTTCTGCTATTAAATGTACCACAGAGGCTGCAGGGTAGAAGACTACAGAGATCTGCCATTACACCATTCTGTGAATGTAAAAGGAAGAAATGGCTGACAAATTATTCACACATCTGAGCATCAGCAGAATGAGGATGCATCAGATTTGCAGGGTAGTTAAAAACAATGGAGAGAAACCAGGCTTACTTGTGGCTCTGCACAGGCTTCTGTGTCAGAAGGGCTTGGTTTAGCTTTAAGTTTCCTTTCATTAGAAAGGATTCCTCTACGAGGAGATACTCTGTACATGAACCAGGGATGTCAGGTTCTGCAGAACATTTACATACTTTCAGGTCTGTGCAGAAATGCTACAGAAAGACCCTCACACAGAGAAGTCTTTGATCAGCCTCTAGTGCTGTTTCAACTCCTAGAGGTGAACCAGCAGCGCTCTCAGCTTTCATTTCTACAGCAGAGGACCAGAAGCCTCAAAGATATGCAATCAGCTCCTCTAAAAGATCAGAAGTAAAAGACCGAGGGGTTCTGGGGGTAGCTGCAATATCAAAGAGATGTGTTCCCATTTTACTTCTGTTTCATTTCACAGATCACCTTCAGGGGCTCAGACCACTTCTACAGCTGGAAGCGGGTCTTTCCACCCAAGAAGCTTTTCATTTAATGAGCCCAGGGCAGAAGCCTGGATAAACTTTGTACTTTGTGGTCATGGATATAGTTCTGTCCTTTCCCACCCCAGTCCCAGGTTACACACTGTCCCATCCAGTTGCTTTTAACAGGTTTTTCTTTTAAGCTTCTTTTGACTTCTTCTCCTTCTGCCCTTCATCCCCACTGCTACTGAGCAGTTCCCAAACTCTTCTCTTACTCTGAGGAGAGGAACCTGTCTCTAAATTCTAGCCCAGATTTATTTATGACTGCTTTATACTCTGCTATAACATCACTCTTTCTTTCCTCCTGCAGGGCACAAAATTCAGGTTAAAAAATGCCAACCAACAACAAAAAATCCCAACAAGATTTTGTGTCAATCTTGCAGAGTATCTCCAGCCTTCAAGCAATGTGCGCGCTGGCAAGACGTAGATCTGCTCTTTTCTGTAGGTATGCGTTTTGTGGTGTTTAAGAGGAAACCAGAGGGAAAAGCTGATATGAAAAACAAAGGTCTTGACCAAGCTCAGCTTGATTAGGTCTCTACAGAGCCTGTGTTGGGGAAAAAGGCGTTACTAAAGTTTAACTCTGAATAAATTACCTTCTGAAAGGCTTAAATTCCTTCTCCAGCTAAAAAGAAATCTTCCCCAGGCAGGACTACTGCTCAGTGATGTCGGTTTTGCAGGAAGCTGCCTGCAGAAGGAATCCACAACCAGACCTTTCCATGCTGGAGCATCCAGGGAGAGGTCTCCTCCCAAAAGACAGGGCTGGGAGTATGGCACTGTGTCTGCAGTTTTCCCAATGCCTAACTGGGAGCAAGTCAAATCCCAGTTCTATGTGATATTTAAAGCTCCCAGAGGTGGGATGTGATGCATGAACATCAGGGATACAGCAAGCTTCCTGCAATGCACTTCTTTCCCAGATCACTTCTTTCTCTTCTGGTATGCTCGAGTTTAGCAGCACACATTGCTATTTGTTTGCCTCTGATGAGCTTGTCACTGTTTAGAGCAACAATGAAGACACAAATGGCATTTAGAACTTTCACTCGGCAGATTAGAGGCATTAATTAAAACTCATTTGGTTTCAGGCGCGATAATTTGTTTTCCTTCATTCTGCCATCAACAGTTTTGGTGCCACCTTATCCTTTGCAATGAAGCCCGACTGCAGCAGCCCTTTCAGCTGAGGGCTCAGCTACCTTCTGGCACCAGAGAGGGGAAGCTGAGCCATCTAGAAGACAAGACAGAGGGGATGGCTTCATAGGCTGAACTAGCAGACTCAAGAGAGAGGGTTGAACCTACATTGTGCAGAGCAAGTTAAGAGGCTCAGCTGAAGTCAAGGTGCATTACCTAGCTGTATATTTGCTTATCTATGAAATTACACACTTCTGAGAAAGTCCTACCTCATTTAATAGGTAATATTTCCTTTTATCAAGCTTTTTATTGTTCCATGTCCCAGAAATTTTCACTGACAATTCAATTGTACAGGGTAGCTTTAATGCATGACAGGAACAGACTGTGCCCAGTATAGACCCTCCAAAAGCACTGCTGGTCTTACCATAATGGGGCATTAGCCTGAAAGAAGAGTCACGGAGCTGGCTTAGCTGTCTAGGAAACCAGAGCTCTCTGACCTGGCCCTGGCACTCTTTCATTTCACTGTCATTGGCTCCATTTCTTCTTCCTCTTCCCTGTGGATTGTTGGTGAAGAGGTTTTATCTCCCTGTACTTTGGTACAGAAAACCACTGTGAAGCCCTTATTTCCACTGAATTCTGCATGCATTGATGGGGTGCACACACACACACTAATGCAGGACTTTCCCATAAGAATAACTTCACTACTAAGCGATTAAAACAACCTAGTGTGGTCCTTCCAGTGATGGTTAACCCAACAACCTTTACAGATGATAACTTTGCAGACATTTACCAATGAGACAATTTTCTCTGGGAACTCACATTATAAATGAAGGTTTTCAGCATTCCTCTCTTCCCAGGAGGTACCAGGCACCTCCCCAGGCAAAGCAATGCCAGCCCCATGTGCACTCACGATTCAGAGGTTCTTTTCCAGCAGACAACATGATGCAGATTAAGTTTGAAATTGTATTTGATAATCGCTATTTCCTTCACCACTGTTTACTGAGGTGTAGAGAATTATTTTGAAGATTTTAATCTTTTTTACTTTTTCTTAATGAAAGAAAAAGTACAGGCAGTTCAATCTGTGCAGAGGGAGATAAAGTTTCCTCACATTTCCCAAACCTCAAGTTTTTATCCTCTGAGATTACAGGAGTTGTTTGCTACATAGCTAAAGCAAGGAAAAACAGAACTTAAAATAGGACAATAAGCACCCAAGGGCCCCATATAGAATCATGGAATATTTTGGGTTGGAAAGGACTTTAAGATCATCCAGTTCCAATCCCATGCCATGGGCAGGGACACCTTCTACTAGAGCAGGTTGCTCCAAGCCCCTGTGTCCAACCTGGCCTTGGACACTGCCAGGGATGGGGCAGCCACAGCTTCTCTGGGCACCCTGTGCCAGCGCCTCAGCACCCTCACAGGGAACAGCTTCTTCCTTACTTCTAACCTGAACTTCCCCTGTTTCAGTTTAAACCCATCACCCCTTGTCCTATCTCTCCAGCATCACCCCAGTTTCTCTCCAGCATCCCTGTAGCCCCCTTCAGATACTGGAAGCTGCTCTGAGGTCTCCACACAGCTTCTCTTCTCCAGGCTGAACAGCCCCAATGTTCTCAGCCTTAGGGAGCAACTTGGTGGATCTGCCTAGAGAAATCCACCATTGCTCCTATAAGGTCAAGCCATGAGAAAGAAAGAACCACAAAGGAGGTTTAACGGAGGAAACAAAACCAAACCCGAATTCTAGCTGTGCTACATAGAAGACAAAAGTGCCAATCACTGTTCCAAACACTGCAATCTGACTTGAAGGCCTTCTTTAGAAATGACATTTGCTCTTTGGTTTCAACCATGGATTGTTTTCCTCTTTAGAACGGGGCTGAGCCTTTAACATTGCTGCGGAGCAGAGATGCTGCTCATAAATATTGAAGGACTCGGAGCTTGAAGTGGAAGTCAGGATTTGCTGGGTGATATTTCACTTTCCTCTAAACAGTTTGTTCACCATTAAAATTGAAAAATCTTAATTTTATGGTAATTGCTCAAAGATGTTCATTCACTCCCCAAAAAACCCATGAGCCAGGAAGGTAGTCCATATATAACTGCGTTGGGAATAAACTTCGGGGAATTGGACATAGCCCAGATCAGATTTTCAAGTGCGTTGTAGATTACCCACAGCCAGAGCATAGGTCAAAAATATTTACTAGCATTGAGCTTCATTCACCTCCCAGGAGTAGTTTAAACCTGGAGCAGACAACACAGTGTCCCAAGGTTCAGTTGTGTTTGTCTTTAGCCCTGGGGGGTTATTTATTCCTGCACTGACACAGCAGCATTGTCTCCTGGCTTTGCTCTAGTGCAAATGTCCCCCCATGGCAGGGGGGTTGGAACTAGATGATCTTTAGGTTCTTTCCAACCCTAACTATTCTATGATTCTATAATAACCAGAAGCATCATCTGAATTTTCTATTATAGTAATACCAGAAATATTGCTTGTGGTTAAGGATGGCTTATGATTAATCTGAGTAGTACTACGATAGCCTTAGAGAAATGCAGAAGAGCAGAATTGCATGGGAGGAGATAAGGCAGAAAGGGAAAGGAAGGGATTGCATCATCACTCTCCTGAAAAGGAGACAGATGTCCTCTTTAAAAGCAGCAGAGTAGTGGCTATGTGGGATAACAAGTGCTATTTTAGATGTCTTTTTGTACCACGGTCATTTAGGTCCAACACAGGCTGGAGGGTGATCAAGCAGCTCCTGGGGATGTTGACTCCAGTCGCTTGTGCAAGGCACAAATAGACTCATTGGCTTTTATGGATCAGTGCCTGAACTCCCCTGAAGTATCATCAACTCTATGAGTACATCTCTCTATTCATTTTTTCCAGGCTGATCCCTGTCTGCTGTGCCCATTGTGCAGCTCTCCTTGGGAACACACAGTCCCTTCTTGCATGCCTGGGAAGTTCCCTGAATGCTTCAGGCACCACAGCAAACTAACCAGAGAAAGAAGAAAGAAAGAAGTGGAGACCATTCAGAGGTGGTGACCTGGCTGAACTGCTGAGGGGAGGATAGGTCCTCACTGGTTCATTGCACCGCTATGGATTGGGTTAGTGTGATGATTGTCAAGTCCTGATAGCTGCTTTGCTTACTGGCCTGGTTTTATCCAAGGTCTAAGAGCCAGTGCTATCACAGACTCCCAGCCACAGAGTTTTGCAGCAAGGCAGCCCACTGAGAGAAGGCCAAACCCACAGCCCCATTACAGTCAATGATGCGGCACAATCTGGCCCTAAATCTACAAGAAGATCCAAGACGAGGTCAGTACTCGAACAACTTGAGCAAGATGAATTGCTTCCATCCTTCATTCCTTGCACTTAGCTGGAAAGCTCAAAACCTTGAAGAGAAACGCTCAGGCCTATATTAATCTATAGGAAGAGCATCCGTAGCATCTTCATGTCAAATCAGGATTCATAGCTGGGAGCTGTGATGCTTTTCAGAAGGAACACACATCACAAACTCTTCATGTTCCCATGAGTTTGACACAACTTTCAAGATAAAAAGCTGATGTGAAGAAGCACCCATCAAAACCTTTTGGGAGATGCCTTTTGTGATTTCTGAGATAATCCTCTGCAATTTCAAATCAGGATCTAAGCCTGAGCTGTGGAACTCCTGCATTTTTTCGAAGAGATGAACCTAATTTAGAAAGCGTGTATCATATATTTGACATCGTGTCTTTTAACTGGTTGTATTGTCATGCATGTGAGAGATTTCACTTGATTTATGAAGTTTACAATATGCTTCAACTCAAACAGTATATTCACATACTCATTGCAAACAGTGCTAGCTAGAGCAAGATGGAGACTTTTCCTAAAGTAGGATAGGAATGCTGCTTTTTGAGATTACTTTGTAGTAGTTTAAATGCAAAACATTCAGTAAAGTTGCAATTAACAACTTCAACTAAAAGTTCAACCAGTGCAAATCTGATGAAGCACCATCGCATTCTGTACAATCACCTCGGGTTCCAGCCCTCATGTTTCCCTTTGCATCCTACTGTCCATCCATCCTCTTATTGTCAAGGCTCCCAACATCTTCTGAACAGATGGAGCAATGGGTTTGCTGGAGGAGAAACACCTTTCAGAGATCTGTTTCAAAGCAACCTCCAGAACTCTCATTCACATCAGCCTGGGGCTGGACAAGCCTCTATCCCACACGTGTGCCTGGGCTATGACAGGGGTTGTGTCATCTCGTGCCAAGACACAGTGGCAAGCCAGCTTTTAAGCTTATATTTAATCTAGTTCTTGCTCTGTACAACGATGTTCGAGCTTGGTGATTGATCTGACCCATCAAAACCTGCAAAGGCTGCTGTCTCCTCTGAGCTTTGTTTCATTGCTTTATCCAAAGGTTGAAGTGGAGATGGCAAAGTCTAAATTTAGAGCAGCTTCAGCAGCCCGGTGTATCTCTCCGTGTTTGCACTTTCTACAAAGATGATGACCAAACCAAATCCAGATTTCCTTTAAATCTGGCCTGTTTTAAATCATGAAAGATATTAAAGCTGCTCCTGTGAAACATGCTGCTCCATGAACTAGTAATTGTGTTTACCTTCTACATTGGGAATTTGTTGCTTGCATTCCTGTTTCTTGTTGCCACTCAACACGAGGAGCTTTTATTCGAATAAGACTATTTTAAAGCACTTTTACACTCACGTAGAGTCAGGGACTTATTTACTTTCTGACAGTTATTTACTTCCCGTAAATATTTCACAGCCACAGGATCTCCCAGATGAAAGCAGAGTTTGCTCCGTGCTCCTGCTCAGGAGTCTAATTAAAAAATGAGTAAAACGGGAGGGACGGAGCTTAAGCGCTACCCGTGATGGATGTATCTGGAGGGAATTCAGTAAGGGGAGGGACAAGTATTGAAGTGTCTGCATAAGAGCAGAAGAAAAATGACCAACACAGGAACTGAAAGCCCTGGGGTGGATATAGGGGGAGTAGGGGAGAGGCTTTCAGAGCTCTATGAGCCAACACAGCTCCTGCACAAACTTCGCTGCCATCACTGAAGAGTTGGTTTCTATTTCACATCACCAAAGCCAACCACCTCCTTTGGCCTGAATACTCCTCCCACAGCACAAAAGTCATCAGCAGCATCTCCTTGTGCCTGCAATCCCATTAGCCCAGACCCAAGGGGACAAGGATTCTGCATCCCACCCATGGCATATCCTCACCTGGGGTAGGTCACTAACACCACTGACCTCATACACCTCAGTATCTCCAGAGGCTGTGGGACTTTTAATAGAACTGGTGTTTTCTCCTGTATGTTAATCATTACAACAGGATGATAGGCACTGCAAAGGACTCCATGGCTGTGCTGCCTCTATATTTGGATAACTTCCCACAATCACTGCTCCAGAAAAAGCAAGGGACTTCAAAGTAATCAAATAAAGAAGGAAAAGAAAACAAAGATCAATCATTACTTTCCCTGGCTTCTTTTTTTCCCCCTTTCTTTTTCAGAAATAGCTTGTTTGCTGTTGGTTAAGGAAAGATTATTTACCACACTGTCTAGAGGGCAAGGGCAAATTGCAATTTGCTTAAGGTTTTGAGTGAGGATTTTTCGCTTAGATGAGTGCTTTTGGAGACAAGGGAGATTATGAACAATCCTTTAACAAGATCCTTGAGCCATCAGGCTGTTTAACATCATTGATCAGTGCAGGCAGAGCACATTTAAAAGAAATCTATCAGATGAAAATGGAAATAGCTTTCTTGTTCTGACTTCTCATAAACTTCATTTCCCCTTGCAGCAGAAAGCTTCTCTGACTTGAAAGACAGGAAGATGCCAACCCTGAGGTGGTGGCCCTGGAAACACGCTTGCCCTGCACCCCTTCCACCTCCTGCCTTTGACACAAACACATCCCCAGCAACAACATGTATGTGATGATTCTGTTCCAACAAGAATGGGATATTTCAACAAGAAAAAGCCCCAAACCTAACACCGCCCACCAGGAGAGGCATCTCCTAACAGCTCATTGCCAGAGAAAGCCTTCTTAAATAGGAATGAACATGACTTGGGAGTGTATTTTCCAGTGCCTAAAAGGGGCTACATGAAACCTGGAGAGGGGCTTTGGGCAAGGGCCTGTAGGGACAGACAAGGGGAATGGCTTTAACCTGCCAGAGGGGAGATTGAGATGAGCTCTGAGGCAGAAGCTCTTCCCTGTGAGGGTGCTGAGGCGCTGGCACAGACTTTTCCCAGAGAAGCTGTGGCTGCCCCATCCCTGGCAGTGTCCAAGGCCAGGTTGGACACAGGGGCTTGGAGCAACCTGCTCTAGTAGAAGGTGTCCCTGCCCGTGGCGGGAGGTTGGAGCTGGATGAGCTTTAAGATCCCTTCCAGCCCAAACCAGTCTATAGTTCTATGATTCCATGATTTTGAATAGCCTTTTTTTGAGAACATAGAAGACCAAGTCAAAATATAGCCAGATCTGGTTGACGTCACCCACCTAAATGGCTTTAATCTCCAAAATGCCTATGGTGGGGAATCACAATTCTGGGGATTTTGTTGGCAAAGAAACACTTCGCTTTCAGTTTAGTGCTCCAGAAGTTGACAGCAATAGTAGTAAACAATAAAAATCTTTTGTATTAACAGGCTTGTTTATTCTAATGATGCTGGTGTTTTCTGTGAAGATTAATTAGCAGTAATGTTGCAAATACTATTACAAGTGAAATACGCACCATAAACCGAAAATAATTTGACTGACCTATGTTCTGAAGTAAAATATTTATAGTAATGAGATTCTAATTATCCTTTGTTATGGTAGGCCATTCTCTACACTCCTCTTTATTGATAGGAGATGTATTGTTTCAGCATGTTAGCTCAATTTATTGTCTAACATTTGCATTTGCTCATACACAGAAAATGAGAGATGATCATTACCTTCGTTTTGCATCCAATTTACATCAACAGCACATTACCTCATCCTAACTCATTTATCTACCACAGAAATTTGATAACAAAAGCTCCTGTCAGTGACGAATAAAGATCATTTCCAATGGAGCAAGAAGGAAGAAGATGAATGATAGGTTCCAGGACCTTTTGTTTGCTCAAGAAAGGGAAAATAAAGGATTTTTTCCACCTAGGCAACACAGCTCTCACAAGGCTGTAACTCACATTCAGCACCTCCTATTTACCTGCAGCTGATGGGTCTTTTCTGCATACAAAAGTAACTCGTGCGACCATAAACGTCTCTCCCATTTGCTTCACAAAAGAACATTTTTAATCTTTTGGACTGAGTGCACAGAATTTATGGTTCAGAAGCTCAAGCAAACACTTGAACAACTACCCAAGGGCTATTGTAGCCTCATAGCAACTAACAGCTCTCCAGCCTGCGAGACACAAGCACATCCAACACAGGACGTACTCTGCACCTCACTGGGTGGTATAGATCTGCTTGTGAGCACTCGTGGTGCCATGAAACACACTGCAGGGTTCTCTTGCATTGACAACAGCTTGCTTTGCTGAGTGAAACCTGCCAGCTCCCCTCTACAATCTCTCCTGCTGTAACAAGCTGTCAGAGCCTGCTCGCCTCTTGCTGCTGCTCTTAAGCACAGTATTAGAGCTAAGCCAACACCAAAAACAACAGCATCATCAGCACACTCTCAAATGGGGTTCTGCTCTAAAATGCCTTAAAATGCCTCCGTCCAAGACCTTTTGGTACGGTGCAATGATGGATTTCAGCTCTGCCCTGTGCAGAGGGAGAAGCAGAAACTGGGAAGCAGGTTTTGAGGAACCAAGTCGTCAGCAGAAAGCCCCCAGAGTGGAATGAATTATTTTGGCCTACTTTTGCTACAACTGCTCAAGGAAGGAGGGGAGAGAGAGTGGGAGATTTCTGACCTTTCCAGAAATGAATGCTTCATTTATTTCTTTACAATATTCAGTATTTTCCCAAGAGCAATTACTCACCATGAAACAGCTCTTCAGATTGAGGGAAAGTCAGAAGATGGGAAGAAATAGAGTTTAAAAGTTGTAAGTAACTGACAATTAAATACAAATGGTTTCATACGAAAACCCACTCTTTCTGTACAAAAATCTCCTTTTTTCCTATTTCATTACCCTTGTCTTCCCTCCTTTTCAGTCTGCTCTTTGGCCAGAGTGGATCAGGAGCAGGCTATAAATCTGCCCTAGACAAAGGCTGCCCTGCAGCCAGGAGCCAGCATTTTATCAGCACATCCCTACACCAGCCCAATGTCCAAGCCTCCAAGTAACAAGTTCCTTCCTGTGGCCTCAAACTCCACATGTTTCCAGGATTTGCCCCAGCAAATCTGGATAATGGACCATTAGTCTCACCTCACATCATCCAGGTTTTCAATTAGATAACCCACTTATTAGGTAACCCACCCAACACGAGATTGTGTTTGCTAACACAGCCCTGCTCCAAGGTTGCCTGTTTTCCCAGAGGAAACATAATCTATAAGGTTTTCTTCAAGGGAATTGTGCCTGCTCTTTTGGACAAAACATGGACCATGCTGAAGCCTTTAAAACATTACTGTGGATTTTCGTATGGCCAGGAACATCACCTGGATAAGAATGGGAATTCCAGCGCTTTAAAGAGGTTCACTGAAGCTGAATTGATTTATTCTTGTGCCATGCTCAACTCCCAAACACGACAGCAATATCCTACAGGGCAGAAGATGAGCCCAAGGACTGCAACTACCTTGTACATGAACATGCCCCCTCCACTAACACCCATGCTGCCATTTCAAGTTTCAGCAATGGCACATCTGGCGACCTTCAATTAAAGGGTTACCCAGAGTCAATAAACAACCACTTGCACTTTGGAACTATTGACTGAGCTCCACCACCCGAACAATCTGTTAGCGAGTGGTTTGGGCAGTGGGAAGAAGATGGCAAATATCCCCCTTGTATTCTTCATCTGGCTTCTGGGAGCTTGTCTTGTGGCAGCCGAAAGTACAGGTGGGTTCCTTTAAAACCTATTGAGTCCTTCACTTTTGGGTGCAGGAGTTACTGGCACAGTTTGTCACTAGATGGTGAGACAGTCTCATATGAGATGAGAGTTTAGAGGGACTGCTGTGTTCCATAATTCCTTTCTTTAAAGGTTCTTTAAAGGTGCTTTTCTTGGGGATGAAATAATAGTTCTTACTCTGATCTTACACAGAAAGTGTCACAGGGATTAATTTATAAGAATAGGATTTTTCTTGCATTTTTTTTGAAGCTTTTAAGCTGGATTCAGCCATTTTAGAGTGCATGCACCCCCACATTAAAGGTTAAAAAGGGGAGAGCTTTGCTGGTAGAGTAACATCCACGTCTCTACGTGTGCCATCACTTTGTCCTGGAGTACAAACAAGCGCTCGCATTCATAAAACAGTCATTGGTTTTGCCACTGTAAGAGCTGTTTAAAGCCAAACCCAGCGTGAATTTAACAAAGGCTGTGAGATGCAGCCAAAACTGTAGACAAGGTAGAGTAGTTGATGGATGTGGGCAATCACACATAGTAATGCAGGCTGTTGCTTGATTTATCTGTAGCAGCAATGTTTCCAGCAGAGGCTGGTTCACATCCAATGTGAGTAGCTGCTCGGTGCAAGGCCTTTCTTATTTCATTAAACATTGCAAATAATAGGTTAAAAAAGGGGCCTTTCCCCAAAATGTTGGCTTAGCAATGAAGAGTGAGCAGAGTGTCATATTGGTACCATCACCCAGGTGTACCTCCTATTAAATACTATACTTAGCCATCAGGACAGGTCTCTCCCACAGCCCCTTGGCCCAGACCCCCACCACACTGTGTCAAATACTGGTTCAGAAGTTGCTATGCCATGTATGAGTATATTCCTGGTGTGAGGATGGCTACCAGTCAGGGTGAGTACAATGCCTGTGACCCCATGAGGCCTGCAACCTTCAGTTCAAATCCAGTTTTGCTTGTAAAGCAGCATGTGGGATCAGGAAGCAAGGGAGAAAGCCAAAAGAGATGTCAGAGAGGTAAAGCTGCTTTCATTAAAAGGAGTTCTCTTCATTAAATGGGTTAATTGCAGCAGGTGCCTGGCACATCCCACTGGGAAGAGATGAAGGAGCAGGTCTAATGCAGCTCCTCAGTTCACACTGGGGGATGTGTGGCTGCTCTGAGCCCTTTCTGTCCAGCCTGGAGGCTGCAGCCCATGCCATGAGAAGAAGGGGACAGGTCTCCTCCAGTGAGGCTGTTCCCCCTCAATGCCTCCTTGCTTTCGGCCAGTCTTGGGGATCTATATTCACGTGAACCTCAACCCTGCAGGTGGGATGGGACCAGCCACCCCACAGGGGCTGCAGTGATTGAAACTAGCCTGGCTTCTTCAGAGGTTAGAGCCTTGCCCACCAATATCTACTGCCAAACAACCAGGTTAAGGTCAGGGATCTTAATGCACTCTGGTTTTAACCAAAACCACACTAGTGTGAGGAAGGCAGAGGTGCAAGCTTGCTGTGTGATGATTAAAAGCATTACAAAACCTGTTAGTTCAGCTTCTTGCAGAGAGATCTTTAGGTGATGGGGCTGGTTATACCATCAGGGCAAGGTGTAAATCAGAGCAACCTGCCTTGGGGTCATGAGAGCTCAACAAAACCGATCCTATGTGGGTTTAGAGAGGCTGGGATCTGCTCTGGATCAGGAGCAGAAGCTGGCCATGAGAGGGAATGAGTTCTGGCACATGGCCCTCACAGTTCGTGCCCTCTTTAATCCTCAAAGGGAGGAGGCTCACTCATGGGTACCTGAACCCCTTCCAGCACAGAGCCTCCAGAGAAGGCTCCGTGTCCTGTGTGGCCACCAGCAGCTCCAAGACTTGCTGCTCTACCGTGCCATCTGGTGACAAAAAGGGACATGGCTGCGGGCGCTAAGGGAGGTGGAGAGCCAGGAGGGGCTGAGGAGGCAAAACAAGAAGCTCCTCTGAGTGAATGATGTCTATTTGAGAGCGGTGGGATGGGGGAAGCGCGCTCAGCAGAGGTGGAGGGATCTAAGAGGTGGGTCAGGAGCAACACAGAGAAGATGCTGACCCTGCCGATGGGATGTCCTGCCCGGACATCATTCATGGTATAGCACCATGATGGTCTGCATGTCCTTGTGCTCTTTATCAGGTAGCCACCATGGGAAGGCTGATGGTCACCATGGACATCCCATCTAGACTTGGGGTCCCTGCTGGTGCTTTCTGGCCAGCAGCTTGGCCAGCAAGTTGAAGGTGGATGCACATCACCTTATTGACATAACGCAGACCCCGGGGGTGAGGAGGGCTCATTTCCTGCCATCAGGAAACAGTGGTACCCAGGCACGTGAGGAGCAGAGAGAGAAGCAAATGACCCTGGCTTCCAAATGGCCTTTTACAGCCAAAACAGGCAGAGACAAAGCAGGACAATTTCTGTGTCCAAATAAGACCTAACTAAACAGCAGCATGAAAGACCCTATCATTTTACCCTCTCAGATTATTCCAATCTGTGCATCTATGATAGGAAATACACCATCTGCTTTAGGGTATATAAGCGTCAAACCTCAGCACTCCTAATCAGACCTTTACCATTAGCCATTTCTGTCTATCGACTGCTTTGACTCTTGGTTGTCCAGATTTGATCCTAAAGTTAGACAC
The DNA here is from genome assembly GCF_004027225.2 of Strigops habroptila. Classification (NCBI taxonomy): domain Eukaryota; kingdom Metazoa; phylum Chordata; class Aves; order Psittaciformes; family Psittacidae; genus Strigops; species Strigops habroptila. The sequence continues at coordinate 41,065,119 of NC_044285.2, read as the reverse complement.
CAAAGAAACCTCACATAGGTGACAACACCCCTGAAATGTCCCCAGCCATGGGGCAATGGGGGGGTGAACACATGAAAAGAGCTTGCTTTTGAGGAGAACAGAGCCCTGACAGCCCATTCCAGCTGCATCACACAGTGTGCGCTCCACTCTAGCCCCTATTTCTTTTCAAATCACAGTCTTCATCGAGAACAAAGAGGCAAACTCGGTTCTGCAGAGGCAAAGAAGAGCCAATTCAAACAGATTGGAAGAGGTTATTCCTGGGAACCTCGAGAGAGAATGCATAGAAGAAAAATGCAGTTTTGAAGAAGCCCGGGAAGTGTTTGAAAACACAGAGAAAACTGTGAGTATCACTGCTGCAAAATGGCAATACCCTGATCCCCCCCAGCCCGCACCTCTATGAGCCTTTCAGGTGAGAGGGAAGGAGTGAACAGCAAGGGGAAAACTCGCCAGGGCCAAGTGTAGGGTCTACTGTGGCTTATTCTCACTTGTGATCCATCAGTTGGGCTGAGAACTGCTTTAGAGGGATGTTAGTCACCACTGGGATTGTGGAGGTGGTTGTTCTCCTGCAAGACCTTTGCTTTAGGGTCATCCTTCTACTACTTCGGTGCCCAGGAATTAGAAATCAAAGGAAACTTTTCTGCTTTTCCCTTTCAGATGGAGTTTTGGAAAACATACATTGGTAAGAAAACATACATTGCTTTCTCCCTGTTGAAGTGCATAATATTTGTCTCTTGGTGCATAAATAGATGTTTATTGAAACAAATATATTCCAGCATTCAGAAACTGTGTAATCACAGAGCTAGAGTCATGCACCCTATATCCTGCATCCAGCCTGGGCCCATCCCATTTGTATACAAGCCAAATACTGAACATTTTCTTTGTTCAAGCATGGTTTCTAGAACAAACTTCACGGAATAAAACCAGTTCACACAGAGCACCGGATCTGTCGAGCCCGGGTCACACTCTGGGCCTTCTAATTTCAGCCCTGCTATAAACTAAAACAGGAAAGCAATAATGAAGAGCCCTTCAGCAAACGGCTAACGCTGTTCTCAAGCAGAGCTCTCCAGATAAGGCACAACCTCATGCAAGCACAGTGTGAATCCCTAGAAATGCCATTTTAAAGTGGAGCCTCAACATGATCATAGCAAGCAGCTGTTTGCAATTCACACCAGTGCTCCCAAACCCTCTCTTCTCCATCATTTTCCTTCTACCATCTACGTTTTCCTTCCAGCCTCCACCCCCCATGACTCCTCAGTCCCTTACCACAAAGATTTCAATGCCCACTAAAACATCTGAAACCAATTCTAAGGACATTTCAATAAATGAACTGCTCTGTAGATTGGCGAAGCTCCCAGAACATCTCACTAAAAAGCCTTAAATAATTCAGGTTATTCAGTCCAGACTATACCATAAAGAAGTTACATTTGCGTTGTAGGAATGTCCTCTGAAAAACCAGCTCAAATGAAGCTCAACACTGCATTTCCCTGCTCACTGTAAACAAGTAGCTCTTCAGATGTAATGAATGCCGTATATTCCCCTATCATCCAGGTTCAGCTTAGAAGCTGCTCTTCCCAACAGCAGCTTACAGGAGCTCACCCCTTGCACAGCACCAAGTGGTACCAAGCCCTGATTGCCCCCACCAGGCAGCAACAGCAGCCACGATCCACATTGTATGTGCAAGGTCCACCACCATGCCTTAGACAAGCTTTGAACAACCTGCTCTAGTGGAAGGTGTCCCTGCCTGTGGCAGGGGGTTGGAACTGGATGAGCTTTAAGGTCCCTTCCAAACCAGCCTGGGATTCTGTGATTTTATCCCTGTTTGCAACCTACCTTCTGCATTCCAGCCCATTGAAAGCACCATTAACAGCCACATTTACTGGTGGGACACAAATTCATGAAGACATTCACTTTCTTCCTTGTCCTCGTATAACCATTTCAAAGCACACCTCCCTGTAATTTAACATTGCTGACTTGCTCTTCCAAAGTGTTAGATCACCAGTTTTGCAATACTGGGTATTTTTGTTAAAGCCTCAGCTTCTCAGCTGTAGGCAACTGTGAAAAGGAAAGCCCTGGTATGCAAAGAGAAATCTAGACTAGTTAATAGTAATGTAATCCTCAGAAAGAGAAATGACTGAGAGTCGCAATCCTCATACACAGAGAAGGCTCCAAACCCAAGTGGACAGGTCCAAACCTTCACAGAACAAGGACGGTAGTGTTAAAATAACTCAGATTAGTAAATCCTAACCACTTTTGAGGAAGCAAACCTTCTAACTTTGTCTGTCTAACTTAGCCAGGACATGAGGTCCTGTTGAGATGTTGCATGAGGGAGACCGAAGCGTGCTGCTGAAACAAGCAGAATTCACCCACATGGGACAGGGTACATAGTTCAAACCATGGGTAAAGCACTGATGATGATGTTACCCCAGCGCTGATGTTGTCTGTTGTGCACTTGGGTGTGGGATCTGACTTATTTTCCATTACCAAGAAGGAAGGTGTGTGATCCCTACTTGTCTTTAACAGGAGGCTTGCGCAGAGCAAGGCTCCAGCGCTTGGTCATCACCAGCCATGGTGGACGCTCATGTTTGTTAATTCTCTTGTCTTCTCTCCAAGATGGAGATCAGTGCGACCCCAACCCATGCAAAAATGGAGCTGTTTGCAAGGATGCAGTAAGTTCCTACGTGTGCTGGTGCCCAGCTGGATATGAAGGCAGAAACTGTGAGATAGGTACGTTCCAGGGGCTCGCCCTGTGGTTGTTCTGCCCTACTTGAAATCCCACCAGATCAAAGTGCACACAGAGTTTCATCCTACTAGAGAGCTGTTTCAGACGCATTCACCTTGCTGTAGGGCACTGCATGAATGTGCCAATTCAGCCTGTTGGCAATGGAGTTACAGGTGAACATGCTTGGGGATCCAGGAGCGGATGTGTCTGTCCTCTCCTGCCCTTGGTGAAGCCTCCACTGAGCACTGAGATGCCTGCTCTTTCACAGGGGTCAACAGAGACTCAGGCTCAAGGTCTTTTGTTCAGCACACTGTGGGCTGCCAGCTCAAATGTTGACTCAGAGACCTTCCTTTATCTCCCCAGCACAAGCCCTTCTGGGGCTGCTCGTCAGTCAGGGACAACGTGCTCACCCTCTGGAAGCAGCAGCTTTCCATCGACCCCAGTGGGGCCCCCATCCTCTACCTCCTTCTCTCCATCCCTCCTGCCAGGCTGGGCAGCAGGGCAGGATTACTGCAACCTCCTCTGAATAGCACTCAGCTCAATTCCTAATTATAATTATCACCAGCAACCTTGATTCCAAAGGCAAACAAAAGGCAAATATTTTTCCTGATGGGTTGAGGAGTTTATGAAACCCAAAGAGCTGATAATTTAAGCAAGAGGGATATTCAGCTCTTATATTTATAATATAATCAGGGCTGTGCGACTCGCATAATGTGCTAGACTCACTGCACTCATAAAAGATTCTCTTTCTAGTTGTGCTGCTGCTCTGGCAAGAGAGGAGCGTACGTTGAAAAGAGCATTTCAAAGCTGCATCGAATTTAAATAGTCTTATTGCAGATTTCTGGTGAAAGTGAGACAGGGACAAAAATAGAGCTAGAAGTGAGGCGTGAAGAGGAGCTCTGTAAAAATAGTAAATGATGGCATGAAAATGGCTACAGGAAGGGAGGTGTCCTTGAGGAAGTAGGAGTGGAGTTAATCTGCTGTGAAGTGATTAGAAAAATCACTGAGAATTAAAAGAGTGTCTGTGGATTAGTGGTTTACCACCTGCAAGAGATGGGGTTCCCACCACAGAGTGCAAGTGGGGTGCGAGAAGACACAGGCGAGTCATAGGAATCTCACTGTGCCTTGGGTTGGGACCCATTTCATCAAACATCCTGCTGAAATGGCTCTTCCACGTCAGGCTGCGATGATTGACTGGTGTGTCAGGAAGAACATATGGCTTTGCTTGAGGTTTTAAATACAGAGCCCAGCGATAATCCCAGGACAAAGCCCTTCCTGGGGTCAGAGTTTGCTCCCATTCAACACACGATGTTCTCCGCTAGCATCCTACATTGCCGTAAGCACGGGGGGAGGAAAGCAGCACCACAGTGGGGAAATCACGTGGCTCCTGACCAAATATTTGCAGGAGGCCTTTATGGTCAGGCTGCCAAACCTCAGACAGCAGCAGGAGGCTGTGCCAGGGCTCAGTGGGACCAATCTCGGGGCCATTCCTCAACCTCAATCTCAAAGAGGTGCCCATCATGAGCAAAGATGTGATTTAGATGGAGGACATAGATGGAGGACACTCTCCTTGCAAACAAGTATCTATTTTCCATAGCCAGGAACAACCACAGTGGGTTATAGGCTGAAAGCAAAGGCCCAAGTCCCAGCAAATCTCTGATCAGTTGTATTTCAAGAGAGCTTTCTCAGTTTTGTTTCTATTTCTTTCAGACTTCACTTGTGCTATTAAAAATGGAGGCTGCAAGCACTTCTGCAGGCACGACCCACCACAGAAGGTTGTGTGCTCCTGTGCTGCTGGCTACAGACTTCATGAAGATGGAAAGTCCTGTGAACCTACAGGTTAATTTTAAAGTGTTTTTAAGAGATTTGGGTGAAAGTTTCCACAGTCTTGTCCTGGATTTAGATACATGAATCTCATAGAGATGCAATGCCCTGGAAACCAGCCGTGTTTTCCTGCTTAGCCAATGTAAAGAGGTTGTTGACCCTGCACTTTCCCAAAGGCAGATGTGGGGTCAGGCTTGAAGGATGCAATTTAAACACCCTTTTTTAGCCTAGCTGGGTGGAGAAAGAGGATAGTTCTCCAGGAATTTGTTCACAAAGCAAATGCTCCTTTCAGATGGCTGCTCACACAGGTACCTCTCCCACTTGTACCTTATATTTCTAGATATGGATCAGTAGTTTTCTGGAGGCAGAAATGCATTGTTCAGCTACACCAGCCTATATGCTGGTATCCATCCATCCATCCATCCATCCATCCATCGCTCACTTTCATGTTCTTCCAACAGGAGCTACTATTACTGATGCTACATCGAGGATGTTCTGGGCTTTTTCAGCACAAAAGACAATTTTTCTTACTGTAAATCCTGGAAGTTCATTTCATGGCTGATCATCATGCAATGTGTTATAATTGGGTGGAGAAAAGTGAAGCTTTATGGTGGTGCTGTTCTCCCAACAGTGTGTATCTGGCACAGAGACCCTCAACAGCAACTAGACTCTATGGTTTAGCTGTGGTATTGAGTGGGGTGGAGGGGAAACGCATTGCTTGAGGTTGAAACTGCATAAAAGGCTAAAGAATAGCTGGTTCTTGTTATATTCCCCAACTTTACCCCACTCTTAGGCTGTTACAACATCTCTAACTACACCAACATGTACAATCCCAACCCACCAAAACACAGCAAGTTAATGGGGCATGAACATCTCAGAAGCACACCTGACAGAGGAAAAGGAGATTGAGAAATATTTTGCCACCTAAGATCAATTTAACATTTGATGCTATTTGTTTTCTAACACCCGAGTGTAAGATTTGCAAATATAAGCAAGCATATGGCACTCACACGGGTGAGTTAGGTGCTGAAGGTCTGGTAGCTACAGGAACACTTTGAGCTCCAAAAGCATTTCAGCAGTCAGTGTAGGAAGTATCTTAGGCTGGGAGTTGTTCTGTTAATGGACATCATTAGAGCTCAGGCCTATGCTGCCCAACACGCTGTATCATCACTTTCACTGGACCAGAAAGTTTTACTGTTAGCGATAAGATCATCTTTCAGGTTGGGTAATTGTCCTTCCTGCAAAAGCTTTACTTTGGTTGGCTTCGAAACCTTCATTTCCCAGCCTAAACCACACAGGTAGCACTTTCCATCACTCAACACTTTTTGAAGCCCTATTCCTAAAGCGAACTGTTTAAAAGAAGTCTGAAATCTCAGCAGGCCACACTTACGTCTGATTTTACACTAATGTTTGTTTGCACAGTGCTGTCGAAAGCTTTGCAGATGAAAGACAATGCCTGATGCTATTTACTATTTTGACTGTCACTATCAGCAGGAACTCGGCACACGCTGCGTAGGAGAGAAATGGGAAGAGTTCATCTGAAATGAACCTACAGATGAGATCTTCATTAACAGAGAAAAGCTACAACTCTAGAAAGAGTTTATTAATGTTTTCCTCACCTTGGTGCCAAGTGGGATTATCTGTACAATTGGCAGATAAGAGTATTTCCTGCCCTCTCCCAGCTGCACTTTCATTGTACTGGGGTGACTGGCTGTAGAAATGTCAGCCAAGCACCCGGCTGCCTACCCCAACAAGCATCCCTGGTATGCACCTCAGCATCCCATGAGATAAGGACACAGCTGCACTGTCCCATCAGACAGGAGCTCTCTCACAAGCTTTCTTCTCTCTCAGAGCTGTTCAGATGTCATTTCTAAAGGCCAGAAACAATTCAGGTTTTGCTAGTCTCACATATAACCTGCACTGCGGCTCAAAGGCACAGGCATCTATTTGCAGGGAGAGCACACAGTCAGCCCAAAGCCCGTGTCAATCCCATAAGAGGATGCTGAGAGAAGGCAGCATTTACCTCCTCACCTACAGCCTGTGCCGTGGTGTAAGCACTGAACCCAGGACAGTGTTAGTCCCAAAAGAGGGTGCTGAGACGAGGCAGCGTTTCCCTCCTCACCTACTCCTCTGCTTGCTGTAATCCTCAGCATAACACACAGCCATTCCTAACTATGCCTATTTCTCTCCCAGTGCCGTATCCCTGTGGGAAGATCACGGCTCCCGAAGCAAAGAGCAAGCTCACCCGAGCCATAAACACCTTTGAGCACTGGAACATCACCAATGATGAGCATGATGATGCTCCTGACGAGGGGCTCGACAACACAACGGAAACCAGCACTGCCACCACCACGAAAATCACACCCATAGTCAAAACAGGCACCCGGGTTGTTGGTGGGTCTGACAGCATGAGAGGAGAGGTGCCCTGGCAGGTACTGCCTATTTCTGCAGCTCCCCTGCAACCCCAGCAATCGCTGTGTAGTCATTTCCTTCTGAAAGCAGGCTCATCTTGCTTCTACATACCCAAAACCTGTCTCTGAGGTTAGTGTATCAGTAGATCTCAAGCCTAACAGGTATACAACTTCTTTCTGCGTACAGCTTTATGCCACAGCAACAAAACTTACTTGGATGGGGGTCTACCTGGCAAAAAAGCTGGAAGTCAGAGCCACAGCAGCCTTGTCTGGCTGGGTACAAAGGATGCGGTTTTGAGCTATAGCAGCAGATTGCCCAGCAGTCCATGAATTTACCAAGATGAAGCTGCAGGGGAGGGGAGCTTTGCAAGGCACAGCTTTGCAAGGAACAACGCAGCTCATTTTTTGGCTCCATCAGTTTCAACAGCTCCATGATCACTTATACCAACAAAGGACCTGCCCTTGTATGACATCTCCCAAGCCCAGCTGCTCTTTCTTTATCCAGTTTGGGACATCCTAGTTATTTCTACCTCACTAGAAGTGCCATCACAGCAAGGGGAGGGCTGCAAAGAAACCTTCAACCCACCACTATGCAAAGGCTTTTAAATTGCTGTCAAAGGGAAAGTTAGCTCCTAGCTTGGATCTTTCCCAAAGTCACCTACTGCCCTTATATTCTACTCTGGCATCAGTGAGCACAGGAATCTCAGTGGATGAGAGTGCAAAGTAATGAATTCAGATGAGGGTTTAGGAATGGCAAATCTCTTTCTGTTGCCAGCTCTGGCACAGGCCGACACTGGTGATGTCAATGAGAAGTTGCCCATGCAGGGATGTAAAAGCCCATTCACAGAGATCAGCCAATCGCTCTGTGTCTGCTCCATGGAAAGGTCAGGAGCAGGCATCTGCCCTCTGTGTCAGGGCTAAAAAAGCCAGTAACGTGCTGGGGGCAATGCACAGCCACCAGATGCAGGAGGTTTGTTGTGGGGTTATGTTTTGTGTCTGAAGGGAAGAGGCTCTGCCCTAACCATGCAGAGCTTCTGGTGTGGGACAATCCAGAGGTGATGCTGGCACCCTCCACCCAGTCACAGAGTCCAGAGGAGAATCAGAAAGTTAAACAGGAGAACTCAGTATTGATAAAGAAAGCAAGTTCACATGCTTCAAGCCCACCAAGTCTGGCTCATCGGCTGGGCTGCTTCTGCCAGGTGACAAAGGAAGATGCTCAGCCTTCAGGGATGCATGGGAAGTACGAGGTGGATAGACAGTGACGAGCCACATCACGTGAAAGGAATGAGATGATGGGGTTATAAAGAAATCCTTCTCTTAAATACAGTCCACCAAGTCAGCTGATCAATTTAATCAGATATAGCGAAAGGGATGTCTTGGCCTGCACCCCATGAGTGCTGAGGTAGTTTGGTACCCAAACGAAATGGGTAGTTAAGATTTTTGCCCTAGTTAACTAGTTCAAACCTAGTCACTGGCAAAACACTTTTAGTAGGGACATGCTGAGATGTTTGTATTTCACGTGCTCTGAGTTTTGTGCTGAGGTTTACACCCTCCCAGCCTGGCAATAAAGTGCAATGGGGCACTAATGTGTGTGGGGCTGCATTGGCCACCCTGTGTGACAGCACACAGCACGGAGGGGCACGTAGTAAGCAGCATCTCTGTCAGCACTGAGTCGGTACAACCAACCCACAGGCTGTTCTACAGCCAGACAAAATCCCTGCTCCCCATTCTTCTTCCCCAGGGACTTACACAGACCCAGGGGTTTGATTTCCCTCTGCTCCCACAGGTTTATCTGGTGGACAGTGAAGACGTGGGCTTCTGTGGTGGATCCATCATCAACGAGAAATGGGTGGTGACAGCGGCGCATTGCCTGAAGCCAGGGGACAATGTCACTGTTGTGGCAGGTGAGCACCCAGCACAGGAGAGGGATGGGCCACTTGGACTGGCACAAGGCCCTACACAGAACCCTTGTGGAAGGCCAGGGATTTCAGTTCAGATGCTGCTCCATGAGCAGCGGGTGGAAGCAGCACTCCCCTCCCATGTCCTCCTTTGCCTCTCCACTCCCACCCCTGAAGCACATTCTCAGGTCCCCAGCAATAGTAAGCAGCCGCAGCATAGGAAAAGCCTTCTGACAGTCTCCCCCCACATCAGTCTCGCATCCCCACTGCAGAAGCACAGCCTGGGAGGCAGCTAACATTCACAGTGTGCTGCAAACCCTGCTCCCAGAGCACCCATCAGCAGCACCAGCCACCCAGCATCACCCCAGCACAGAAAGCCACCTCACCTCTCCCGCTGGGCTCTGTGCTGCTCCTCGCAGGCAGACACAGCAGGCACAGGACACTGCCGGGGCCAGGAATGCTGCAGATGTTGTTCAGAGGAGATGGTATGTTCTGGAGCTGACAGCAAAGCACATGGGAGCACTGCAGCACGGGTTAAATGTGCCCTGAGCCTCCTGGGCTGTGAGGAAGCGAGCGGGAAAAGTCCTCCTGCTCTCTCATCCTTCAGCCAGGAGAGGAGATCCAGCTCCAGGCAGACTCACACACTGCCCATGTGCCAACCCAAGACCACAGAACATTGTCCCTTCCCTCTACCTGTTACACAAGCAGGAGGGGAGGTAACAGGCTACCGGCAACTCAATTACAGGAGCCTGAAGCTGCCTGCAGCACCCTGCAATCACAGGCAGCTGAGCCTCGTGCAGGGGCCCAGGGGCACCTGTGAGCATCAGGGGGCTCTTTGTAGCCTCCTACACCCCATTCTGCCCCATGGTGGTGCGGGTTTAGAAAAGGGAAGGTCAGGTTTCTTTTCAATAAGAAATGATTTATTTTAAACAAAGGGTTCTAATTCTAGAGGTTTCCCCCCTTTGATGCAAGGGCAACATCCCCTTACATCTCTTCAAGGGTGCTAAACCCCTAAAACATCCACATTGCTGCTAACCTTGGCCAAAGCATCTGGACCTTTGGCACTTGATGGGCTGGTGTGTGCCTGGTGGCACATCTGGGGGTTCAGGTCCTGCTGGCTGCAGGGACTGAGGAGGTGCTGCTGTGGGAGAGCCTCCGATGCCCCTTGACAAGGAGCAAGCGGCTTGGCCTCAGCACAGCCTGAGGACTGGGATGTGCAGAGCTCATCCCTTTACAACCACCCATGGGGGTGGCATCCTCAGGCCATGGTCTCTGGTCTGGCCATGGAGTGGTCCATCCCAAGCCAACGCTTGTCTCTGCAGGTGAATACAACACCAAAGAGGACGACCACACAGAGCAGCGGCGCCAAGTGGTGAAGATCCTCCCGCACCCCACGTACGACGCCAAGATCAACAAGCACCACAACGATATCGCCCTCCTGGAGCTGGACCAGCCGCTCGTCTTCACCAGCTACGTGACGCCCATCTGCCTGGGCAGCCGGGAGTTCACCAACGCGCTGCTGAAGCACGGCATGGGCACGGTGAGCGGCTGGGGCAGCACGCTCTTCCGCGGCCGCCCCGCCACCGTCCTCCAGGTCCTCAAGGTGCCCTTCGTCGACCGGCCAACCTGCCTCAAGAGCACGGCCACCACCATCCTGCAGAACATGTTCTGTGCCGGCTTCCCGACCGGGGGCAGCGATACCTGCGGAGGGGACAGCGGAGGGCCCTACACCACCGAGATCGAGGGCACCTGGTTCCTCACTGGCATCACGAGCTGGGGCGAGGAGTGCGCCAAGCCAGGGAAATATGGCATCTACACCAGGGTCTCCAAGTACGTGAAGTGGATAAAGGAAACCACGAGGCTTACCTAAGCCACGGGAGGATGCACAGTGCTGGGGATGGACTGATTACTTGGGGAGAGACCGTAGCACCGACGTGAGTGTCAGAAATCATTGTGTTTTAATAAACATCTCTGAGTGAACTAATTTCTGCTCATGGAAGGCTAAAGTTGAGAGAATGCGGTGGAAATGTGGTAATGAGGAAACAAAAAGCCCTTTTAATTACCCATGGCTGCATGCCCGAGCACACCAGCACTGCTGAGATGGTGTAAATCCCCAAGTCCCAAATGCAGAGGCTGGTAGGGATGAGCTGGGGCATGGCTCACCCATGCCCTGGGCCAGTGTGCCACCGGCATTGCCCATGGATGCTACACCACAGGCAAAGGGAACCCAGCACCAGCATCATCCCTGTAGCAGGAGGGAGGTGAACACACAAAGCACTGTACCTGCAGCACTCTTGGCCAGATATTTTCACATGAGCAAAGCCAAGATGGATCACAGGCAGCAAGAAATGCTCCTCCTGCTTTAGGATGGCATAGAATTGGCAGTGTAAATGACCTAAAACCTGTATAAAACTAACCTAAAGTTAGTGGCGGGCTTTATGCTAATGATTTCTGCTGAGCCTTGTTAGGATTATGAAGAGAAGTGCTTAGTGCTCATTACCTGTCCTGGTCTCCATATTAATCATGTTAAGTTAGAGGCTGCAGCCATGGATGCTGCTTGTGGTGATGGAGACAGTGCACTGCCCTCCCCATTGAGTTTATGGGATGTCTCCTGAGTGCAGACAGTGTGGGACACCCCAGTCTGAGCAGAAACCTCACTGGAAGGTGCCTGCCCTGTGCCCAGGGTGGGAAATGGCATTGAGACACATGGAGAGAGAAGTGGCATCCCAGGGAAAGGCTATAGGGGACATAGGTCTTCTGTTGGGCTGGTTCAAATGGGCTTAGCTCAAGGGGAGGGAGCAATCCCAGAGGAAGGGAGGTTACCTCTGATCAGCGCTGGTTCATCTTCTGTCTCCTTCCATGGAAAACTCCAGGGGTGCATGGGCAAACAGCACTACCTTGTGGAACCACACCGTGACACCCAGCACGGATGTGCAGCTCGGGCACAGGCTTCACCTCGCTGCAGGCATCACGGACAGGACCAGGGCATGTCCCCAGAGGCAGAACCCCATTGACAAGGGTCTTCTCCCTTCTGCATGGTGATACATGCCCCAAGACCATGTCTTGCCCCCAAACCACCTGCAACAGGGCTGCTGCTGCCCCTATAGCCCCCATGTACCCACCACCCTGTGGTCCCCAGCCCGGACCAGTGCTGGGATGCAGGACTGTGATGGAGACCCCCTGAGCCAGGGCGGGATATCAATAGCTGCTATTTGAGATGCTGGTATGAGCATTAAGGTGTCTCTCCCAGTTTCATTGCCACCACATCCAGCAGGAAGCTAATCGGATCATCCCCTACTGCTTATTTTAAAACCAAAATGCATGTAAGGAGGTTCTATTTGTTCCAAAGAAATTAAATAAAACCAATACTGTGAGAATTATGTTTTTCCTCTCGAATTCTATAGCAGAGGTGTCTCTGGACAGAATTGCATCTTCTCAGATGAATTTATTTAACAAGTTTTTAATCTTTAAATATAGATTTAACACATTTTTTTACAGGTACATATACAATATAGTTCATTTCAACTTGCAGTCAGAGAAAACTCTCCACTGTGATTTACCCCTATACACGAAGAGCCTAGTTCAACAGCATACTTAAGGTAACATACCATGTCGTGTGCAAAGTTTCAAATGTTAAAAACCTCAGACTGTACATTCAGATTGGCAGAACCGATCAACCTCATAAATTAGGAAAAGCTCAGATTTAAAACTATGGAAGACAAAAAAAGATTAAAACCATTGAATATGCAATGTGTGCTATGTTTGAGACAAGTATTTACAGTTGTACCTCAAAATGTGTACTGTTACCACAAGAATCGTTACCGCTAATAACAGCCCCAAGAGTCATTTCAGACACTGCTGGTTTTCCACCTAGCAAGTGCATTGTGACCAGTTTTGACGTGGATGGAAATAACCATCAGTGCCTTCAAAGCTCTCTGCTGTGGTTGCCAGTGGGTGAAGAACACTGGGATCTCTCCAGTTCTTGCTCAGTCCAGACTCAGCTGGTCACATCTATGAGGGTGTATGGGGGTTACCCACAATACTGGCCACCCAAACTGGAACCAGCCCACTGCTGAGGGCCAGCGTGATGGGGAACCCCCTGGGCAATCACAGCCATGAAGCGGGTCAATGATTTCCCCATACAAAAGTGGTCACTGAATAACCCAACCCCAATGTGTTTGAACTCAACAGTGTGGGACTGCATCTAAGAACCCCTGGATCACAAATCAGAGTCAGATCATAAAGGTCCCCCTTCAGTCCACGGTATAAAACACTTCATTTTGACGGGACAGAGCAAATTCACTACCACATGCAAACTATTAACCCTGCTCTCGACACAGTCAGATGCTCTTTGCACACATCTGCTTAAAAGTCAAACCACCTGTACCTATGTTCTACAAAAGCAAAACTAGACAAAGAAACACCAACTTAAATGATGAGTGTTCAATATGCTGTTTTCTTTCTCAAAAGTTCAATAGATACATTATTGTTAAAGATGCTGAAAAGTAGTGTCTTATCACAAGAACATCCTTAGTGCAAACATGGACATTTAACTTTGATTTATGGCACGTGTTCCAAAAGTACATACATTTAATGTAAACTTCAACACTTGCTCAATACAGGTTTCAGCCTCGGGACGCTTTGGGACCCTAAGTGATTGGTGACAACCCTGAGTTGTCAGTTTGACCTGATCCAAACCTCACTGAAATCAATGGGACTGACTGCAAGGGGCTGGAGTCAGGCCCTAAGTGCAAAAAGAGGATCTTTAGTGTTATTGCATCTTCACGTGTGAGTCAGCCAGATGATGCTCTTACAGAACATTACATTCACATAGCTGAAGTAGAGAGCTAAGAAAAACCCAGCCATAAAATCAATTCAACAGGACATACAGCTGCTTTGTTTGCTTTTGTTTTTCTTTTTGGTGGTGATGTTTTTTGGTTTACCAAACCTCAACTCTTTTATTTGCAACTTCAACAGTGGTCAGCTAATATATGGAAGTAAAGCCTTCAACCTGTAGAGGAAATTTCAAGCATCTAAACAAAGTGTCAGGAAACTGTAGCGTACTTTTCTGATGAAACGTGATGAATGTCATGGAAAAACAGCAGGTAAAATGAACAAAATACTGTACTTTCCAGAGGAGAGGAAAGAAAAAAGGGATAGAGCAGAAATGGCTTCCTTGATGACTATGAGAAGCTGCTTAGGACCCCGGTCCCGTTCAGTGCAGATGAAGCTGTGGAGGTCTGTGAATGTGATGAATAGTACAGGACAACTCCAACTATTGTGTTATTTCTCTGTAACACTTAGTTGAAAGCTTCCAAAGAGCATCGAAAATGGGATGCTACTAGTTCACCCTTAATTCAAGGGGAACTAAACTTTCTCGTGTTACACAGGGCGGCATCTATAAAGTAATGAAGAATGATGTTAATATTAAAGCATCTTATTCCACGAAATACATTGTTCCCTGCAATCACGTAACATTTGTATAACAGAAAAAACCCAAGTGCTCTCCTGTGGTTCTCCTTACAAGCTGAACTCCCACTTGCTTCAGTGAGAACCTTGCCTAGGGCAGGACCACAGGGTTTGACTCATTTCCATCACCTATCACTTGATTATCACAGCATGACCAGCCAATATCTTCTCTAGACTCCTTATTTTGTCAGGCTTTTTTTACAGCGTTAGGAAATAGCTGTTCTGTGGAGCTGGCTGGCGTCATGGATTGGACAAGGAGACCCTGCTTTACGTTTCAAAGGCCCAAAAGAACTCAACAGTAGCTCTAATGGACCCTGCATACATACAAAAGCCTGTGGCTGCATGTTAAAGTGCATGAGTTCTAGTGCAAACAGCTGTGCTGCATCTGCAAAGCTATGAATGGCATTTTAAGTGGAATTCAGGCAAAACCGGTGCGTTTCAGCCAACATGCTCATGCCAGCCTGCAGGAGCTCAAGATATCAGCCACCTCTGATACCCTTATCGGGCAGATTCAGGCCACAGAAGGGGTTTCCTCAAGCTCAGCACAGTCGATCCCCACCGCCCTGGCCAGCAGGAGCAGAAGACATGCAAGCTGGGACCTTCAGGCACTACCAGCAGCGGATCCCCTTAAGGCTTGGGAGAGATAATTTGGCAAGTGGGGTGTTAAAGCAAACTAGGAGAGGGTTTCTGGCGTGTAGAACAGGAGCCTGCATCCTCCTTAAGCAAAGCGGGTGCGTGCCCCTTGGCACGGAGCATCCTTCCATGCCTGCTCCCTGCCTTGGGGCTCAGGTTAAATCCTGCCATGTAACTCGTTTTGCTGCTTAAAAGAACTTGTAAGTTGTTTCATATATATGATAAGCAAAGGCATTTATCACTGCTTCCATTTTTCATTTGAATTCCTGGTTTATTCAGGCTACTCTATTTCCTGCTCTCTCTAAAATAAATCAGTCTCATGCAACCTCCACGCAGTGAGTGCAAACTGAACACTCGCCCTTGTCTCTGTCCAGCTTTTAAAGGCCAGGTGAAAAAAGCTGAAAATGCTTTGGTTCCATTTTGCTCTTCCTTCCCCCCTAAAAAAATCCACCACGGATTTGCACAGGAGACAGAATACATCCATTCAGAAGAAAGCAGCAAGGACTCATCTCAGAAGAGGCACACAAGGAAAACTGGTTTTTAAAACAACCTCCAAGCCAGTCATCTTCCTCCCTAAAAGCCTCCTGGGCTTATATCCAGGCCAAGATGTACAGAAAGCTTAATAAGGTTTCCTCCTCACACACCTTTGCAAAAGGAGATATGCATCAAAATACTTTCTTTATCAACAGTTACATGGCATTGCCAATAGTAACCCCTTATCTATAAGGGCAATTACCTATGGAACCATGTGAGGGAAGGAAGAGAAATCACCCGTGGATCCGTTTGGGTGTTTCAAGCTGAGGCTGCACGGTGGATTTGCAAAGCTGGCAATGGCAGAAGGGTAGGGCATCGACCAAATACACACCTGATAACTTAAAATGGGCAGCAAAAAGTTCCCTGCAACTTCATTATGGTTTGTACTCGCTCAACACTGGGGTAATTTGCACGAGGGGAGAGGAACAGCTTGGAAGCGTGTGCGTATCAGCCATCCTGTGGTGGGAGCTTTCTGTTAGGGCCTCAGTATAAATGTAAGAAAACACGTTAGGGTAAGAGAACCATTTCACCTATTCATCTAAAGGCTTTGCACTGAAAAAATCCAAATCCCAGGTCTGTACGAATTCTGGTTATGAAATTCTGTTATTGGAGATACAGTTCTATTTATTGTGGGGACCTGGAGCTGAGCAATAACAGAGGCACTACCCCATGAAGGGCCAGGACTGCATCTATCCCAGCTCTGAAGTGACCCCAGCAAGCTCTAAGCTCTTAGGGACCCCACATGTTAATCAAGTTTACCCTGCTTACATGCAAAGCAGCACTTCAGCACAAGCAGCTATTAATATGTGAGGGCTACAGTGCTCCCTCCTGCCCCTACTTTGCTCTACAAGCTTGGCTGCCTAATTCTCCCTCTGCTATACTGGAGCAAGAGCTCCATCTTCTGAAGAAGCAAGAAAGAGCCTAACAGAACGCATCCCTGAGCAGGCAGTGGTACAAAGTCACCTGCAGTACAAAATGACCAGTCCACAGAGGAAAGGGAATTGCTAAATGCAAAGGTATTGTGTGAAAATCAGTTTTCAGAGTGCAAGTACGTTATGGCTATAAGGACACATCACTGAAAAGCTCTAGGAATAGCTCTAGGAAATGGCAAGAAAACATCCTACCTCATCCTACAATATTGCCTGGAGTGCATGTAAAATTAGAATCATGCCTGGAGACTGCATACACACCATCAGCAACAGGGAGAGGGAACAGGCTTCATCTTAACAGGGAAAACAGAGCCCAGTGCAACACGACTGCAAAGCACCTGGGCAGTGGTGTGAGACTCACAGGAGGAGCTCTCTATGGTTTTGCCTTGTGAAATCCTCACCCAGCAACTCTATAAACCAGCCTGGAGCTGGGAGTCTCTAGATTTTGGGGGATATGACCCCTGACAAAGCAAACCAGTTTGCCAGCACTCTATTTTCAAGATGAATTTATGGCTGGAGAAACCTCCTGCCCAGGCTGTGGTCCAGGACTCAGTGAGATGGGATAGCCAGGCTTGCTGAGAAGACAACACACGGTGCTCCAGGGTGGGAGCATGGCAAGGGGAGTCCTCTCAGCTGCACTGAGAGCCCACTACAAGCTACTCCTCACATACAGTCAGAAAACCTCCAACCTGTGAAATTCAACTGCACCAAAGGGGGTAGAAAATACCTTCCTGTATAAGAAGGATTTCACTGAAATACACTGGAAAAACATCAAGAGTTGACTGGGATTTTAAGCCTTTCAGAAGGCTTCCTTCATGTTCAACAAAACAATAGATTTTGACGAAAAGGAAGTATTTAAAAAGAAATCTACTTGCAAAATGTGTTTCATATGGTCCTAATGAGTGTATTTTTAAGTGGACTAAATCTATGTGGGTTTTCTGAGCTGCTCCCATGGCAAACCCTGGTCTCCCGTTTCCAGTGGACAGCATGGTGATGAGGCAACACATGGAGCGGTGATGGTGATACACAAGCAAGGGCGACAGGCTGCTCTTAAGGCATTTTCTTGTGTCCTCTGTTACGCTTCCCTGCCTATTTCTATGTACATTTATGGCTAGAAAGTGAGCAATAGGATTTTTGAGACTAGAAGCCTTCTGCCAAAACCTGGTAACTATTATAAATGTTCTTCTAACAAGCAGGCAGCAATGAGGGCAAGAGGGAGGCTGCAGAAATGAAGTATTGCCCTTAAAGTGCTGGGGGTCAGGCCACGGCGTCTTTGGCAGCAGGAGGAGATTTTGCCTAGGCACCTCCTATTCCCATGGGATTTGAGCTACAGCAGCGAGGAGGCAAAGCAGTCCCAGGAATCCCTGCTCAGACTCCATCTCTTCTCCCCAGTCTTCTACCCAGCGCTCTTGCAAAGAAATCTACGTTTTTAAATGCTTGGTTTTAATTGACTAGTGCCTAAAGTCACAGTAATGTCCTAAGGTGTTAACAAACAGCAAAATAAAAGCTTAACTGACTACTTTTGCAGGCTTTTGGGAGTAGCTGCTTTCTGGTTTTTCCTGCGGAGGCATATGCAGCCGGATTTAGTACATCAAGTGTAATGCAAATGGCTTAAAAGACCTGACTGGAGTTACAAACCACGTCTGCTAGGTGTGCTATATGATACCTGTGACTTTGGCATTCCGAAATCTGCAGTCACCGACCACTAGCTGCAGGCTGTGCACAGGAATCCAGCCTTCTTTTCTTCTGTTGAGGTTTTTCACCAACCTTTGAACGACAACAGTGTTAGTAAATGCAGCAAACCAGCCCAGCAGCAGTTTGATATGAGCACACCCCACACAACTCTGAGTGCAAACAACTGTGTTCAAACCAGGGAAGCATTTTAACAGGAGCTGGGTGTGCGTTTAAAGTGTTCTTCTCACCTAAATATAGGAACCTAATTAAAAAGCCTACATAGGCACAGCTGCCTTGGGCCCCTCTCTAGTCAATGGAGAGGAACATGGCTCGCCAGAGCACACATTATTCTGCCTGAGACCTCCAGAGATACCAGTTTTCCTCTATTGACTACTGACGGAGCCAAGGGCAATAACTTCCCTCACTTCTCTGTTATTGAGCTGGACTGGTAGGATGAATTTAATCAGGGTACTGTAAGTAAATTCAAGCCAAGACCGAGGCAGCTGGAAATACTCATGCTCATAAATGACATCCCTCTGTCTCATGCAGTGAAATATGTGCTAATGGAAAAGTCTGGTATGAGAAATCTTTGCCTGGCCCTGGCCAAAGACACCATGAGGGGTGGTGAGCATCCAGCAAAACTGAGATGCTTTACATCTGGCTTTTGCTAACAACGAACCCGTTCTGCAGAATGCAGTTGGACTAGATGCTCACTGTAGGTCTCTTCCAACTGGAATAGTCTATTCTATTCCATTCTAATTGCCCTTGAAGTGCAAGGGCTGTAGATGTCAGCCAGGAATCCTCCACAGGGCTCCATGTCTGTGCATTTATGGGCTAGTGCCTGCACCAATCTGATCTCCTGCTAATATCACCCTTCCCACATCCCAAACACAGCATCAGCACGCTGTGCTCTCTCCTACTGAGAGCCTGAGCTGGCTGATGAGAGCTAGTCAGGAATCACCCTGGAAAGACAGCCAGAAATCATGGCCAAAGTGCTGCAAAAATCAGGGAGGGCACACTGTCCCCTGAGACAAGGATGGTTCAACAGGCAGGAGGCTGGGTATGGTGACTGCCAAGGCAACGCTCGCAGCACTGTTATACTATGAGCCACAGCTTTAAATACAGCAAGGGGATGGTGGTCTACAGCCATTAACAGGTTAACACTCATACAGCTGTTTGAGGCAGGAAAATATCCTGCAATTACTCAATATTGCTATTAATAAGCCCAAAGGAACAAAGCCAACAGCTGAGCTAGGGTGGGCAAAGAGCTCTCGCTTGAAGCATCATGAAGCAGGGGCTGTGAAGACATTGGTAAAACTGAGATCACCCATGGCAAGGGAAGTCCTGACACGTTTTCCCAGCCAAACCAGTGCATATGGCCTCTAGTTTTGGCAAGGGAATGAATTCTCCAGCTTTCTGGAATAGTCTAAAACTGAATCAGAAGCTGCAACAAGTGTTTCAAAAGGCAAGCGAGGCTGCACAGCACTGCCTGTATCTCTCTTAGAGAGAAGGCAAAGTCATCTTAAAATACCTACCACTGTCCCTCACCATCTTCATGCAAGAGCTGAATCTCATCCCCGTTTTTCACCAGCAGGTCCTCTGATCCTCTCCTCTTGCAGTCTGCAAGGGCTTTGTATCTT
Source organism: Strigops habroptila (assembly GCF_004027225.2). NCBI lineage: Eukaryota > Metazoa > Chordata > Aves > Psittaciformes > Psittacidae > Strigops > Strigops habroptila. The sequence continues at coordinate 41,045,388 of NC_044285.2, read as the reverse complement.
CCTGGAGACTGTGGTAGTAAGACAAAATGATCTTATTTAGCTGCCTTTCCTATCACAAAGCTCTTATTCCCGACTGCCTCGGGGAACGCGATGGAGCCCTATCAGCCACCTTAATTAAAATTACTCCAAGAAGCTGCATCTGAGACATCTCCTCATTCCCCACACTGAGATATGGGAAACAGGAGAGTCCTGGATGAGACACATCCATTATGCAGTGAAGCAAAACAAAGCAAGATAATCAAAACAGCAGCATCCCAGCTTTGGGACTATTGCATCTCTTGTACTAACCAGCTGGTTCCCGTCCTCCTCTTCGGTGTCCGAGCAGTTGGAGAGGTACTGGTTACCCGACCACTCCTCCAGCCCCTCGCAGATTTCCAGAGACTGGGACATTCCTGGCCAGCCTGAAAGACAGGGTGCAGCTCAGGCTGGGGGTACCCCAGCACCCACACAGCATGCCCCGAAGGAAGGGGAAGGGTCCATACTTCTGTGGGGCTTGTTCTGGGGGGACGGGAGCCCACTGTCCAGCATCACTGGGCTGGTGCGCTCTGAGTCGTTCTCTTCTGAGCTTATGGAGGCTCTCTGCTGCTTTCTGAGGGGTTGAAGCAGAAAAAGAAAGAAAAGAAAAAGATAAATCAATTTTAGTTTTATTTTATGAATGAACATGGTCAGAAAGAATAATGGTACTTCACAGAATCCCAGACTGGTTTGGGATGAAGGGACCTTAAAACTCATCCAGTTCCAACCCCTGCCATGGGCAGAGACACCTTCCACTAGAGCAGGTTGCTCCAAGCCCCTGTGTCCAACCTGGCCTTGAACACTGCCAGGGATGGGGCAGCCACAGCTTCTCTGGGCACCCTGTGCCAGCGCCTCAGCACCCTCACAGGGAAGAGCTTCTGCCTCAGAGCTCATCTCAATCTCCCCTCTGGCAGGTTAAAGCCATTCCCCTTGGCCTGTCCCTACAGGCCCTTGTCCAAAGCCCCTCTCCAGGTTTCCTGGAGCCCCTTTAGGCGCTGGAGCTGCTCTAAGGTCTCCCCTTCAGGAGCCTTCTCTTCTCCAGGCTGCCCCAGCCCAGCTCTCTCAGCCTGGCTCCAGAGCAGAGCTGCTCCAGCCCTCGCAGCAGCTCCGGGGCCTCCTCTGGCCTCGCTCCAGCAGCTCCACGTCCCTCTTGTGCTGTTGCCCCACAGCTGGATCAGGGCTGCAGGGGGGGTCTCCCCAAAGCGCAGCAGAGGGGCAGGATCCCCTCCCTGACCTGCTGCTCACACTCTGGGGCTGCAGCCCAGCACATGGTGGATTCCGGACACAAGCACACACTGAAGCCAGGTCATGGGGTGCTTCTCATCACTCAACACCCCAAGTCCAAGGTTAAAGACTTCGGCACCTGGTTTAAGGTTTTTTGGGAGGGGAAATACAATTGCTCCTGGGACTCACCCATCACTCAGCTGGGAGGACAGCGGGAGCTGGTCTGTGCACGAGCCTGGCTGCTGCTTCTCCACTGCAGGGAGGACAAACACCAGCTCAACATCCACTTTCTTATTAGTAACCATCACACTAGAAGCATTGTTTCAAAAGTCAGACATTTTATACAACCCTAATGATTTCTGTTTAGAGAAAAACAGACCTGGGGAGTCTGGCAAAGCACGTACTTAGTTATGATTAAGATGGTATGTTAGTGCAAATTCAATAGTGAGCATGTTACTGAAGATTATATTATGCTTAAAACTAGGCATCTGCTATGGATCTTGTAGAATTAAGCCTATGATTGCAAATGTGAAATTGTACTTCTGTAATTCATTTTCACATAAGCACCTGGCTCCGAGTGCTCCAAGTTATGTTATTTTCCTGTGTAAGACCTCACTCCAGTATCTCACTACTAGGCTGCTTCTGAAAAATCAATTCTCTGGTGAGTGAGAATGAGTGGATCTGAAGATCAGCAATGTGAAAATAGGGAAGGTTCTGCTGCAGAGTGAATGCCACAGAGAAACTGGCCAAAGGTACCTTTTATAAGCTCCTGCTGCTTGAACAAGATTTTTCTGATTTCATTCAACCACGCCATCTTCAGATCTACTGTTTGAGCCTGGAAGAAGAGAAAATGAAGAAGCATCCATTATAATGTATGAATAAAACCTTACTTCTCTATGCTGTAATTATCTGTAATCCCCTTTTATCCAAAGCCACCACTGAATTTTAACCATTCCTGATCTTTTAAAAGCGATGATCCCCATTACAAAGGCAAAACACAGTGGAAATTGTGGAGCCATCACTACAGCACAAGGAATGCAGCAATAGCACATGTGTGCATGCATTGTATCTCTTTGACAAAATACCTAGAGGGCCAAATCTGTCTTTTGGCTACACACATCTGCTTTATGAATTTAAGTTGGCTGCTGTGTTGTAACATAGAGAAAAATATATCAATCAACACAATGGGTTTTCCTGTGAACACCCCCTTAGGCAAACATTTCACCATCATAAATTTCTATTCAAAATGCTATAAAAGGAAAAAAAACCAAATCAAAACAGGAAGGAATCAGGTCAATTGAGTTACTACTTTGTAGATGAGTCAAAAGACTACTGGAAATTGCACCATGGAAGCTAAGACTTTGCTCTGGGAGAAGATCTGACACCTAATTGTAGAGGAGCAGACAGCATTATAGAATCATAGAATGGTTTGTGTTGGAAGGGGCCTTAAAGCTCATCCAGTTCCAATCCCTGCCACGGGCAGGGACACCTTCCACTAGAGCAGGTTGCTCCAAGCCCCTGTGTCCAACCTGGCCTTGAACACTGCCAGGGATGGGGCAGCCACAGCTTCTCTGGGCACCCTGTGCCAGCGCCTCAGCACCCTCACAGGGAAGAGCTTCGCTGTGAATGAGGAAGAAGAAATGCAAGTTAAATGTCTGATAATCCCATAAAGATCAATGGAGACATTTCCTTAACACCGTTAAGAGCATGCACATATATCCCGATATCTGAAGCTACAAACCTGCACGACATAGACCTCTTCTCTCCCACTGTACCAGATTTCAAATTTCCGATGATCTCCTTTCACATTCTCAGTTATTCCAACTGCATTCATCTGCAAATCCAAAAGAACCAAACCATCAAAACCTCTCCTTCATCCCTATGAATCCAGGCTCTTTCTGGCATGCCAAACAAACCTGTTTCCAGCTAATTTAACACATTTCATCAACTTTCATTTCAGTAGCAACTGAAAGCCATTATCTGACTTATCCCCTTGACTTCCCACCAGCTTGTTGTATTTGCAAATGCTTTCTGAAACCAGTCAATGGACCTTAGGGAACTTTCCATTCGGGAATCAGGAGAACTAACTGCAAAGTCCTTTCATACCTCTTTCAGCATGAAATTTCTCAGATGAGGCCTATGAAGTTTTATCAATGCATGGCACATTATTGTTCTACATACATTTTTTTCTGCCATGTTATTCTTTATTTTCTCACTTTAATTCATGTTTCATTCTTTCAGCAATCTTTAAATCTCATTTGTGAAGCCCTTAGCTCCTTTAGGAATTTTAGTTCTACATCTTTTGGCCCCTGACTGTCCCTGTGGTTGAGACACCATCTCAAGGTTTCCTAAAGAAGGGTTGATTTGTGGATATAGAGCCTGAGCTGCCACAAACCTGCCTTTCAGGACTTGAAGCTAGAGGTGGCTGAATGCTGCTGTACAGAGGTACCTGTTATCACAGACCATTTTTGGATGGAAATGCCAAAGGCCCAAATAATTCAGGATCTGCACAACGTGACCCACTTGAATGAGTAGCTCAAACTATGACTAGAGACCAAAAAACTCTTCAGCAACAGCAGACCTCTGATCCCACTGCTGACAATGCCATAAAGCTGAGAAATGCTGTAATATCTGATATCACATAAACCATCTTCTCACTCAAAGCAAAGTTTGCATCTGCTTTTTCATACAGTCACAGAATCCCAGACTGGTTTAGGTTGGAAGGGACCTTAAAGCTCATCCAGTTCCATCCCCATGTCATGGGCAGGGACACCTTCCACTAGAGCAGGTTGCTCCAAGCCCCTGTGTCCAACCTGGCCTTGAACACTGCCAGCGATGGGGCAGCCACAGCTTCTCTGGGCACCCTGTGCCAGCGCCTCAGCACCCTCACAGGGAACAACTTCATCCTTGTATCTAAATATGTGCATCCTCAGAGCTTTTGGGTTGATGATGACTACAACAAGTTACAAACTAGGTCACTTGTGCAAACTTTCTGTTCCTAGTTTCTTTTTCAAACATTGGTGCCCATTTTCACTGACTAGGAGCAGCCTCAGGAAACAAGCAGCAAGCTGACAAATAGCTTTCCTCATTTCTTCACTGCTTAAACAACAGAGCTCTTCTGAACCTGTGAGAAAGCATTTTCCTCTGGCTGCAGAAAGGCCCATCACTGAGCAACACCTAGCATTTCCCTGCCTCACGTTCCTTTCTCAACCCAGCCCTGTGCAGCCACATTTGACACAAGTATAGAGATCACTAAGCAGGACTGAGCTTGCAAGAATAGATGATCTTAAGGTCCTTTCTAACCCTAACTATTCTATGATTCTATGAACAAAGCCAGTGACCATTTGTACATCTACAGTTTTACACGTGTCCATTGGTGTTTAAAAATGCAGGGGTGAAAATGTGCAGCATAGTCCTGAATGGTGTAGTGCCATGATACCTTAGTGTCATGGTTTAACCCAGGACACTTAAAAAGCTGCATCAGGCTCCATTTGGATTTTATCAAAACCTAGAAAACTTAAAAGACAATGTTATAAAGGATATAGAAAGGGCAGCCTAGAGAGCACCTCATCCTGTCATTGCAAGCACCATGCATCTTGTTTAGCACAGCAGTTTATACAGAGGCTCCAACACAACTACCCAGGCATCAAGGTATGAAGTTTTAGATGATCTACTGTGACGAGGCGAAGAAAAGTGTCAGGAACAGACATATTTAAGGTCTATCCATTCATGTTAGTGGAATTTGAAACTCAACTTCCTCCCCCTGAGCAGGATTTGCTGTTCCTCAGTAATGTGTGGCTCACTGCAGTGCAGACCATGCTGGGCCAGTGTAAAGCTCATCTGCATCCTCTGCCAGGGTGGTATGTGGCACTGATTTACTTGCCACCACAGTGAGTGATGAACCTGCATCCTCCAAGTTACTGAATCCCAGCTGAAGAGGTATTTAGCACTGGATGTTTTACATAGTATGTAAAATATTATCCTAAGGGCTTCTTCCGTTTGTTTTACAGACATCCAGTTACACAGCTTCTACCCAACAGCTTGCTTTAATTCTGAATCCCAAGAAAATATTCCTGCAATGAAAAATAACTCCCTGATACTACCATGAATCAAATAAATGTCAAGCTCCAGAGAAATTATTCTGCCCTCAGGACAGCAATTCTGAAATGGCATTGTGTGGATGCAATCCTGCAGCATCCATGGATTCTCTAACCCCAACCTCTCCATGTGGCAACATGGACAACTGGGAAATAAGCCCTTCCGAAGCGAAGAAAAACCCTGGCCACGTTGCCTGGACTTCTAAGGCAGGATTTTCTCCTCCGAGCAGGCTTTCCCCAAGCTGCCTCTTCAGTTCTTTCAAAACCATGTCTGGTAAAACAAGTAATACAGGGAAAACAAGCTCTCCAGAAGGAAAATGATGCAGTTTGGGGAAAACATTGAAGTACCTAAACATATGGCCTGGGATTTGCTTTTAATACATGATTTGTAACATGCACTGGAGCCGAACAGACATATCTACTGTCATTTTGCTTTCCGACTACTCGTGGCATCTCCCTCCTAGACCCTGCTCAATCAGGGACCTGCAGCCTAAGGCCTCTGCCTCCAAGTGCCCTTTTCCTCCCATTTTAAGATTATACCCATATTGGGTTTTTATTTATTAAGAAAAATAAGGCAGAGAACCAAGACAAAACGCTGATATTAAGAGAGCTCATCACACATAGTATGCCATAAAGTCAATTCTGGAGGAGCAGTTTGGGATTTTTATTGATAATAGCATTTATAGGCTTGAGATAGTAGTTTATGCCCCTCATATTTTGCTCTTCATCTGATAATTGTACTTTTAGCTGCAGTTAGAGCCTGTGAAAGGACAAAGGCAATGAGGGAAGAAGAAGAGTTATCTCTGCATCCTCCTGGCTGGGAAACAGGGCTCCGGAGCAGCCAGGCAGACCCCAGCCCAAGGGACCAGCAGCATGAGGATCCCCCTTGCTCTCCCAAATGGAAGATGCAAAGGGCCTCCCTGGTTTCATGCCCTTGAATCCATGCCTGGAAAGCACATTGGGGCAAGGAGAAAGGCACCTTCTCATCCCTGGGACTTGCCCACAGCTCCATGTCCCTGGCAGATGCCATCACATATGTGACTCCAAGTCCACAGGCACTCCCAGCTGCTGCTTCAGCTATGGGTGCCCTCACAGCTTATTACAACCAACAGCCTTTCATGGGCATGGCACTTCCATATGGGGCATTACAGCCCTTAATAGCAGAAAACAAACCACTGTGTTAGAGGAAAAGTACTCTCTGGGTCTGCAGAGTTTACAATATACATGGCAATGGCCTCAGGTAAGAAGTCCTTACTTTCAAAAAGTGCTTAAAACTGTAAGATGAGGTTTTGTCATATCCATCTCCGTGCTCCTCTCGCTTCTTGCAGAAGACCAAGGCTTTCTCGTACAGGAAGAGATGCCTCTGCATTGGCTTGAACCTGGCAAGATCCTTCATTTTTGTGGGACCTTTCCGGTGTCCTGTCCAAACACTGAAAGATCCTTGCATCAACACCTTCCCCAGTTCGCTCAGGTCACCCTGGTGAGAGCATGACAAATAAAGCAAGAAAGAAAAAGGCATCAATTGAAACATAAGGACTGGCCAAACAATGACAGGCGATGGGGCCAGCTCCGTTCCAAGGCATGTCACTCTAAGAATAGGTCTTCCTGGAAGGATTAGATGATGTTTTGGGAGTGAGGGCATGGTGCCAGCAGGGAAACAGCGGTCTCGGACGCAGGGCTGTGGCTAGTCTATGTGAAGGGATGCAAGTCAGTAACTGGAAGAACTAGGAAGATAGGAAAGCTCCCCAGCTCCTATGGACATCCAGGCCAAGGACTCTGGCTTCATCAGTGGGAGACAGCAGAGGAGACTGGAGCCTGAACAGAGGTCTCAGAGGATGGACTTCTCAAGGAGGCCAGGACTGGGACCAGCAGCTTACAAAGCCAAGCCCTTACCCTTCCCTGAAGCCCTAGGGAAGACAACTACTTCAACAGGCAAGGCTCAAACTCAGCCTCAGAGAGCATTTTGTTAAATGCTGAACGAAGACACTCCAGGTCAGAACTAAGATGCATGCTGGAAAATACTCTCAAGAACCACCAGGTGGCAAGTGTGGGCACTATGCGATTTGGATAGGTCCTTCCAATGCGCCTATTTTCCCAAATCAAATGGAAAACTGTCACTTGTAAGAGCTCCTTCATCCCATTCACTTCGTAGCTCTTCTAGTACAGCTTTTAGCTCATACATTCCGGGACACTATCCATTCCCAACGCATCATCCCATCTCTCATTACCCAGATCTACTCACATCATATCCTGTTATTGAAATCTGATGCATAGAGTCATTGACCGACTTTAGTAAATCCAACATTGCAACCAGAGCTTCTTGAAGTTCCTGAACTCCATCACAGCTCGTGCTGTACTTTAGCAGCTCCTGAAAATAGAAATGGAAGAGCACATGTTTGCACTTGAACAAAGCAGACTTTGCCATCTCGCCCAAGGTTTCCAATGCCCAAGAGCAATCTACACTGCCTGGGTTTCTTTTGTCATATGTCATTGGAAAGAAGATTCACACTAAACCACAATGAGTATGAGGTGTGGGACACATCACTGAAGCATGGCCCATTTTTGCTGGGTTTCCTTAAGGATGGTGTCAGGTTATAGAGCGGCATCACGCTCGTATGAGTCCTCTGTGTTGTGTTTTCCTGCTTGGTAGGAAAGGTGGAATGAGGCTCAGGTTTTCCATTAGCTGCCAGTATGTCACATATGCCTTCAAACGAGGTTGCAGCAGACAGAAGGAAGAGAATTTATAAAATCCAGAGCTTTAAAGTCAATAAATGGAAGGCAGATTAGGGAATTATACTATTGATATAAAATTACTTTACTTTCAGATCTCCCGTGCCCACTTACAGCTTCATGCGTACTCATGTCTCATTCGAGAGGTGGGGTTTAGAAGCCACTACCCCAGTGTTATTCCCACTTTACCAAGTGGGAATAACAGCACTGCCTTGCCTCAGACAGGGGACATGAGAATAAATGCATTAAACACTACAGGCACTGTAACAACCCGAGGAGAAGAGATGCATCAATCTCATGTATTTCATTTACCACACTCTTATGATCATCTCTGGTTCAGTTTGCTTAGAAGTGCTTCTATCATTTTGCACCTCTGAATAGATTCAGTCTTTCTCCCCTTAAAAAAATGGCCTGTTAAAAGCACTTGTTCCTTTTCCAGCTCTGTGAATTTTCATCTTCACTGCAAGTCACTCCAGAGGGCTAAGATAAGCAACATGTAATCTAAAGCTTGGTGCTGATTTACAGGTAACCTTTAACTGAAGAATAAACTGGCAAACAAATCAACCTCCTGATGCCCTTTCACAGCAGAAGAGGAAATACCTTCAGAAGTAACTGGTATTTTGTCAGGCGCTGCACTGGTTTGAGCAAATAGGAATCCAGGCCGAGTTTGTGCTCTAATTTTCTTTGGCATTCCTGGAACAAAGAATTCTGAGTAAGTTCTGCACCAACTCAGTAGTTATTCCTACCAGTTATTCCTAGGGGGCCTACAAGGATGCTGGAGAGGGACTTTTCATCAGGAACTGTAGTGACAGGACAAGGGGTGATGGGTTTAAACTGAAACAGGGGAAGTTCAGGTTAGATATAAGGAAGAAGTTCTTCACCCTGAGGGTGGTGAGACGCTGGCACAGTTTGCCCAGAGAAGCGATAAATGCTCCATCCCTGGCAGTGTTCAAGGCCAGGTTGGATGGAGCCTTGGGTGACGTGTGAGGTGTCCCTGCCCACGGCAGGGGGTTGGAACTAGATCTTAAGGTCCTTTCCAACCCAAACCACTCTATGATTCTATGATTCCAACAGCATGACTAGTGTGGTTTGATGACTCCAAAGATTTCATGTAAAAACATCATATGCTGCCTAGAACTAAAGGGATTTTATAGACGTGTAAAATAATGTAACAAATAGACCTGCCTTAAAATCCCTGTGTAGAAGAAACTCCAACTGCTATTTTTGTGAGGCTTCCATGCAATGGTGAACGGAATACGTGGGATGCTGAGGAGGATGTTTGGGACAAGTGGGTGTCCCAGGATAATGCCTGGCTCAGTGGAAACAAACAGCTCACCTGGAAGAAGGTGCTCTCAGAGCACTGCCTCCACAGGGACTCCGACCGGGGCTTGTTCTGGCAGTACTTCTCATACATCTGGAAATCCTCTCGCTGTAAGGGAAGCCGAAAGGCAAGTCACACGCATGCACAAAGCCTGCCGGGCAGCCAAACCACATGAACACCCAAGCTCTACGTTTGCTTTTCTCTCCGCTGCCAACTTCAATATCTAAAAGTCAGAGTTTGGGTTAAAACACCCCACTGCTGGGAATCACAGCAGACCACAGTGTAGTCACGACTGCTGCTCACCCCATCTGCTGCTGGCCATGCACCCACACTCCCAGCCTCGCTGTTGGTGTTGTGGATCGGAGGCATCTCGCTCCACTGGCATAACTGAGATGTCTCAGAGTACGACAAACCAGGAGAAACATTGGCCTTCCAGTCTGCTTTATATGTGAAAATGAGTCACCCACCCTGTCTAGGAAACAAAATCCCACTCTCTCGGGTGCTCCCAGGCAGCTTTCCAAGCTGTGCAGGAAAATTCTGCAAGAGATGGGAGAAGAGGCAAAATGCAGCGGTGAGCAAGGGATGGTTTGGGTACTGAGTTGTTACAGGAAATCAGTTTGATAAAGATGGGAGTAAAGCTAGCATCGTACTTGTTGTGGAAGTCATATATCTCAGGCATGTTTCCGAAGAGGACATCCTTCCTGTTCCTCAGCACAGGAGGCATTAGGATGAGCATGGCAGGGTTATCCATCTCAGCTCTGTAGCCCTGCGGGACGCAAAAGGGGCTCATCACTCCGTTGGTAAGGCCTTGGCTTGGCATCTCCTCGAGGGCGGATGAAAAGGGGACGTGGACAGACTTTCAGTACAATCTGCTTTGTTTCAAAGTGCAACATCCCTTCTGTTTCCTTATTTTTGTTCTAAACCCCTGTCTTTCAGTCCCTGGGCACAAGGGTTGTGGTTTGGCAGGGAATGGCTTAGGATGACTCCTGTGGGGCTGGCCAGCACTGAGGAGATGCTCTTTATTCACCAAAAGCAAATCTCAGCCACTCTCTCTTTGCTATGGCCTGACTGTGGGAGAGGTCCCAAAGGAACACTTGTCTGGGTTGAACACATCTGCTGCTATGGCCATGGGACACAAGAGTGACAACATGTTTGGGGTATGCAATTACACACAACCTCACAGGAACCAGTGCATGAGGTGGCTTGTCACAAACCAGAGACAGCTTGAGATCAAATATCAAAATCAATGGGCTTTCTGCTCTTGTATAAGACCTGCTGAGCATGAGGGTCTATGCATTCCTCAGTGCCTTAGGCTCTCTGTCCTCTGTGGCTCCCTAACCCTCTTGAAATCACAGCCTCCCAAACCAGGGAGGAGCTGGAAGGGACACCACTGCACTACAAACTGTCAGGTGGAAGTAGGAAATAACGCAAAGTTCCCCTTAATAACATCACATCATCACACCAACGCAAGAACATCACCAGATGGGGTAAACAACCTAACTGTAAGGTAAGAAGAAGGCATGGCCAGAGCTCAGGACCATCACTGCAAAGAGGACATCAAGTGGCCACTAGCCACAGCTCGAGCTGGCCACACAAGTCACTAAGCATTGCATAGAGAACTAAAGCCACACTAAGAACGAAGGCCCTTTTAACATGAGAAGCAAAAATGTTCACAAGAATGTATTCAGCATGTACAGCACATCTTCTCTGGCTTTCCAAATTAATCTCTCACACTCACTGTGGTTAGAATCAGTATTCCTTACACTAAGTGGGCATTTTGTAGTTGATTAAGGATGCAGGAGAAGATAACTATCTGGAAAATTAGTCATTTATATTTAACCACTGCAAGCAGGCTGCCCTCTTTAAAGGAAACACTGTTTTCAGAAAGCTTTAATCTATTTGTCCATTTTTCTCCATCTAGACTCGATATGCACAGTAATAAATCTGTATACTTGCCAACTGCTTTATCACACAGAGTGTGGTTCGACACAACAAACGTCAGTGCAGAGCAATTACCTGTAACTACCTGGAGCCCAACAGATTTATATCCTACTTGCTCCTGGGCAAAACACGAAGGGGGAGTGCAATTTAACAGCCAGCTTGGTTTGGCCATCAGCAAGAGTTCTTTTGGAATACATTAGAAGTGTCTAAAATAGCAGTAAGAGAAATTATAAACTGGTTTCTAAAGAAATGTGCTTTATACGTTCACAAACCCAGGACAGGATCCTCCCAAGGAGAAAACACAAGCTTCTTTGTCTCCAAAAGGTAAAGGAAATTAGAGAACAGTTAAAAAAATCACAGCTTTTTGTACATTTTCCCAGGCACTGATAAATTACCAGTGCTTTTGTGTACAAACAGAAGGTTCCTCCCTCATTCTAGATGAAAAACTCATCCTGACACCAACTGTTCCTGCAGATGCCTCCAACAAAGGAAAACTAAAGAGAAAACATGAACATTTACACCTAGCTTGGGATCTGACAGTCTGGTGGAAACCTGCCCCACCACATCGTTGCTTAGTTTGACAGGGTGGCAGGTTCTGTTTTGTACAAGCCACGAGGGAACTGTAATGAGCAACCTGAAGACATGACTCACCGTCAAAACAGTGAAGAGCTCCTCCACGTACACTCTCTCTGTTTCTATAAGCTCATTTATGACATGGCTAAAATACAGAAAGAAATAGAATTATATTCTTTTTATGTGTGTAAAAACCCCACAGTGCAGTTCAACCAGCCCAAACCACAGCATGATCTCATGAACAACAAACACAGGGATGATAAAACAGGTAAAAGCACAAGAGATGATACCGACGTCCGGTTGAAGGAAGACATGGATGAGGCAAGAAATAAATGTCGTGTTGAGTGATGTAGAAGGGTGAAAACTTACCCTTTTAGTATATCCAAGTTGTCATCACTGTCTGATATAAAATACTGTAAGGAATTCCGTTTTTCCTGGTAGTCGTGCATGACTTCAATCTGGAAAAGAGATGGGATGCAGTGGGAAGAGCTGCAGAGAGGTCATGCAGATGAGCCCAGGATGAGCCCAGCCCCTGATGTTGGCACAGGAACTCTTTAGGGAAGGATGGAATATGCTTCCTTTTAAGAAATCCTTTGTGACACACAGCTTTTAAATGACATAGCACATAATGGATAGCCAAATATTCCCAAATATTGCTCTGCTATATAAAACCTGAGAACACTGGTAACATAATTCATAGGCGAAACAGTGGCAGATGGGCAGTTTTCCTAACATTTTCCTTTCCAGTGACAGACATCACTGTTATGCAAAGAACAAATTCAGGATATAATACACAGGAAATCAGTCTCTGTGATTTGGAGAAACAATCCCAGATAGATTTCGGGTGCTGGAATAATCCAACTAAACCATATGGATAGGAAAGGGTTTGGGGGTTGTTTGGGTTTTTAAAGGAAACAAAAAAGAGCATCCTCGAATCCAAAGTCTAAGTACAATCCATTTTTAGAAGGGTTTCAGTTCTTCAGTGCATAAAACTCATTGAGAATTCATGAATAGTTTTTACCTTGCGAGAACTTGGGGTTTTTCTTGATGTTTTCTTCCCAGGGAGAGAGAGATCAAATGAAAACTTCAAACTGGAATTAAAATCCACACCTTGGGTAGAAAAAAACATAATTGTGTCATGTGCATTTATAGCAAAGGAGATGGTTCACATGGAAACTAGTAAGTCACAAAGAAAAATGGGATATGTTTTAAGAACGAGTAATTAGTTAGCTAATTGTAAAATGGTTTGTGTTGGAAGGGACCTCAAAGCTCACCCAGCTCCAACCCCCTGCCACGGGCAGGGACACCTTCCACTAGAGCAGGTTGCTCCAAGCCCCTGTGTCCAACCTGGCCTTGAACACTGCCAGGGATGGGGCAGCCACAGCTTCTCTGGGCACCCTGTGCCAGTGCCTCAGCACCCTCACAGGGAACAGCTTCTGCCTTATCTCCAACCTGAACTTCCCCTGTTTCAGTTTGAACCCATCACCCCTTGTCCTATCACTCCAGTCCCTGATGAAGAGTCCCTCTGCAGCATCCTTGTAGCCCCCTTCAGACACTGGAAGCTGCTCTGAGGTCTCCACGCAGCTTCTCTCCTCCAGGCTGAACAGCCCCAATGTTCTCAGCCTGTCTTTATAGGGGAGGTGCTACTACAAGGAAGCTGACAAAATAAAGGGTATCCACCTCAAACAACAATACTAAATCCAAACAGTACAAGTCACATGGATGGTCATAAAGGCCATAAAGTTAGAAATAATCAGAAAAATACCCAACATCCATCAAGTTAGTACTGTGATCAAAACCTGAGAAGGTCAAAGCCTGTGCAAATGACAGAAAACAATAAAATCAAGCTACCAAAAGGAACATCCCACACTGGGACACTGGTTTAAAGTCTTTTTATGAACATAGAGCAGATGCTCAGCTGGTATGAACTGCTTCTCCCCCTTGAATGAATTTATTGCTATTGTCAGTAAATAATTACAATTTGTAATACTTTGGGTTACAGAGGTAAATTGGAAGCTTAAAAATAAAGCATCAATCTCCCCCATGAGTTATACAGTATCTTTCAAATACTTCTTAATCCTCAAGAGTCAATGTGGCAATTCTTCACCCAAAGGGCCTTTTCCCCCAGCGTGAATGGCAATATTGGATTCCTCCAGCCTCAGTGATAGCTCCACGTGCCAGCCAGCCCCAGTGGCTGCACCAAACTCTGAGATGGACCAAAACTGAACACATTCTCATGTGCAATATTCACCTTCTTTACAAATAGAAAAAAAAAAAGAGGCTAGCAAAGGAAAACCACAAATTAACTGGACTAATGGAATATCTTTCCATTATGGTAAAAAAAGGTATCACAGCACACATGGATGCAACAGCAGCTGTGTCTACATTGAAGGTTTGAAGAGTGCTGACACTGAAGAGCCACCTTTTGTAAAGCAGAAGATGTAAGGAGAAAAACGGGTGCAGAGGAAAGCAAACCCTCATGGAGAGCAGGCCCTCATCTTCACGTGGGGCTGCTGTAAGATAAAGCTCTGATGTATTATCACGTCAATGAGGCCTTAGACCTCCACGTGTAAACACGCCACATGAGAAGGAGAGAGATCTGGTGCTGCAGAGCAGATCGGAAGCATGCATGTGGTGTGACCCATCATGGACAGAAAGACCCAAAAGCAGCAAGGACTTGCCAGTGGTCCCACTGGGAGGAAGGGAACACAGATAAGAAGTTAGACAGGAGATGGTCATCCACTCCAGCCCGGTGTTCTGCTGCAGGAGTGAATCTGCTCCATCATTAGGGCTCTGTTGCAGCCTCCTGTATTGCTTCTGCACATCTCACTACATTTTATGGCTCAGGACAGGACAGATTTATTCTTTTGTTCCACCCCCCCCCCCCCCCAAAAGTGGTTTCAAAATTAGACCAACATTTACCAGACAGGCTTCAAATCCAGGGGAGAGATGAAAGAGGAAGCGTTTGTCCTCAGACAGAAAAAGAAGAGGGGGAGAAACAAAGGAAAGAAAGAGAAAGAGGACAAAAGTACCGTGCTCACAGGTGGCTTGGTTTCAATCCACACCATAAAACCATCCATCTCAAAGCACTCCCAGCAGAGCCCAGCATGTGTCTTTGACACTGCACATCACGCCAGCAGGCCCGCAGCAGTTTGATGTTTTGTATCAAACAGAGGTCTTATTAAATGCTTTCTCTGCATGAGCTATCCAAAAAGGAGCCTTTTGTCTTTCCCTGCTTGCTGGCTATGCTCATTTCAACACACTTGATCATTTCTTTCAGGAAGAGGATTAATGGAGGATACCAGTGCTTTGCAGGCGACTGAGTGCCTTTGCTAGAAGAACGTGCATCCCATAAAGGCATGAAACGAATCCAGCCAATTGATGATGGTCTTACAACATCCCATAGAGGTGGCCACCCATTTACCCCTACTCTTTAAGTCAAGATTTCCTCCTTAGTGCTTTCCTGTTTCTAGAAAGCTGGAACAGTTACGTTAGGTAACCCAGAGCATTCTTCCTGACAGGATTCAGAGGGCAGCGTGGTCTAGTGAAGGTGGCATCAGCCTGGGAAGAGGAAATCTGGGATTTATTTGCTGCACTGGCTTGCACCTCACGTAGTTTAATGCCCCTCACTGCCTCTGCCTTCATCCCCATCCCGCCACTAGCTTGGCTATTCACATTATGAACTGGAGCCACGTTTACTGTTGTATGATACCTGCTACAATTCACCATAACCAATATCCATTAATTCATTGTAAAAATGCTGTGTTAAAACACAAATGTTTCATTGCTTTATGCAGTCAGACCACTGAATTTAATATTCCCACAGAACATTGTACGTCCCTTGTTTAAAATACATGGATGTTACTTCAGAATACTTTTTAACTCCAATACATACAGGGCTGTATGTATCGGAATTGGGCCAATTGGGCTGAGGATTGAAGTTGTAATGTTATCATTTAAAGCTAACATTGTGCCACATCCCATTACCAAAATCAGGGCAGAACATTCACTGACCTCAGCTCGACCAGAATTTGTACTTTTCTGGGCATTAATTATTCCACAATTGGGATTTAAGGAAGACATCCTCGAGGAATCAAAGGCAGTTAAGCATCCAGCTCAGTTCTGTTCATGAGATTAATGCTCCTCATCTCTCCAAGCTCCTTTGCAAACATCAGTCTGACTTTATGTCAGCTTCAGCTCAAGACAGTCACAAAGAATAGGTACACTAATACATTTATAAACCTTGCCTCTTCTCCCTGTAGTACTAATTTACCAGTTTTCAGCCCAGTAGGATGCTAGTAAAGCAGAACGGGAAGCACACGCTGTTTACAACTCTCTTGTTTCACTGAGTAGGAAGTGAAAATAAATACCAAGCAACCAGCCCTATTATTCACACACGTATGGTAACACAAAATGTGTTCCCATATGAGGCAGGACACAAAACTGAAAAGACAATAAATCATCTCATATACATTTAGCATTACACAACGACTCTGTATCAGCCAGCAATGTTTAGCTGGTTTCTCAAGACCATCCTCAGTCTTACTCTTCCAAAAGCAAAAACATCATCTGAAAACACCATGAATGTAAAGTATTTTACCATGTTTAGGAGAGAATAGTGGTGATTTTGATCTGGGTGGATTTTCTGGCCTTGGGGCTACCAATTGGACGGGCCGTACGTGTTTATCCAGCAGCTTCTTGAAGCAAGACTGACGGTTCTCAAACATGCTTCGAACGTTTTCAAGCTTGACCTGCACTGACTGTATCTGGCACTGCAGAGAGTGAAAGAGACTCCTGTGATCAAATAACTATCAGTATTTTGCACTTTGACTCCAAACAGAGGACTATAAAGCTGACAACCCCATGCACTTGCTTTATACTTGTGCCACAAGGAACTGGAGAGGTTGCTTACCTTCAGTTCCGACGTTAAGACTGACTCAAAATCGTAGTGTAGGGCTTGGGGATCATAGTTTAAGTAGGTTGAAGAGCTTTCAAGAAACCTTTCTATGTCCTGAAGAGCTTTCTGAGCGCCTTCTTTAGACTGGCACTTATCCATCTGCTGGTTGGCAAGCAGGTAGGCACCTTCATCACAGCACTGCAGAGCCTGGTGACAGCAAAGGGAATGGGACCATCAGTGGCACCCCTGCTAAACCAACATTCCCATGAGGAATATCATTTACCAGATTTGTACGTTCAACCTGGAGCTAATTAGTAGCCCTAAAAACCTCAGCAGCTATTGGGTTTTGATTAGTAGAAAGGCCACATTTTGTCTGGAGGGTTCTCACCATACGCACCCAAGTTGTGCTGCCACTGAATAAAACCAGAGCTATAACTGACACAGCAGCACTATCTGGTGCGTAGTTGAGACAAATGATAAGCAGATCTTTATTTATCTAACTCAGAAAGCTAAAGGGAGAAATAGAGTTTATAAGGAGACAGGCAGGGATTTTTGTGGTAAATGCCTGGCTCAGTGCAGACCTGAACTGTGAGAAAAGATCAAAGAAATTGCATTCATGTCTTAAATAAAGAAAAAAAGGATTTGAAATTGTACTTTAAGCTTCCAACATTTAACACATATGTAATAGGTTCAGCTGGTACTCATGCACTGGTGCACACAGGTATGAGAAGATCATGGAGCGGTTTCAGTTGGAGGGGACCTTAAAGCTCATGCAGTTCCAATCCCCTGCGATGGGCAGGGACACCTTCCACTAGAGCAGGTTGCTCCAAGCCCCTGTGTCCAACCTGGCCTTGAACACTGCCGGGGATGGGGCAGCCAAGAGGACCTGTGAACGGGAAGGGAGACCATGGAGAGCAGGACCATGACATGCTCCAGCAGAGCCCACGGGCTACACCACTAGCACCAACCAGGACTGCCAGGAACCCAGGAGAGGACACTGCCCTGCAGATGAGAGCCGGCTGAGGAATGGCCTGTCCCCACACATTAACACAACACTGATGTGCAGCACACACAGGGGTAAAACAAGTCCCAAGTCCCCCAAACCAGTGAAATGGAACAGGGCCAAACCTCACTGCTTCTCTTAATGGTCTCAAGCATATCACAGCCACGTGCCTTCTGGCCTAATTAGCGTGAATTTCCCTAAATGAGTATTTGATGCTGATTAAGATATCAAGGAGCATTGAAGCCACACGACTCCACTTCCACGCTAGCACACAGCAGCTGTGCTTATCTACCAATCTGTCACCTCATTTTACAGTCAGCTATGCTCATTCTTACTAAATCTCTAAGAAAAACGGGCTGGCATTTACCCAAAAGCATCCCCTCTATTGCACTCAGTGTGGAAACCTTGAAAGTCAACTAATAGATGGACGCAGCATGAAATCATGACCAACAGCAGCAGCTGAACTTTGGTGTTCTGAAGAGATGCCCACCTCTTTCTGCTGACTATTCACAGCAGCAGCAGATAGCTGTTTGCTAATTTAACCAGCTAAGTGAGGGGTGAAGCACTCCTCCAGCCTCTGTGGGATGCTTTCCTATTATGAACTGCTGAAGCAAAGCTGCAACTTTCAGATGCGCCCAGCTAAGAAGTGGAGATGTTAACCCCATGGAGAAGCTAATATCTGCTTCTCAGGGCACGGTGTCTCTGAACTCTACCTGCTGAAGGCGGGTATGGAGGTCCAGGGTCTTTTGCAGCCGCATCTGCTTCCTTTTGATCTCATCAGACAAGACATCGGAATGGTGCCGCAGCTCGTTGCATTGCTGGCAGATTAAGTTGAGGGCATAGTGATGGTTTGCTGCTAGCTGGTGTCCGTGTAGTATCACCACCTGGGCCTTCCCTATCAGATCCTTCAGTGAAAGACAATTGCACACTTAGTGAATGTCAAAATATCTACATATAACAACACGAATCAGAGCATCATACAATCCCAGACTGGTTTGGGTGGAAGGGACCTTAAAGCTCATCCAGTTCCAACCCCTGCCACGGGCAGGGACACCTTCCACTAGAGCAGGTTGCTCCAAGCCCCTGTGTCCAACCTGGCCTTGAACACTGCCAGGGATGGGGCAGCCACAGCTTCTCTGGGAAAAGTCTGTGCCAGCGCCTCAGCACCCTCACAGGGAACAACTTCTGCCTAAGAGCTCATCTCAATCTCCCCTCTGCCAGGTTAAAGCCATTCCCCCTTGCACTTTCTCATCTTCCCAGATTTTAGGTACCCATGGAGATGACTGCCATCAGGAGCAGCCAGAATAGGTGGCTTACACAGGATAAAATGGCACCCATGATATGGGAAAAAACCCCACTTTTGCTATCCAAAAAGAGGATGAAGAAGAAAACAGTATTTTACCAAACCAGCAATGCTGGAAACATATTGCTGCCATCCCCAGGAACTGCACTCTATAAGAACCTGTGTCTCATGCCCAGTTTAAGCACACTATGCACATAAGCACGAAAGGGAACTTGAGCAGTTAAGGTTTACGGTGAAAACAAACCAGGCTCTTTGCAGCAAAGCTTGGTGCTGGTCAGTGTAATGGTTATGGCTTCTCCAGGGTTGGCTTTCTGCTGGGACTGCTTCCCTGTTGCACCCTGCCTGCCTGGCCTTTTGTTCCTCCTCTCTCCACACACATTTCATTCAAATGGCCACAAAGCCTTAGACCTTTCCCCAGGACTCTTATTTTCCAACAAGCCCCTGGGGGTTGTGTCCAGATCCCTCAGGATCTCCCCACAGACCCTGACACACTTGTCAAGCACATCCCTTTGCAAAAGTCACATCCTCCGCTGGGCTCCTGTGAATCATCTCTCTCCACTCTTCTTTCCCCTACATCTCTTAGTCTTTCTTCATCCATATGTTGTGTTCAAATCACAGACACATCAAGATAGCAACTTTTTTTGCCTCTCCATGTGCCTGGTAACCAGTCTCTGCCTATTAGCACTGCTAAAGCACTTAACATATAAATAATCCTTCTTCCAGCTCATTAAATCCCACGCCTCCCCTATGTTCAGACATTTATCTGCTCTAGATTTTCCTGGTGGCTCAGCGATTTATTTTAACTATGATAATTAAATACCCTGTTTCTGGCTTTCAGAGTGATCACAGCATTTCTGCACACAGCAAAGACACAAAATCAATCCTTTTCGTGCAGCCGCCTCCCAACAGATTACACTAGAACCAGGTAATGCCAGAAAACACCTCCTACCACAAACTCAGAATGTGCCTCTTGTGTTTTCATTAGTGCTTCTTTCTGTGAAAGCTTATCTCACCTGAGCCATACCATCGAAATGAGCCAAGTCCTTGAGCCTCTGTTTTACTTGGAGGACACTGTCACCAGTGTCAGGCAGCTCTGCTTGCTGACCCGTGAGAAATTCAATGGCATTCTTGACCTAGACACAAAGAAGAAGACTGCTGCAAAAAGGATACAAAGCACAGGCAGAACATCATTCTCAGACTGAGATTAATCACACTTTAGCCAAGACTGCTAAATCCAAGCATAAAACTACTGTCCAATAACTAATCACTAAATTCAAAGATGCTTCTATCAGCAAAATCTCTGTGACTGCAGGGCAGTGATACCTAAATTAGCTCTGGATGAGGAAGCACCATGGTCTCCCCAAGCTAGCCAGCGCTGCCAGAGCCAAGGAACTGCAGCATGAATCAAACACTCCTAAAATAAAAAGCACAAAAGCTTCTCTCATCTCCCTTCCCTTCCGTCTCCAGCTCTTCCTTCCACCACCAGCAGCAGCGGGTCTGACCATACCTCTTGAAAACTTTGCTCAAACTTCCACAGTTGTAAATACTGCTCCATTTTTAACTGATGTTTTTCCCAGAAGCCATCAAAAGCAGTCTCCATCTCACGCAGCTGACGGAGTAACCTGCAGCACAGGAAAAGGACAGGACCAGAACAGTTTGCAAACAGAGAACAAGCAGAGATGGGCAATCCCTAGAGATCGCATGTTCAGGTCTTCTGGACCCAAGCTCCCAGAAGCAGTCAACAGATGCATATATATGACATGTGAGGAGCTCAAAGAGAATGTTAATGGAATCATCACTGCAGATGACAGCACCTGTGTGAAGCAGTTGTTGCTATCTCCATTTGTTTGAATAATACAGAATCACAGAATGGTTTGTGTTGGAAGAGACCTTAAAGCTCATCCAGTTCTAACCCCTTGCCATGGGCAGGGACACCTTCCACTAGAGTAGGTTGCTCCAAGCCCCATCCAACCTGACTTTGAATATCCAAGAGCCTAACATGGGAGAACCCTGCATCTGCTCCACAGCCTCATCAAATCAGTGGGGGGAAACATCAGAGCAGGTCAAAGTCATTTGACAGAAGTCTCCGAGCAATTTGATGGGTCTGGAGCAAAACACTGGTATCTTTACCTGTTGCTAGGTGACCTAAACAACACATCTATGCTTAAATAACTTGAGCAAAACAGGCAAATAGGACCCTGGTGCACTCACCGATTCACAGTCTCCCAGTCCCCAGGCCTTTCACGGGGTTGGTCCTGGCTGCATTCCCCAGAGTCCGGCTCTTCAAAACTGCTCAAAAGCAAGTTTCCCTCTTTTGTGACTGCTGTAATGTCTTCCTGTATAATGCAAAACAGTTCTGAGTCATTTGGTGAGGTGAGGACAAGCTTTTTCATGTTTCTCCTGCCCGAGTTTCCCTGTATGAAATGAAGCACCAGTATCCATCACACCAAAGGACTCATAGTAGATGTTTTAGCTCCTGGAGCTGGAGGAGGCTGAACCACAGACTGGTCACCAGGCTGGGTGGAAACTGGCACACATGAAAACATCAGGCCACTAAAGGATTCAAGAGGCAGGAGGACAGCACTACCATGGGTCCTCCTTGGTCAGCAGGTGAGTTGATATTAGATATCTAGCTACAAGTTCATATATCCAAGCAAGTATTTCTGTTTGAAGGCTGTGCTTCTCCACCAAGGTCAGGACAGGAGGTTGTAAGAAGAGAGCATCCCATAGCAGGACAAAGCTAGGACTGAAACCGTGACACCCCTTGCTAGAACCTGTATCTGTAGAAGCAAGCCACCACACTCAATGTAACCTGCACTTAGGGAAAATTTAAAGCCTTGGTGTGATCAGCACCATCAGCTGAGGTGCTTTGTGCTGTGTTGGGCTCAGCCCCATACAAACAGGTGCATTCAGTCAATTATTTTGGGAGACCAAACACAGAGGTGAGAAGGAAAGAAGGAATAGAAGTGGCTGAAGAAGCCCTGAAGGAGAGACCTGTGCATGGCTCCATTGGACAGCCAACTCCTAAAGGAGTAAGAGCTCATCCTAGGAGATGGTCAGATTTCTACTGCACGGAAACAATAGCAAAAACACTTTAGGTGGAAGATTCAGAGAGCACAGACTTGTTTAAGCATCTGCCTGCCCCAGGTAGTTCATAGCAACCTAAACACACCAGCACCTTCAGGGCAGCAACCCAGCACCAGAAGGACACAGCCACAGGAGCTTCTCCTCTCCTGCACACAAAGCGTCCACTGCCAAATTGCATCCCTGTCACTAGAATATCCCAGCAGATGACCACAAGGCAAACTCCCATCTCCTTTTGATGCTACCACATGCAGGAGACCCAGAAGGGATGAGGAATTCTGCAGCACGTAGACCACAGGTGGCTGTTATTTCATCCTCTTACATCTCCCTCCCCAAATCCCTGCCCTCCCCTTTTGATTCAAAGCTTTCATTATACATGTGCCAAAGTGGCCTGACTATCAGATGGATGTTAACTTGATTTCTTCCCATTCAGTATATCAAAGAGGTTCACTTCTTAGTTACTCTTTTTAATTAATTTCTGCCATTTATTTCATTGTGTTCGCAACCTGCTTCTGTGCAGGATCACAGCTACAGAAACTATTCTGATCAACTCATTATCTGGACTCAGGAATCAGCTGTACCAGTCTTGGGCTTGCCATGAGAGAGACAAGGACCCCATGTCTTGCTGTCAGCACAATCTGTGCACAGTTTCTCATCTGCTTTCATCCTTCATGGTCTTAGAAGGAACAGAAGAATAAATCCAATGGATTTCATTTCAGTCAAAAGCCAATGAGTGGTTTTGATATTTGAAATTAATAGATGAGGCATTACAAGCAACAGATGCCTTGTAGCGAGTGCTGCTGTGCTTTATATGCAAATGAAAACACATGACGTGGTTTATTTCTCCACAAAGGAAAGTGTGTTACCGACTGGTTTACACACAGGACTACATTGTGTAGTCGGTGTTTGCTCCCTACACTTTGGATGTAATCCTAAACACGACGTTTCAGTCAGTAAGTCCTACTGCAATATATGTAGCTGCTGTTTTACACTACAGCTCTCTTCATGTTCAAGGAATAAAGGATTACTGGCAGTATCTATAAAGATCCTCTCTACACACACACATACATTTATGCCTAACCACAGCACACTTTGGATGTCATTCTGCATATTTCTTACAGGCAGCCTTCTGGGACCTCACAGTCATGCCAATGACAAGTGATTATAAATGAGAATAGATACACTTCTTTGACTGATGGAAACTAATCCTGGCATACAGCAAAGGAGCTCATCCTCCAGACACAAAGCACGGCTATTAACATGGGAATTGTTTCTGAAGTGAGGGTTTGGGGACAAGCTTCTGCTGTGCCCAGGAAGATGCAGGAGCAGCAAAGACGACAGGTTGACACAGCAGCAGCTGGGGGCACTAACGCTTCCCCTAACCCCTATAATGATATTAAGATATTAAAGAAGCCAATGTTGTGAAAGACGAAACACAAAGGCTCATGTTGATTCACATCCTGAATGCTCTGTACCATGCATTCACACAAAAACTTCTCCTTGGGTGCTCTCCAGCACAGTTCCTTTAATCCCCCCCAGGGAAGCTGCATCATGCAGAGGATCCTGGGACAAACCACCCCTCCAGACCTGCTGCTGCTCTCTGCACGCAGCTTCCTCCAGCAGTGGGAAGGAAGCAAAAGGAATCCTCCCGGGGAGCACAAACACAGAGGTGACGAAGCCTCCCACCCGCCCTCCTGCCAGCGAGACAGGCGAATCCCACAGGAGGAGCACACCACAGACACCAAACAGCAAGGAGGCGGCAGCGGAGACAGGCTGCTGGATGCTGGCAGGGTAATTTGCTGGAGTGGATGGGTAACATACAGAACGAGCCATGCTGTGTTTTATCTTGTCAACACATACACATGGAAGGGAAGGAGGAGATCCCACCTTGCTGGGCAAACAGGGGCTGGAAACACGCTGCTGATCCATACCTTCAGCTGGTAGTACTTCTCCGTGCGCAGGGCCAGGATGCGCTCGATGGAATACATGTCATCCGGTAGCTCGGTCTCTGCCAGCTCCGTGCCAAAGGATTGTAACATCTGGGCAATTTCCTTCACAGTTAGTGCAAAACTCTCTATGGCCTGGTGGGAGATGACAATTGCAATCAGCCTGGGATTCGGGATACTCCTACAGCTCAATAGCAGTGCACAAAGAGCCATGGCTGGGATCTATAGAGAGGCCAAACAGCTTGGCGCGAGAGAGGTGGGTGGCATGTCCAGATGTGTGCTGTGGTGCATCAGCTAGCGGCCACCAACACGTGGCTCCTAGTGCAGACCGAACGCACAACAGGACTGTATTAGGCAGAGACACTAGATGCTTGGGTATTTGCTGCCTCTTCTTTGGATTTTTTCCTGCTACATATTGGAGGTCTATGGCATAAGGCACCATAGAACCCATCTCACATATTCATTATATCATAGAATCCCAGCCTGGTTTGGGTTGAAGGGACCTCAAAGCTCATCCAGTTCCAACCCCCTGCCACGGGCAGGGACACCTTCTACTAGAGTAGATTGCTCCAAGTCCCTGTGTCCAACCTGGCCTTGAACATTGCCAGGGATGGGGCAGCCACAGCTTCTCTGGGAAAAGTCTGTGCCAGCGCCTCAGCACCTTCACAGGGAAGAGCTTCTGCCTCAGAGCTCATATCAGTCTCCCCTCTGGCAGGTTAAAGCCATTCCCCTTGGCCTGTCCCTACAGGCCCTTGTCCAATGCCCCTCTCCAGGTTTCCTGGAGCCCCTTTAGGCACTGGAGCTGCTTTGAGGTCGGGCCCCAGGGACTGTCGAACTTGCAGCTGACACAACTCGTCCTGCAGCCCCATTCCTCCAACTCGAGACCGGGGTGACAGCTTGTCAAAAGGCTGCTGAAAACATCATTGAGTGTCCTGGTTTGGGGCCTAACGGTTCTGTCTCAAAGAAAAGCAGAGGAACCCATCCCAAAAAAGGTACAGGAGTGCACAGCACCACTTTATTTCATTTGCAGAAGCAGTGCAGGTGGTGTTTCACTTGTGCTTCATCCTACAGAGCAGCACGGAGCCCTGCTGAAAGCTGAGAGCATCACCCACGACATGCACAGCCACGACAGCAGCAGCGCTGCTGGAATCAGAGCGGGGTTACTCCACACAGGAGGGTTGGGGCATTTCTGCACAGGGGGAACGTGCCCAAGGCAGAAACTTCAGCTCTGGGCACTCTGGTGCCCAACGCTGCAGCCTTCCCCATCCCGCCCTGGGCACCAGCTCCCGGGGCAACGGGAGGCAGCACGGCCCCAGCAGCACAGGCCAAAGGCAAATACACTCGCGGTCACTTCTCGGCTCTAAACAGCTCCCTCCAGGAGAGGACAACGGGGCTTTCTAGCAACTTCTGCTGCCTTCCCCTTCCTCTTACCAGGAGATGGGCACCGCACATGGAACTGTCATGGAACTGTCATGGAACATCTATGTCACAGCGACGCTGGAGAACTTGAGGGGCCGCTGGTGCCACGGCCCTTCAGTCTGCTGAGCGCCAGGGACCAGACCGGCTGCTCGGGCACCACAGCGGGACCCTGCAGCCAAGCACAGGAACCAGGTGGCGATAGAGATGTCTTCAGCAGAGACATCCTCAGCTTCGGCCAAGCGGCGAAGAGGTGACACGGGAGCCCCTTGGGGTGCTGCCACCGCACCTCCCGCAAAACAAAACACCCTTCAAGGTTTGCCTGATGAATCCTGAGCCCTGACCATGCAATTCTGTGTTTCAGAGACCTCTGCCAGACCCAGGAAGCCTGCACCGTGCGCCTTCCTCTTTGCACTGTATAAGCTTGTCTGCAGCTTCCAGTTCAAGTCCATCTGGTGGGGCAATAACGGAAGCTACATCGTTATTGCAGAGGATCTCTTCCAACAGGAAGTGCTTTCCAGGAGGGGAGCACATAAGATCCTGACGGCCGAGAACATGGCGGAGTTCCTCCTCCAACTCCACCTCCACGGCTTCTGCCCAATGGAGGAGGATATGGTGGTATCCCTCCCCATCAAGGAGCTGCAGGCATTAGCAGCAGCAGGGCCTGCCCTGGGACAGGTACGTTGGTTCCTCCACACACAAAAGAACCCTCAATCATCTTGTGGCACCTGCTGAATGCTGACAAGATACACGTCTGCACCAGCATCATTCCCAACAGGCCCATTCCACACTCGGGTGCTCTGAAATGAGACGTATTTGGGTTTCTCCATTGGAGCTCAGGCTTTTGAAGACCCTACACTTCTCTGCTCCCAGCTGCTGAAAACACAAGGGTGGTCATGACTGACCAAAACTCTATCCTAACATTTCATTCAGCCAAAACCTGAGGTTTAAAATGCCCCAGCAACTCCTTTTGAAGACCCGTGTTTGTCTCTGCAGATGCAGATGCTGAGTTACCAGATCTCTGTCTGTCTCCGCCTTGCACCAACAGCAACTAACTCCTCTCCCTTGCATTTTGTAGCTGCTCTTCTACTACCACCCCTATTTCCAGGAAGATTACCCCAACCTCCACAAGATCGAGACGTTGGCAAGAAGCGCTTTGGAAGAGTTGGGAGTGGCCACTGCAGTCCCCCCATGTCCCACCGTGGAGGACACCAAGAAGAGAAGGCACCAACGTGGTGCTGAGCCTGGTGCTGGAGCTGCAGAGGAGCAGAACAACACCCAGCCCTCTGCAGCCACCCGCTCCACACGCACCAGGCGGGGGGCTGCTGCAGCCGCCCCAACAGACACTGGTGGTCCCTCCCCACCAAAACGTAGGCGTAGGTAGGCTGGAAGAGCCATAGAGTAGAGATAGGTTATAGGCTAGTATAGGAGTAAGTAACTGTTGTTGTAGGTGTTTCAATAGGTTGTAGGTTAGTTTAGGAGTAACTGTTGCTCTAGGAGTTTCAATAGGTTATAGGTTAGTATAGGAGTAAGTAGCTGTGTTGTTTGTTGTTCTCTAGAATAAGATTTTCTTAGAATCATAGGATTATAGGATAGTTATACTATATTTTAGTTATAGGATAGTTAGTGTTGGAAAGGATCTAAAGAGCGTCTAGTTCCAAGCTCTCTGCCGTGGGCTGGGACACTTCACACTCGACCATGTCTCCCAAGGCTCTGTCCCACCTGGCCTTGAACACTGCCAGGGATGCAGCGTTTACCACTTCTCTGGGCAACCTGTGCCAGCGCCTCACCACCCTCAGAGGGAAAAACTTCTTCCTTACATCTCAACTGAACTTCCCCTGTTTCAGTTCAAACCCACCTCCCCTTGTCCTATCACTACAATCCCTGATGAAGAGTCCCTCTCTGGAACCCTTGAAGGCCCCTTCACATAGGGGAAGCTGCTCTGAATAAATGTTTCTTATAGAAATGATATCATTTCTCTTCAATAAAAGCTGCCGTGTGCTGTCTCTGCAGCCTCACAGTCACTGTCTCCACACCCGGGGCGGGGGGTTGCCTTCAGGCACATGAAGGGTTTGGCTCCAGCCACAAAAGCCAAAGGCCCCAGATCAATGTCAGAGTCTCTGCCCGTGCTGCTCTGCCAGGCAGGGGAGCACAGGAGCAGCCTGATTGCTCGGCTTCTCCTCTTCACCCTAAAGACGACCTTAAAGCTCATCTAGTTCCAACCCCCTGCCACGGGCAGGGACACCTTCCACCAGAGCAGGTTGCTCCAAGCCCCTGTGTCCAACCTGGCCTTGAACACTGCCAGGGATGGGGCAGCCACAGCTTCTCTGGGCACCCTGTGCCAGCGCCTCAGCACCCTCACAGGGAAGAGCTTCTGCCTCAGAGCTCATCTCAATCTCCCCTCTGGCAGGTTAAAGCCATTCCCCTTGGCCTGGCCCTACAGGCCCTTGGCCAAAGCCCCTCTCCAGGTTTCCTGGAGCCCCTTTAGGCACTGGAGCTGCTCTAAGGTCAGGCCCCAGGGACTGTCGAACTTGCAGCTGACACAACTCGTCCTGCAGCCCCATTCCTCCAACTCGAGACCGGGGTGACAGCTTGTCAAAAGGCTGAGAGAACAGCATTGGGTGTCCTGGTTTGGGGTCTAACGGTTCTGCCTCAAAGAAAAGCAGAGGAACCCATCCCAAGAAAGGTACAGGAGTGCACAGCACCACTTTATTTCATCTGCAGAAGCAGTGCAGGTGGTGTTTCACTTGTGCTTCATCCTACAGAGCAGCACGGAGCCCTGCTGAAAGCTGAGAGCATCACCCACGACATGCACAGCCACGACAGCAGCAGCGCTGCTGGAATCAGAGCAGGGTTACTCCACACAGGAGGGTTGGGGCATTTCTGCACAGGGGGAACGTGCCCAAGGCAGAAACTTCAGCTCTGGGCACTCTGGTGCCCAACGCTGCAGCCTTCCCCATCCCAACCTGGGCACCAGCTCCCAGGGGCAACGGGAGGCAGCACGGCCCCAGCAGCACAGGCCAAAGGCAAACACACTCGCGGTCACTTCTCGGCTCTAAACAGCTCCCTCCAGGAGAGGACAACGGGGCTTTCTAGCAACTTCTGCTGCCTTCCCCTTCCTCTTACCAGGAGATGGGCACCGCACATGGAACTGTCATGGAACTGTCATGGAACATCTATGTCACAGCGACGCTGGAGAACTTGAGGGGCCGCTGGTGCCACGGCCCTTCAGTCTGCTGAGCGCCAGGGCCCAGACCGGCTGCTCGGGCACCACAGCGGGACCCTGCAGCCAAGCACAGGAACCAAGTGGTGGTAGAGATGTCTTCACCAGAGACATCCTCAGCTTCGGCCAAGCGGCGAAGAGGTGACACGGGAGCCCCTTGGGGTGCTGCCACCGCACCTCCCGCAAAACAAAACACCCTTCAAGGTTTGCCTGATGAATCCTGAGCCCTGACCATGCAATTCTGTGTTTCAGAGACCTCTGCCAGACCCAGGAAGCCCGCACCATGCGCATTCCTCTTTGCGCTGTATAAGCTTGTCTGCAGCTTCCAGTACGAGTCTATCCGGTGGGGCAATAACGGAAGCTACATCGTTATTGCAGAGGACCTCTTCCAACAGGAAGTGCTTTCCAGGAGGGGAGCACATAAGATCCTGAAGGCCGAGAACATGGCGGAGTTCCTCCTCCAACTCCACCTCCACGGCTTCTGCCCAATGGAGGAGGATATGCTAGTATTCCTCCCCATCAAGGAGCTGCAGGCATTAGCAGCAGCAGGGCCTGCCCTGGGACAGGTACGTTGGTTCCTCCACACACAAAAGAACCCTCAATCATCTTGTAGCACCTGCTGAATGCTGACAAGATACACGTCTGCACCAGCATCATTCCCAACAGGCCCATTCCACACTCGGGTGCTCTAAAACGAGACTTATTTGGGTTTCTCCATTGGAGCTCAGGCTTTTGAAGACCCTACACTTCTCTGCTCCCAGCTGCTGAAAACACAAGGGTGGTCATGACTGACCAAAACTCTATCCTAACATTTCATTCAGCCAAAACCTGAGGTTTAAAATGCCCCAACAAGTCCTTTTGAAGACCCGTGTTTGTCTCTGCAGATGCAGATGCCGAGTTACCGGATCTCTGTCTGTCTCCTCCTTGCACCAACAGCAACTAACTCCTCTCTTTTGCATTTTGTAGCTGCTCTTCTACTACCACCCGTACTTCCAGGAAGATTACCCCAACCTCCACAAGATCGAGACGATGGCAAGGAGCGCTTTGGAAGAGTTGGGAATGGCCACTGCAGTCCCCCCATGTCCCACTGTGGAGGACACCAAGAAGAGAAGGCACCAACGTGGTGCTGAGCCTGGTGCAGGAGCTGCAGAGGAGCAGAACAACACCCAGCCCTCTGCAGCCACCCGCTCCACACGCACCAGGCGGGGGGCTGCTGCAGCCGCCCCAACAGACACTGGTGGTCCCTCCCCACCAAAACGTAGGCGTAGGTAGACAAGAAGAGCCATAGAGTAGAGATAGGTTATAGGTTAGTATAGGAATAAGTAACTGTTGTTGTAGGTGTTTCAATAGGTTGTAGGTTAGTTTAGGAGTAGGTTACTGTGTTGTTGTAGGTGTTTCAGTAGGTTATAGGTTAGTATAGGAGTAAGTAGCTGTGTTGTTTGTTGTTCTCTAGAATAAGTTTTTCTTAGAATCATAGGATTATAGGATAGTTATATTATATTTTAGTTATAGGATAGTTAGGGTTGGAAAGGATCTATAGAGCGTCTACTTCCGAGCTCTCTGTCATGGGCAGGGGCACTTGGCACTCGACCATGTCTCCCAAGGCTCTGTCCCACCTGGCCTTGAACACTGCCAAGGATGCAGCATTTACCACTTCTCTGGGCATCCTGTGCCAGCGCCTCATCACCCTCACAGTAAAGAACTTCTTCCTTACATCTCAACTGAACTTCCCCTGTTTCAGTTCAAACCCATCACCCCTTGTCCTGTCGCTACAATCCCTGATGAAGAGTCCCTCTCTGGAACCCTTGAAGGCCCCTTCACATAGGGGAAGCTGCTCTGAATAAACGTTTCTTATAGAAATGATATCATTTCTCTTCAATAAAAGCTGCCGTGTGCTGTCTCTGCAGTCTCACAGTCACTGTCTCCACACCCGGGGCGGGGGGTTGCCTTCAGGCACATGAAGGGTTTGGCTCCAGCCACAAAAGCCAAAGGCCCCAGATCAATGTCAGAGTCTCTGCCCGTGCTGCTCTGCCAGGCAGGGGAGCACAGGAGCAGCCTGACTGCTCGGCTTCTCCTCTTCACCTTAAAGACGACCTTAAAGCTCATCTAGTTCCAGCCCCTGCCACGCGCAGGGACACCTTCCACTAGAGCAGGTTGCTCCAAGCCCCTGTGGCCAACCTGGCCTTGAACACTGCCAGGGATGGGGCAGCCACAGCTTCTCTGGGAAAAGTCTGTGCCAGCGCCTCAGCACCCTCACAGGGAAGAGCTTCTGCCTCAGAGCTCATCTCAATCTCCCCTCTGGCAGGTTAAAGCCATTCCCCTTGGCCTGGCCCTACAGGCCCTTGGCCAAAGCCCCTCTCCAGGTTTCCTGGAGCCCCTTTAGGCACTGGAGCTGCTCTAAGGTGTCCCCTTCAGGAGCCTTCTCTTCTCCAGGCTGACCCAGCCCAGCTCTCTCAGCCTGGCTCCAGAGCAGAGCTGCTCCAGCCCTCGCAGCATCTCCATGGCCTCCTCTGGACTCACTCCAACAACTCCACAACCCTCTTGTGTTGGGGTCCCAGAGCTGAATTCCTTTAATTCCTCTAGTTAAACCACGCTGGGAACCACCTCCAGGCCATTTGCCTTTGGAGATGTATTTGGCTTCTTGTTGATGGATGTTTCCAGCTTTACAAGCCCGACTGGCGGGTTACGATGCAGTCTGGCACCATAGCCACCTCATCCGCAGCTTCACCAAGAGGACAAGGGAGGGAGCTAAACGGAGACAAACTGGAGATAGTGGGATGGAAATGAGTGCTGTTGGTACCTCCCCAGGACACCCCAGGCAGACAGTGGGAGCTCAGGACACACAGCATAAACCATCACAAAGCTCATGGCACAAGCAATAGTGGAGTTATTCCAGCTACAATGCCCTGTGCTTTTGCCTTTATGCTGAGCTCCACATCTGCTGATGCGGATGATGCTGCAGGACAAGGGACACTAGGATGGCTGGTACATTTTTCATTAGTGCTGTGATTTGTTGGGAAGGTAACTGGGAATCCAATCTGCCCTTAAGCATAGAATGATAGAAGAGAGTGAGTTGGAAGGGACCTTAAAGATCACCTAGTTCCAACCCCTGTACCACAGGCAGGGACGCAATCTGGGAGACAAAGTGCCAGTGAAAACTAAGTGTACAGGAAGCATAGAAACACATGGCAAGCCACAGCTCAGGGAATTAAAGGCCTCATTCCTGGCAATATTAAAGGAAAATTCTTGCAAAGAAGAAAAACCACGAAGGAAATCATCTGAATTCTCTGCATTTGGTCAGCATGCAGGAAACAGTCTCATTGCTCTGGTTCCCCAACACATTCGTGATATTAATCACATGAAACAACCATTATATATATTAAAAAAGGTCTATTTTTGTAGCTACCATTAAGGGAATTTTAATAAAGACTTAAAATGACAAATCTTTTGGGAGCAGTTTCAAAAGGAGCAGCTTCAAAAGGAGGGAGTTAATCATCTAATTCCTTTATAAACCCATCAAGCGCCTAATGCCACTTGACTCCTTTGCAAATCTGACAGAGGAAATGCAGTTGTCTTCAGGGGTTACTTCCAGCTACCCATTACTCATTGCCTTACAGAAAACCTTTCTCCACTGATCCCAAACACCCAAGATCCCAGTGCTCAGCCCCGGTACCTACAGTCCTGAAGATGACCCACTCGCTGTGGCAATACTCCAGGGTGCCTCCAAACTCTGGGGTTAATTGCTGTTCATCAATGTATGTCAGCAGGTCACTCACGGAGCTCAGCATAACAACCTACAAGCAAGGCAACACCGTTAGTTGGTTGAGCATCACTTCTACCCATACACAGATCAAGCCTAAGAAGCTTTTATGTATCTAAAAACTGGGTTTGCACTAAATATTGTTCTCCAGCATGGGGTTCTTCTCATGCTTATGGCTTAACATGGCTTTTATTTGATGTATTTGACCATTTTGGCAAGGCAACCCTGATCCCCCAGGTGCTTCCTTCCTTGAATGCAAAGCACACCGAGATGCTGCAGTATCTAACTGCAGAACAGAGCTGCAAGCAGAAGTAATGCAGGGTTTTGCAAGGAATGACCAGTAATCTTGAAAAATATACATACATTTTAATAACTTATGAAGCCAACTTCAAATATATACTCATGAGGTTTTGTGTGTCTTGATCTGCCCTGGGATAAGTCATGAATTTTCAAAGTTGTGCAAATGACAATCCTTTTAGAGTGAAAAATGCAAAGCTTGTGAAAGTCATATCATTTCCTAAAGGAAAACATTAGTTTGTGTTATGCATTTGTAATTGCATCAACTTAGACTCCACAAATATACTTTACTTCTCTTAATTATTCTTATTATGTCCTATGATCAAGGTGGCTTTAGAAGTCTTGGAAACTCTGACTCGAGAACATAAAACACCATTTCAGTTGCTATTTTAGAAACAAATACCAACACGATGTTGGTATGGAGTTTACACTGAGATGAAAATGGGTGGAATTCATAGCAAAAGCCCCATTAGACGTGTCTTTTGACATTTTAGACATTAAACAAACTCCTGAGCATGGTTTTATCCTCCACAGAAGCACGCAGCCTATATGGTGGATGAGGACAGGCTGAGGACAGGCTGAGAACTACCCACAGGCTGAGAACTACCCACAGAACTACCCACCACCCACTACCATGGCCATGCTCTGTGGGGAGCAAACTGCACAAGGAAGCTGTAAAATGCTACAGGAGAGGTTTGATGGAGAGAGATTGATGGAAATAGGGTATGTCTGGCAAGGACACTCTGGTTACTCCACGTATGGGTACCTGCAGAGTGAGACACTCTCATCCCCAACCTGAGGTGCACGGGCAGCCTCTGATCACACACAAACACAACAGCTCTGCACGTACCGGTAACTTGAGCAGAAAATCCTCCTGACTGAAGCGAAACCCAATGTCAGTGAAGGTGCGCTGGAAAAACCCCGTGGGACGAAGAACCATCACTAGGTGCAGGTTCCCCGGGAAAGATGCCTGCAAGGAAACAGAGAGGACATTCACCCCAGGGACACGGCAGGTCCAACAACAGCTTCCAAATGCCTTGAAAAGAGGGGAAATATCCAGATCTTAGTATTCTTTAATGATTGCCCCTGAAAGCTTTTTCTTATTTTCAAAACAGGAGGGAGACACTGTAAGCGGTTTAGAGATATGGGATGTAACTGCATGAGAATTGTCCAGTCCCTCTTCCCTTTAGAGTTCAGCCACGCACCTTGGAGGACCACTTCTTATAAACCTTAATACTATATATAATGTTCAGCATTAGAACTTGAGGAGTGAAATTACAACTTAGCAAGGAACAGAGGGGCTGGAACATCGAGAGGAATAACAGACAGATTGAGGCAGCAAAATGTATTGCCAAACTCACTAATCATCCCATAACTGCATCAAGCATAGTCTTGTCCCTGGTAATTACCAGGCAACATTTCATTTGTGGCAAGAATTTGGAGTTTCCTGTCTTCAGGCATATGGTTGGCAGGTGCATTCCAAATGGGTCTGTGGAAAGGGTGTTTAAGAGTGAAAATGAAGTTTTAAGCAAGTAGGCGTCATATCATTAAATTATAAAGCTAAGTGCATGATGCAGAGACTTGAGTTAATTAAGACATATGATTTACCCTGAGATCCTGCCATGCCAGGTTATATTTCTCCCTATATTCCTCCATATATTATCCTCCTTCGTGAAACATGGTAGTAGTATCTATACCAAGGGTGAGAGTAATGAACGTGTTTAGGTGTTTTGCACTGCAGGGCACTTAATCTGTGTCTTCTAAACCACGACTGCTCCTGTAAACATGCATTAGAAGAACATGAAGAACAATCATGTTCTTCAAAAAAACCATGATTTACAGTTGAGATCTGACATCCATGAACTGCATTGTAACTCTTTTTCTTGTGTAGGAAAGGTCAGGTTGTGGCTTCCACTGCCCACAACTCCACTTAGAAATGGACGGTGGCTTTTAGGATCAAATAAGCCACATAAATTCAATATATTGATCTGTTGTTATTTTAAGTAGGAGCAGGAAAAAAATGAATTCATGAAAATCAAGTGCCAAATTCATACCCTTTGGAAGTCAACAACAATGGTGCCAGGGACATAGATTTGGCATTAAAATCAAGCAAAGCATTAAACAACAGACACATTGGTGCTGGCTCCAGGCCCTGGGTGCTGCCTCTCTGTTACCCAGTACCTGGTCAGCACACAACTGCTGCCAGCCCCAGGCACACAGCGATGACCACAGCCATGGGACACCCAAAGAACCAACTTCCAGACCCATCAAACCTGCAGATGGACCAAAGGTCTAAACCCAGTCATGGAGTCACCAGAGCTTCGCAGCTCTGAGACAGGTCTTGGCCAAGAAAGCATGGATGAGAGGCTGCAGGAGATCCAGGTTTCGCTCCCTGCCTCAATGCCTGCTCAATTAGCTCTACAAGGAAGGTCAGCTCTCCTGCAAGACAACTCCAGGCAGGCCCTCCAACAGCCCAGCTACAAGACACAGCTCTGATGAGAAACCCACCTCAGAGATCCTGCTCAGCTCAGGACTTGTAACATTAGCTTCCCATATTACTAGAAAGAAAATCATCCACACGCTACTGCATATCTCTGAGGAGTTGGAGTGGTTCCCCACTTTGAGGAGAGTCTCTGCCCGGGATGCAGAAACCCTTCCCTGAGGAAAGCACCACCACAACTGGGATGCAGAAACCCTTCCCTGAGGAAAGTACCCCGAGAAGTGGCACAGGCTTGTAGACATCTTGAATGAACTGAAAATTTACAGCATTAATATTTCACTGGAAGGCCTTTGGCAAGCTCAACACATCCTCCAGTGCATCCCAGAGAAGCTGGCTGCCTCTCCTACCTCACCACACCGGCTCTCTGTTGAACCCAGCAAACACTGCTATTGCTCTTTCCAGGCCTGTTGGCTGACCTGGCTGGTCTTTGACACCCTTCACTATGGCATCCCAGAAAGAGATGTGCCAGTCTGCATTCATGGCAATGTTGTGCCCATCCCTCCAGAGCTGTGAGTCCACCCTGTGTCATTCCCTCTTGCCCACCCTTATGTCCCTGTTTGTTTCATTTTAGATCCTGGTCATTTCCCAGTGGGAATTTCTCTGCAGACAGACTAATAGTAGCATCCTCCAACAAGGTTTCAGAGATATCATCAAGAAGCCACCACAAGCTGTAAACCTCAAAGGAAAGGATGCTCCAAGACAGGCCCTACATCCCTGGCATTATGGCTCAAACTGACTTGAATCAAAGCTTTGTGAGGCCAATGGTCCTACAACGCTTTAATTGCTTGGAGGATGCAATTTTAGGTCCTTCTGCATGGTTATGAGTCCACTGTAGGTGAAACCAATGGGAATATCCCACAGAGTTTGAGGGAAGTCCCTGTTTTCTGTTCAGAAACACAACAGTGCTTTCAGGTCTCTGAACTTCAGGCTCCTGCCTTGACCCTCTCCTGAAAAACGCATCAGGAATACCTTTGAGAAGAACAACCAGCCAGAGATGCATCCTCCCTTGGTCTTATCTCATTATCCCTCTTCATCCCCTGTTCCCTTTAACCCTGTTGGGCACTTCAAGCAGAGAGAAGTCTGCTTTGTCCTCTCCTACTCCTTCAAGTCCTCTTTGACACGCACCCTTTGTGCACAGAGCAGACTCCCTGGAGGAAAGGCCTGGGTCTCCAAACCGTATCACCCCATGGGAACGTGCAGACTTAGAGTGTCTTCTCCTACGAGCCCTTGGGCAGAAACTCACAGCTCCAGGAAGGTGGGCCAGTGGCCAGAAGGCAGCAGAATGCCTGCCAAAACCACACTGCAGCAGCTACAAGGTGTGAAACACCTCACCGAGAGGAAAGGTGCCTTTGGACACCTTTGGTTTCCTGAACACGGGATGCCAACACATTCTACACAACAGAGGGGAAGAGACCATAACCTGGCACTCATATCCTCCTGCCACATCCACCACAGGGGCAAACTCCCCTTTGATACAACTTCACGCCCCATACACACACAATGGT
Source organism: Strigops habroptila (assembly GCF_004027225.2). Lineage (NCBI taxonomy): Eukaryota > Metazoa > Chordata > Aves > Psittaciformes > Psittacidae > Strigops > Strigops habroptila. The sequence continues at coordinate 41,008,553 of NC_044285.2, read as the reverse complement.
ATCACCTCAGGTAGCTGGGTTTCCAGGTGATTTGATTTCCATCCAGTTTAGAAAGCATTTGGGCCTTTTTCAGCTGATTTTATACACATAGAATCAAGGTCAGCACTTACGAGTAGCTACAAAACAAGCTTTGCAAATGACACCTAATATATTTCAAGCATTGAAAAAACAAACAAGCCAAAAAATAAGCTTGCACAGAGGCAGCCACCAATCAAACCATGTCCTGTGTCCTACAGATGTAAGATAAAGGATTAAAGGTTAAAAACCTCATATATATATATGTGTGTGTGTGTATATTTATATAATGATAGACCAGTAATTCCTCAGAGATAACATTCCTGAAGGGACTATATCTATTTAAATCACTGCTGCAGTTGTAGTTTCTAAGGGCTGAGGTGTAGTAAGTCACCTGCAAACTCAACTCTAATGATACTGCTGGAAAAAATTCCTTCCCCACAATACGTTGGGAAAAGCAAAGACAAAAGGGCCCTTAATCTTGCCTTATGTTTTATCTTATTACTTAGAACACTACAAAGAACCTTGTGCATTTGGCAACCTTGGGGTTAGGTAACACAACACAGCAGAACCTCCTAAAGCCTTTGCCCTCTGCTATTCCTCTGCAGCATATCAGGAAAGGCGGAAAACTCTCGGCACAATTCCACTAAACCAGGCAGTTGGCAACATTTCACTACTATTAACTCTCTCCCTGCCCAAAGACCATGCTCAGGACATACTCCTCCTTCTGAGGACACAAATGTGTGCCTCTTAAAGCCCCAGCTCAGCCAATTGTTTAAATGCACACTCAACTATAACCCCGTAGAGAGCCCTGATATAATCAATACAGATGAACTAGGCTAATACAGCACAAGAACAGGCATGCACTGAAAGCATCATCGTTATTATCTCTTCAGTGAATATCTCATCCTGATACATTTAATGTGATTTTTCCCCAATCTTAGGAATTCAGTTTTCAGGGAATATTTTTCCCTGCAGCATACTGGGACATTCAGAAGGTCGGAAATCAATGAACACAAAGAAAAAGTAGTATCTGCCAGCAAGTTTGTTTCTGAATGATGGAGACTGAGGCTAGTGGTCCTTGTACATACAGGTGGTGAAGTTCATAGAATGATAGAATCACAGAGCACCAGGTTGAAAGGGGGCTCCAGCATCATCTGGTCCAACCTTTCATGGCATAGCACGACCTAGACAAGATGCCCCAGCCCCCTGTCCAGCTGAGCCTTAAAAGTGACCAACCTTAAAGACTTTCTGCTGTCCCTTAAAGGAAAAGTCACACAGCAAAATGCCAGGCGCTGCTCGTTTGAGCTTTAACTCCCCCCAGAGTCAAAATGAAACTCCGAAGCGCTCTGCTACCTTTATTGCAGCCGGCTGCAGCATTAACCCCCGAAGATGCTGCGAGCATCGCTGCCGCACACATCCCACCCAGGGCCCGCTCCTTGCCAGCGGCTCTCTCGTACCATACAGCAGCGAGCACAGCCCTTCCCAGGACATGTCGCGATGCGACAAGCAGCAGCACTGCGGGACAGCGATGCCCGACGCCCGCCCGCACGGAGGATGCTCTTAGAATCACGCCATTAAAGCGACTCCGGTCAATACTCCCGCTTCCTCCATCACCTCCCGCACACCCCCCTGGTACAACGAGGCCTCTTTCCACCGCCCCCCCCTCCGTGTTCGCTGCAGCACGCCGGGCCCGGAGCCTTACCGCAGTGCTGCCGGCCCGCCGCCCGCCGCGCCGCGGGCTCGCCTCGGCCATCGCCCCCCGCCGGGACGGGACCGCACCGGACGGGGCGGACGGGACGGGCTCCCCCGCTGCTCGCCCCGCAGGCAGGCAGGGCAGGCAGGCAGGCAGCAGGCAGCCCTGCCGGCACCCGCGCCCGGCTCGCAGCACCGCGCTCCTTCCTTAGCGCCGGGTTTGCTTTTAAGGTGGAATGCCAAAAATCATCCTGCAATCAGGGCCAAGCGCTTTTCCCTTCGAAGATTGGGCTCGCAGCAATCCTCTCGCCCCTTCCCCCCTTCCTCCCCGCCTTGTCTCAATGTACGTTTCCTTCAGGATTTTGGCGGGGGAGCGAGGAAGGATGCTCCTGCCAAAACCTGAGGTTTGACCCTGCCTGCACGGCCTTGCTTCCCAACGCACGTAGCACCAGCGTGAGCCTGCTCTGCCCGTGCAATTAAGAGACACACACAAAGAGTTAAACAAAAATCAGTCTGATCCTACATTTTTCTGGATCAGATGCACAAGAGCAGAGCTGCGATTGCATATACACATGCTGAAAAAATAGGACACTGTGCATTTGAAATTCAGCTTATCTGCACTTCTTTATTCCAAAATTACACAGAGATCAGAAGGAGATTTTTTTTTATTGCAGCAAAGGCTTAGGAGTGGAAAGAAATCAAGATGTGATCTTCTATGTTAGCTATACAAAGGCAAGTCCAGTTAAACACCTCCTGGACGCAAAGATCAGACCCTGGTTTTAAGGCAAGATTCCCAAGTCTTTAAGATTTAGTGGACACAGGTTTCCTGCTTGTCACTCCTCTTTACACAGAGCATCTCCACACTATTGACACAGACAGCCCCGATACTCCAGCCAAACTCACTCCTCTACATGGACACGCAGGCACACAAATAGGGTGTATGCTCAAAGGTCACTCCATAATTAGATTTCCTTATTAAGCACAAAATGAATGACACTTCTGTAGAAGCCACAAATTAGGACAGGGTTTTTTCCCCCCATTTGAAACTTCCAAACTACATAAAGCAATCGCATCATCCTTAAAAGATGCTCTCAGTAGTAGCGAACGCTGGCAGTGGAACTGAATTTTGATGCTCCCTTTAAAGCAGTACTTTTTAAAAGCTCTTTCTTCTCTGATGGCATGGTAACCACGCTTGGAAATTCAGTTTGAAACATTCAGGAACACCAGAGCCTAAAATACTGACAGAGGCATCTTATGCGCACTGCAAAGAGGTAACCCCCTCTTCCTTCCACAGGATGCCCATCAGCAAAACACCATCAAAGCCTGACATTTTGAACACCAAGTTCAGTATTACATACTAAAATAGTGTAAGATCTGACTTTAACAGATCTAACCAGAATGAGGTAAAAGCTTTCTTTCTCAGTATATACCATTTGCTCTATTCTCCATCAGATGGATCAATGTCTTTAACTGTTCAGTGATTAAAGGCAATAATAAGACACCCCGAATATTTTCACTGACTTACCCACATAAAATGTGCTAGCTGGAAAAGCATTTTTTAGCTCCTACCTACCCATGCACCCATAAACCTGACTTTCCCACACCTGCATGCACTGCTGTAACACCATGCTCTGATTTCACAGGACACAATGCACTGCTGAGCTGCAAAAAGCTCATTTTGAGGTAAGTGCAGCCAGGATATGTGCTAATGATGTGTAGCACCTCAACATATGTCATATTTAAAATACATGAATGCACATATAGACATTTAAAATAGATTTTGCCACCCATGCCCACATACAAATGCTTGTGAAGCCTGTTTTAAGAACCTAACACTGTCAGTCACCGACAATCGGGTAAAACATAGTCTCATTAATAACCAGTGTCTAGAAAGAACATACATTAAGCCACCATCAAAAGCACAGAACATGGCACAGAACACATTTGAACCCCTATGAAAAAGCACAAAACCAAGCAAATGAATCAGTTAATACTCAAAGAGCTCATTTACACACTCAAATGGGGCATAGAGCTGTGCCTGAATTAATTATACTGCCATAAAGCAAACTACTACCTAGAGAGAAAGCATGAGCATCACTAATCCTGTTTCCCAGTGTTTTCTTGAAAGTGATGCATAATGGGCATGATGACTTAGTGTATTAAAATAAATTAACATTAAAGAGGACTTACTGCTATTTTTTGGAGAGTCATTTTGACCGATGTCCATGTGTCCAATCTTCTATCCAGGATCAGGATAAATTTGGTGTCTGACTCATGTTGACTGTGAGATAAGAAAACACCAAGAACCACACAACATTTTGAGGGAACGTGACTCTGTTCCCCCCCCCCCAAAAAAAGCCCAAACCCCAGAACACAGAACATAAACCACAATGTGACATTTCCACAAGTGCCAGGAAAACATTTCCCTGAGCAGATGCCAACAAGAAACACCCCAAACCTTAGGATGAGCCCAGGGTTAAGCATCACCTTTGAATTTTGCAGGAGGTGGAGACAACGGATTGGTAGAGACACACACTGGTGAAGACAACAGCTTGGAACCCACATTGGTCTGGAGAAGACCTCTGAGGAGGTCCAAGCAGGCAGCCAAGATGCACATCCCTTTGTAGTCAGCTCTTCCTTCCCAGGGGACTTGCCACCTCCTTGCCCAGGTTACAGCAACCAAGCCATGACTTGCTTTGGCACAAGGCAACAGAGGTGACACCACACCAGGGAAGGGAGATGCCAGCCTGGCAATGGGAAGAGGGGGAACTGGGGCTGGAACAGGCTGTCAGGGCTTCCCCAGCACCTCCTGAGGCCCTGTTGGAGAGGTGGTGAGTGGTAGGAGGCACTTTCTAACACACTCTGCAGGCACAGGCTTCCTGGCATCCCTCTGACACCCAAATCCTTTAAGTAGCTTTAAAATCCCCATTCTTACCAGGCAAGGCAGCAGTACTGGGGATGCCTGGGCTGACAGTGAGCTCCTTACCCACGTGTAATTCAAACATTGCCTTCCTAGGCTAACCAGACACAGCTCAACCAGGCTGAAACCATGACAATACACACCCCAGGGCAGCCTGAATTACAAACTGGCATCACGTTTGCCATACACAGGTAAGGGTATGCTGGCTTGTAACCCAGTCCTCTGATGCGAGTGTATTTACAGGAGACTTAGGTAATATTTACAACATTCATTTAGTGGATGCTGAAACTGGATAACACATCCCATGCTACCCTATCCGGGCACCTCAGTGCTGCAGAGAGGCTCCCAGTACACGTGCTGGCTCCCAGAGCTGGGTCAGGTATCTGCACTGGGCACTGGCTTTGGTACTTCTCGTGTTTGGCAAGTGAAAACACATGGGGGATTACTCAGAGGTATCACACGGCAGGCAACACTCGGCAACTTCATTACATGAAGCCAGTGCAGGAGCTCTCGTTCGATGCACATCTCGCTGCTTTGGCACGTGATAGCCACACCTTTGGCAGATTTAAAAGGAATTAGAGGTTGTGCCAAGAGGAAAAGAAACAAAATTCCCTCTGGCTCATACTAACAATTGACTGAAGAGATATAGAGGCACCCAGCTCTGTCCTACATAGATCTTAAGGATCTCCAGCATCAAACCCAAAGTGCAAAGGTTTCGTGCGAATTCATACATTGCCATTGAGGCACAGTGAAAAAGAGCAGAGAAAATTAACAGTACATTTTACACATGGGTTGTACACAGAACTTCTGCATGTAATGAAGTGTGAGGTTACACACTGTGAGCTGGACCAGGCACAGCTTTTCAGCCAAAACCTTTTCCAGCTAAAATAGTTTTGGCAACATGAGACGATTCTGCAGGTTTCTGTCAGCTTTGTTCACTCCACTGCTAGATAAAGACCCAGGAGGGTGCAAGGGGGGAAAAGGATCCTTTTGTTTGAGGGAAAATAAAACCCTTCATTTTTTTCAGCACATCCTAAAGTTTTAAAAGGTCTCTGTTCTGGGAGAAACAATTCCCCAACTCCCCATGGTCTCCCAATCTAAAGAGGGGCTTTGGACAAGGGCCTGTAGAGACAAGACAAGGGGAATGGCTTTAACCTGCCAGAGGGGAGATTGAGATGAGCTCTGAGGCAGAAGCTCTTCCCTGTGAGGGTGCTGAGGCGCTGGCACAGGGTGCCCAGAGAAGCTGTGGCTGCCCCATCCCTGGCAGTGTTCAAGGCCAGGTTGGACACAGGGGCTTGGAGCAACCTGCTCTAGTGGAAGGTGTTCCTGCCCGGGGCAGGGGTTGGAACTGGATGAGCTTTAAGGGCCCTTCCAACCCAAACCAGTCTGGGATTCTGTGATTTCCCAACAGGCTGTCATTGAAAAACCAAACCCAAACCCATAGTGTTTACACCGCACTGCTGCCAGCATAATAAACCTGAAGAAAAAAGCCTAGAATCCAAGTAATTTAGCAAAGGCAGCCTGGCTGTAGTGCACTGTCAGTTCATAACTGAATGCCAAAGCATGCCATCTACTCAGGACAAGGTTACACTCAGAGAGCTGCCTCTAAGCACGCTCATTTACTTTTATCAGTTCCCTCACAGACACAGAGAAGAAAGTTCCAAAAGCCTTGAAACCTACTGTGGGAAACGTTGAATTTATTCTGGAGCAAGCCTGTCACTATTTGCAAGCCAGGCCTTGCAGTTTATCAGATTTCCAGTCCTACAATGTACCTTTTAGACTGACAATAAAAATAAATCAATGCTTTCTCACCAAGGCTGCAACGGCTGCTCATTTGCATCCAGCAGCAGAATGATGGAGACAGATAACAGAATCGAGGATTATTTCTCTCCGGGAGCTTCTTGTCACTTTTTTTTCCCTTCCCCTCAATTTTGTACGTGTTGCAGAACACACCAGACTAAAAATAAAGGCTTGGGATGCTTTGCAGGAGGACTTGAAATCAGATCCCGGAGGCTGCAGTTGTGAGGTTTATCAGAGGACTGAGAAACTCCTCATGGCTGGTGGGATCAGAGCATGACAGCAGGACCTGCTGCCTAATACTGAAACGCAGGGGTATTTATAGCCACCAGCACCCTTTGCTGTGTCACTACTCTGTGTTATCAGCCATGGGTCTGAATCACTTTGTACTTCCCTTCCTGATCTAAGTGAAACATGCAAAGCGTGTCTAAATACCAGAAAGTTGGAGAGTCAAACAAGATGGAATGGAATGGAATAGAATGGATCAGAATGGAACAGAATGGAACAGAACAGAATAGAATATGATCAAATAGAATAGAATAAAATGGAATAATTAGAAATAGAATAATTAGAAATTTCGTTATAAATTTCATTAGAAATTGGATTAGAAATTGAATTAGAAATGGGATTAGAATACACTATTTCAGTTGGAAGGGACCTACAATGACCATCTAGTCCAACTGCCTGACTTCTATAGGGCTGACCAAAAGTTCAAGCATTACTAAGGGCATTGGCCAAATGCCCCTTAAACACTAACAGGCTTGGGGCATCAACCACCTCTCTGTAATTCTCTGCCAATGTCTGACCACCCTCTCAGTAAAGAAATGCTTCCTAATGGCCAGTCTAAACCATTCCCACATGGACCCTCACTGGATCCCAGGGAGAACAGCATCTCCCTGGCCATGTCTCCTCCTCAGGAAGCTGCAGAGAGCCACAGGATCACTCCTCAGCCCCCTTTTCTCCAAACTGTATAAGCACAAAGCCCTCAGCCACTCCTCAGAGGACATGCCTTCCACATGTTTCTAAGATGGTCAGGTATCAGGCAGGCTGTTATGGTGGCGGAAGGAGCAGAGAAGCATGACTGAAGTGTTTCTACTATAAACACGCTGAACATGTTTGAATCACCAGCAAGCTCGCAGCTCTCATTAGCTGCTTGATTGAGTTGGACCTATTAGAGGGACAGCAAGACTGCTCATCATGCTAATGCCAGGGTGTTTCCAGTCACATGAAATAAGAAGCCCTGGAGAAAGCGGGCAGAGCTGGGAAGTGCAGATGCCCACAGGACTTCAGAGTCCATCCAAAAAGAGGCCAAAGGAACCAAAAGCTCTTTTTCTTTCCTGTACATCTTCCAAGGCAGCCGCTGATGGAAATCTCCCATCGAGCTGCTGTCAACCTGCTCTCCCTCCAGGAAGAAATTCGCCAAAACAGGCATTATTCAAGGAAATTAAGCATTCCAGGTAACTGAGTCACAAGGCTCAGTAACAAGGAATAGGAGGGCCATTAATCTAAGTATATAGCCCTGTATGTGGCACAGGCTGCTTAACCCCGAGACATGAGAGCTGCGGCATGCTGCTGGGCCAGAGCGTGGAATGGGGACCCCACACGCTCTGCTCCTGTAATTAGTCCCTTCCTTGGGTACCTTCTGCTTTTTCCACAGTAATGACTCTCTATTTGTACATGTCAAGTATTACTCTGCAGCGGCATGGCATATTTAAGCGGTGACACATGTCCAGGCTTAAGGAAAGCTTGCTGTTAATTAGAAAGTTAATAAACTCAATTTATGATACATGCAGGCTGACAAGTCAGAGGGATGATGGCCACTTTTTACCCTGCAGTGACCGGCACATTAAATACTACGCCTGGACACCGTAAGGGCTTGCGTCGTTCCATCTTTTCCCTCTTACTTGCTCTGAGAGCTGAAGATAACTGAAGTTTGTCTCCTTACCCTTAAGATCCCCTGCCCGACCCAAGCAGGTCTTGCCCATCACAGGCAAGAGCTAGAAGGGAGCCACATACCTGGGGACTGATGTTAGGTATGTCAGGACTTTAGATACGATCTCCTCCGGCACCTCATTGAAGCGAGCGTTGTCAGGGAGGGTGATAATCCAAGCCTTGTCCTTCCCTCGGCCACCTGGAATAAGGACAAGGATGCTTCCCTGGGTTGCTTTTGAGGAGGGCCAGCAGCAAAGCCCAGGAACACAGGTTAGGTCAGAAAACACACTGACATCGTTATAGAATCCTGCCTCTGATTTCAAGCACAACACACATGCAGAGGTGGTAGAAAGAAACCTATTAGGTACCAGATGTTGCCTTCATTTACTGAGTGTACTTTACATGGGACAGCAAAAGAAGTCAGAAATACAAGAACAAACCAGCACGTTGTCTGGAACCTACAGAAATCCATGTCAAAGCAAAACCCTTCTTAATGTGTTGAGTGTTTGAAGGTAAGAATATTTCACATGGCTTGAGACAGAAACCTAATATGCTCTTTCAAACGGCCTCAATGTTTTATTAACAACATTTCTAATGGCACTGGAGGCTACCTGATGGATAACATCACGTGCAGAGTATCGTTTTGCCAAATAGCATGGAAGTTTGACTGGGGTATTTAATTACCACAGAGAGAGAGAACCTGGAGAAGTTCACTGTACTCACCAGACAGAAAAGCAAACTCCTTCATTAAATCATCACTGATGTCCTTTGCACAGATGGGTATTGTGGTTTCTGGTGGGAAAAAAGCAAAAGCAGCAGTCAAAAATGAAGTAAAAATCCAAATGTTTATCAATGTGTTCACCCAAAGGTGGGACTTGAACCCAATGCAGCTTCCCTAAATTATACGTGAAATCTTATAACAAAGGACACAGGGATCTCCTAGAAACCAGTGGTTCTAATGATCCAACAGGGTAAATACCATAAATCAGCAGTAAATGTATTCTAGCAAATGTATTAAGGGAGTTTGGGTGCTCAACAGAGTATATCCAGTGTTAATTGTTATATTTTGGAGTTACTAACTTTATTCCCCTATCCTGCACACTCCCCCAGTGCTCCCTAACCTTGGCAGTACAACGGGCTGAGGTTTCTGCTGGCATCAGCAGCGTCCAAGGCTGCCACGCTGGGAACAAAGTTGGGTTTTCACACTGTTATAGCCTTTAATTTTGAGCAAATGAGCTTCTGAAATCATGGTTCCATCTGCACTGGAAAGGCTGTTGTTCTGGCTTTGGGTTAGTAGATTTCTTTTTAATTAAATAATGGGAGAGGCTGGTTTCATGCCACATTTAGCACGCTGACCATTTCAGCGGCAATGAATGGTTACACATGATTTTACCTGTCCCTGGGAGAAGGAAACACAAACCAGACTGACTGAACACAAGGGGAGCTTAAAGCTGGTCCACATTTTTCTGGATTATCTATGAATGGAATGATAGCTTAAAATTAAACAACCTTGTTCCTGCAAATAAATGTTTCCAAGCACATCTATACAGATTAAAGTCCTTGTGCTCTCTGATAATCACATTTTAAACACTGATTATTGCACAGAGCCGGTCCTAGGGAGTAATCTTCTGGCTGTTCCAAATGACACGGGCTACATATTTCAGCACACTCCAGCGTAATCAATATTTATTCTATTTCACTGTTTCCAAAGGCTTTCTGCTTACTCCAGCTTTATCTAAGGATTTTTCAGGCCCTCGGTGGGCTGTATGGAGCAGCAGCACCCAGAGGTGCACGAGGCAATGGGAACCCTGCTCCCGCATCCCCACTGGCTATGGGCTCCTCTCTGCTCTTCCATGCACACAGCTTTCCCTCTTATAGATAAAAATGTGATTTCTGTTTGTAAAGGATCAAGCCTCAGTCCCATTGGCACCGACAGAAGCATTCTACATTTTAACAGGCCACAGAATGGGTCTTGCTAAGAAAGAAGTTTGTCTTGCAAAGCTATTTCAAGTATTTCTCATTCAACTGCTTCACCTAACCCCAGGACAAGCTGCAGCAATAGATTTCTTCTCTACCAGTAGACTTTTTTTCTCCACGTCAATAGTTTCACACTGATAAAATTCATATTTAATAACTTCAGGCGTTCCAACACATGAAGCAGATGATGATATTAAACACGCTGGGCTTTGAAAATACAAGACCAAAGCTTGTGCACACGTATTTGCCTCAGAACAGCATGGGGCTGTTCAGCAACCTGTCTGCTTTTGTAGTTGAGGTGAAGCCAGCTCACCTTCCCTACCCCTGGCTTGGCCATGCACCATAACACCCGCCTGCGACCCAGGTACTCATTGGTGACAGCAAACACAGCTACAGGTGTACAAGTAAATGAAGCTTTTGTTTCTGGTTCTGCAGTGATATGGGAGGGATGTGCTGGTTTATTGAGTGCTGTCAAGGAAACAGGCTGGGGAAAGCATTAAAACAAGCTGGAGACAAGTATGGTTGGGAAAAAAAGCACTTTTCCACAGGTATTTTCAAACCTTGCTTAATAGAAAAGAAATATAACCTCAAACATGCATGTTTTAACCCAGAGTGCAGTGCTTATTCTCTCACATCTCTCTTACCTACAATTTATCATAGAATCCCAGACTGGTTTGGGATGAAGGCTCCTTAAAGCTCATCCAGCTCCAACCCCCTGCCACGGGCAGGGACACCTTCCACTAGAGCAGGTTGCTCCAAGCCCCTGTGTCCCACCTGGCCTTGAACACTGCCAGGGATGGGGCAGCCACAGCTTCTCTGGGAAAAGTCTGTGCCAGCGCCTCAGCACCCTCACAGGGAAGAGCTTCTGCCTAATGTCTCATCTCAGTCTCCCCTCTGGCAGGTTAAAGCCATTCCCCTTGGCCTGTCCCTACAGGCCCTTGTCCAAAGCCCCTCTCCAGGTTTCCTGGAGCCCCTTTAGGCACTGGAGCTGCTCTAAGGGCTCCCCTTGAGGAGCCTTCTCTTCTCCAGGCTGCCCCAGCCCAGCTCTCTCAGCCTGGCTCCAGAGCAGAGCTGCTCCAGCCCTCGCAGCAGCTCCGTGGCCTCCAATGATCATTTCCCAGTGATCATCACGGACAGTGCAGAAACCACCCCATGTTTTCACTCTGCTGTGCCAGGGGGGCTGCAGCAGTCCCTGCTGTGCCATCCCCTGTGCAAACATGGGTGCCCATGCCTCTGTCCCGCACACGCTGCCACATGTACCACCATGGCCACACTGGCAAATGGAACTGGCATTTTGGGGTTTGAGGTGCAAAACATCATAGGATGGGATTTCCCACCACGCTCAGGAGTCCTGCTTTCCAGCAAGGACCTTACTTCCCAACATTAATTCCAAGTTTCACCCTTGACTTTGGCACAGAAGTGGAGACCCAGATTCCTACAGCACCCTTATGACTTTGAGTTTCCTGCTTCCCAAGGGATGACATTTCCGGAAAAGGGCACTCAGCCCCTTCAGAAAACCAGGCCCTTCTGAGTCAGCCCCAACTTGAGCACCCAAAATAACTCATTTGAGGAAAAACTAGGTGGGAGCACTTTACTTCAGGCAGTGAAGGCTCAGGGAGCATTTCCCTTACAAACCCTCCCCATCTCCTGTTGGGTAGGAGAATCCAACAAGCAACAGAGGAGCAGGATAACTGCCCTTTGGTAAGGCCAAGGCACAACAACAGGCTGATTGTGGTCCCATTAGAGCTGCTCCTTGGCCATTGAACCCAACGTCCTGGGCAAACGTTAGGGAAAATCAAGTGCTGGCATCAGATTCACAAGCGTGTTGCTGTGCCTGAGGCGCATCGGTGGGATGCTGCTATAAATCCTTTACAGAAGCATGACCCTTGTCCTCAAATATGAATCTCTGGAAAAAAGAGCAGTGAAAGGCAGTAGGGCACCGAAGATATCCGCCTCTCAAACAAGGCTTCACTTGATGTGCATTAGCAAACTGGGGGTTCTTATTTGAAGGACACTCTTGGGACAGTACAGAAAAGACCCCAGGGTACTGCCTGCACTGGCTATGAACCACATAGCCTGCATCTCACATGGCACAAGGCAGAGGAAGTCCAGGTTTCATGCAGGTCCACTTGTTCCTCTTAAAAAGAGGCTTTGTGATCATCGGCTACTATAGAATAGACCTGTGCTGTTACAAAATCGAGCCTGAACCCCTCATGTTACAGCATACCAGAGCCCTTTACAAACTGCACCACTATCCCCGCACAGTTGGTATGATCTCAGGCTTTAGGGTCTTACTAAAAACAAGCAGCATCTCAATGATAAACTGTCATAACAGTGTAGTAACATCTTTTATATAGGCTCTAACCTGGGTATTTATAAAATGCTACTGCAATTATTACATTCAGAGACTCCTCTATGGAGGAGGTCGTTGCCATGACACAGAGTTTTGGAGGATGCGTGAAGCCAAGCAGGGAAAAGACAAAGGGGAATTACAAAGCTCTGTACCCCATCAAGAAAAACTAATGTGGCTCAGCAGGGAACCTGCTGACCCAGTCCTGTCCCCATCATTTGGCTTACACAGTGCACAATATTTTGCTGGGTCCTCTCCATAGGACCACATCTTGAGGCTGTTGCACAGATTGCAGCTGTGAGAATGATGCTCATTGTCAGCGATCCTCCCTTTCAAGGGGATTCAAGCACAGAGGGACTTCTACAAAGGGTGGAGAGGGGACAGCTACAGTTTGAGTCCAAATCCCTCTTATAAACCTCAAATAAACAGTGAAGATCTTTGCTCTTTGGTGACTATTGTTTTCTTTCCCTTTCCAAACTTTGCAGCCCCGCAGCATCTGCAGACAGCAGCTGTGTCACACATCTGCCAAGCCGATGGAAAAGCGCCTTTTGCTTCACGACACTGCCCAAATATTGTTTGCAGCTACAAAATGCATTTGGAGATGCCTTTGTTGTGAATGAAGAATAGCAGCTCTTCAGAGGAGAGTTGCTGCCGTAGTCTAGGAAACAAAACTGAAGTAAATCAAATGAAAAGGGTAAAGGATCACGTTGAGCTTCTCTGTGATCTGCTTGTTCTCGGCTGCTTGTCCATTCACACATCTGCACCCAGCGAAGCAGCATTTATTTGGTGTCAAGGGAGCCTGCAAAGCAGCACAGTTATAACCTATTTCCACTTCCCTCGGTGACTTTCTGGGCTAACCATCAGCCAATGGTTGCCTTGGGTTGTCCTCCTGTTCCTTTGAGGCTAGTGATGCCTATAACAGGGACCTACACAAACCAACAGCATTTACAGGAAGGTCTGGTGCTCGGCGGGCCCCTGAGTGAGGCCAGCATCAGTGTGAGCCTCCCAGAACAGCCCATGGAACACAAGCAAGGCTGGGTGTGAGGATGAAGCCATCCCCACCTCATCTACTTTATGCAGGAGTGAGAAAGGAAATCCCTTGGAGCAGAACGCCCCAGCCATGAACCCAGTGCAATGCAGAGAGCAGCCCTTTCAGCTCCTCCTGCTGAGGCTGCTCCACTTTGCAAAATTAAACATTTATTGGGCAAAGAATAGAAACACGGCGTTGTCTGAGGAAGAAGACCAATGCACCACCCTGCAGTCTGTCCCCCTAACTCAGTCTGCATTGCTATGCCCACACAAAACACTCCAACAGAGATACCCTGCAGCCCATCGCTCCGTTTGGATAAGGGGAACAATTTCACTTGAAATTTAATTATCTGCAAAAGCCAAACAGCTCCTCCAGGAAGAATCATGGAAATCCATCCTACAGCAGCAGTTGGGGCCCAGCACGCTGCAGGAAACCCGAGTCTCCATTGCCCTGGTGCGTGTCTGTGCTGGTTTGGCTGGGATATAGTTAATTTTCTGCACAGGAGCTGGCGTGGGGCTGTGGTTTGGATTTGTGCTGGAAACAGAGTTGATAAGCAGAGATGTTTGCCCTATTGCTGAGCAGTGTCAAGGCCTTTTCTGCTCCTCACCCCACCAGTGAGGAAGCTGAGGATGCACAAGGAGTTAGGGGGGGACACAGCCGGGACAGCTGACCCCAACTGACCCAAGGGATATCCCATACCATAGGGCATTATGCTTAGCATGGAAAGCTGGGGAAGAAGAAGAAAAGGGGGACATTCAGTGTGATGGTGTTTGTCTTCCCAAGTCACTGTTATGCGTTATGCTTTGGCTGAGCACCTGCCTGCCCATGGGAGGTGGTGAATGAATTCTTTGCTTTGCTTTGCTTGCATGCATCGCTTCTGCTCTACCTATTAAACTGTCTTTATGCAACCCACGAGTTTTCTCACTCTCACTCTTCCAATTCTCTCCCCACCTCACAAGGAGGGCAGAAAGCAAGTGGCTCTGTGGGGCTCAGTTAACCTCTGCTGGAGTTAAATCACAACCACATCCTAGGATGAATGGTTGAGCCTCACCCTGCTTTCTCACTTGAACAATTCCCAAAGACTTTGGATTCAACCCAACCCACAAGAAGAAACATCCCCATCCCCCTATCAGCACACCATGTCCTGCAGGCGAGACAGAGGGAGTGAATAGAGCAAAAACACTGGGTTACACTGTCTGCAAACTGCCCTGCTGTAACCAGCAGGCTTGCAGGAGGTCTACATAAAGGCTGACCAAGTGCCTGTCCCTTGAGAAGGAGCAGGACAGAGCATTGCAGAGTGCAGTGTTCAACCCATATCTTCCACGGATCACACCTCACCTATGCAGTCTCCAAGCAGTGGCTTCCCTGAGGAGTTCATACTTGGAGAAGGATCCTCATTTCCACATCACCGCATCCACCCTCCCACATCTCCATCCTGCTCCGTACCTGCCCAGGGATAGGACAGGACGCTGTGTACAGGCAGAGTAGCATTTACACACTGTTTGTGAGAACCGGAGCCAGGAAGGACCAAATCCTTAACAACAGAAATAACATTTTTATCTATAAGAGGAAAAAATGTGTGCATGGAAGAGCAGAGAGAGCCCGTGGCCAGGCAGCGTGATGCTGGTGGAGATCCCGTGCTGAACTGCACGTTCATTAGAAGCAGAGAATAGGACATTGTGCTCCACAACAAGGCCTGCTGTATTCACCCAAAGCTTATCCACAGGACCTGGTCTGAGCAGTGAACTGACAGCCAAGTCCTGAGGCTGCTTCCTGGCTTTGACACTAAACTCTTTGGTAGCCGGGAGCAAATTGTGTCTCCCGCAGCTTCAGTGCCTCATTGTGAACGGGAACAGACACACGTGCCAACAGGATACAGCGCTACCAAAGGGCAATGAGCATGTGTGACAACAAGAGCAGAAACAACCCCAGCAGCCCCCATCCATCAGGCTGATGTGGTGTTGATGTGCTGTGCAAGAGCTGGCATCAAAAGGAGGGTGTTAAAACCCCTGCTGAACCAACCATTGGATGGTGTAGGACCAACCTGGACAGCTGGGAAAGGAAAGGTCTCCACAACCCACAGGACTGGTTTCCAGATGCACTAAAGAGCTGAAGGTCTTGGGATCGGCACTGAAATCCACCAGTACTTATAGGGTTTGTCCACTTGGCTCACAGGGACCCAAGGTCCCACACCAAGGACTTCTAACGATTCATGGGGCAGAAAAGCAGAGGGGCCCAACAGTAAGAGGCATTTCTACATAGTTCCACCACAGTCATCCAGGGCTGCAGAGCACGTAAGAGCCTTACACTGCAATTGCACCTTTATAGCTGAGGTAACAGCCTGGCCACAGATACAGACCTGTGGGGACCTTTTCCCCATGTGAGGAATGTCCTGCAGTAAAGCACACCCTGCATCCATCAAATTCCTTTCTCTCCACAAAAGATGCTGAAAAAATTAGAGACTTGGTTGTGCAAAGTGTAAAACCTGGTGAGGTCCTCTTCTGCATTTGCAGTTGATCCCAGGTCCATTGCAGAAGCTATCTGTGTAATTCTCAGTCATCTCTAACAGCAGCTCTGAGCTGAACACACCTTCATATGCACCAAAACCACCTTCAGCTGCTCACACATCCTGCCCTGACACACAGACACTCACTGCGGGTACCTATTGCAAAGGCACTGCTGCTGTCCACAGAACAAACTCACCTTTAGCCATCTCAGTGCAAGAACAACAACTTTGCTGCTGCCCTAACCTGGCACACTGCAGAGTGTGTAATTCCAGGTGGGGCAGCCATTCCCCATGCCAAGCAAGCAACACAAAAGACCCATTAAAATATTTATGGCAGAAAGCTTCAATACCCTCGACTGCTGCAACCCCTTTGTGTTTCCTGCCCATGGGGACAGCTCGTACCTTGCTGTTACCAGAGGCTGCATGGGAGCATCCGCATCCCCCGAACCCTGGGCACCAGCCTCATAACTACAGGCAGTCGAAACCAGGTTTTCATTTGGAGGAAAGATTGGCAATTAGATGAGGTTTATAATGCCCGTTTTTTCCGGAAGACATGATGTATTTATTGATCCTGAGGACGATCATGGGGCTCCTCAGCTGGTTCTGTCAATAGCCTGATGGCAAACCTCCACCTGCCACATGCAAACCTCTCAGTACATCCTCAACAGCAGCGCTTGCAAACCCCACTTGTGCAAGGTGGCTGAGCTGCCACCTCCTTAGAAGAGCATCAGCACAATATGGGGGACAAGAGATGGCAGAGCTGAACCCCATCCCTGGCAGCATTCAAGGCCAGGCTGGACACAGGGGCTTGGAGCAACCTGCTCTAGTGGAAGGTGTCCCTGCCTGTGGCAGGGGTTGGAGCTGGATGAGCTTTAAGGTCCCTTCAACACAAACCAGTCTGGGATTCTATGAAATTACAGTTCAGCAAAGAAAAGGGTGTTTTCATCAGAGACCAAAAGGGCAGCAGCCACCACACCACTGTTTCAAAGGGACCCAGCCCCTGCAGAGCCATGCCCTGTGCAGGACCGGCACTGGCACCCTGGTACAGCCACCACTCTCCACAGCCACATGGGCACAAACACAGACCCCTCTTCCCTGAATCATTGCCACAACTGTCCATGTGTGAGCACGCCACAACGAAAACCATGATGTAAACTTCACCAGGAGCATCACCTCATGTCACAGATGGGAAATCAAAGCAGTTACGTCAGGCAGAAACAGATCAAAACCACACGGAGATTGAAAAAGGCTGTGGAAAGCCCCAGGAGGGTTAATCCAGCACTAGGTGTGACAGGTTGGTCACCACGCCACGTTCAGAGGCTCCTTAAATTACCCTTTGTCAGCCTAGGGAGGATATTTTAAGGAAAGGCTCACTCTTTGCAAGCTCTTCCTTTTATCTCTCCCCAAGCACCTACTCCGGCACAGCGTAGGAGGCAGGATACGGCACCAGATGGTCCTCTCTTCTGACCTAGTGGCTGTGCTTCTCCACCGAGGCCTTCTGGGGCTTGTCTGCAGTGGATGCTTCAGCACAGACACATCTCCATCCCCCAAAGCTGGGAGTGTGCTCAGCTAAGAAACCATGCAGCCAAAAAACCCTGAAATGAAGCTTCTGAAGGACTAGAATGACCTTTTCAAAAGGCTTAGATTTATATACACTGAGGAGAAGAGTACAAATGGAAAGGAAAATGATGTGAAAGAAAAAATAAAGATAAGAAATAGGCAGGAAACGTTAACTCAGTGCAGACCAGGCTTGTGGACCATCACACAGGCAGCTGAATCATCACCTTACAATAGGAGCTGAGCGGCTGTTGAAGAGGGATTGGATAGCACCGCATCCAGGCATGCACAGAGTGAACCTGGATCACAAGTGACCCTGGATCAGGCCCTGGGGTAGGATCCTCCACTCCTGGGCATCCCTCCAGCAACCATCCATCAGGAATCACCGGCTGAGGAGAGCAGGAGCACCCAGAGCACTGGCTTGGCACATCTGTGGTACCTCACTAACACACCAAACCAGCACGACCTCCTTCTGCTCACCACGGGGCAGTGGGGCAGCCAGCTCAGGATCCCACCTTCATGGGAATACCATTATCCAGGTCCATTTTGGGAGCTGGAGTTAGCACAGAAGTGTCCTCAGGAGCCAGGGCTGCCAGCGAGGAGGAGGATGCTCAAGGGAGGTTAAAAGGTCCAGCCTGTCCCCGTGTGATGGAGACCACTGAGGTTTCTTTGGGGGGTGGAATCTCTTCCAATTTAGATTTGACAGCTGACAAACTGTGGAAGCTTCACTCAGAAAAGGCAAAGCAAAAATCAACTACATGGCAACAAGGCTTGTGTGTTACGGATAATCCACTAACGCACGGGAACAAGATACAGGATGCTCCAGTGTTTCCATGTCCAGTCAGATAAACTATCTTCTCACATCACCCCAAAACTAAGTGAAAAGTAGGAAAGATAAAAGCCACTATACATGAATTTACATCTACTGCAAGAAACGTAATAAAAGTTTCTCAACACCCACCCGTGTGGATTCAAACGCAGTGTGGGAGTTGAGAAAATCTAGTTTCTTGTGTTCCTGCTACTTAGGAGCTTCAATGTCCTTTTAGTTGTCTCCTAGTCCCAATTTCAGTCATTATGAGAGGCTCAGGTGCACACCAGCACCAGGGCACGTTTGCCATCTGGGCACATTTAGCATCTGCCACCAGAACATACCTTCTGGCCAACATCAGCAGCCTCCAAACCGGAGCCCATCCAGAACTAAAGCCTTCTGAAGCCAAATAAAACCATCACTAAAAATATACACACCTTAATGACTTTCCCATCATCATTCAATCCCATGCAAGTGGTGTTTTTTCCAAGCCAAATTCCAGCTTTGGGCACAAAGGGACAGCAGTGAATCCTTGGGCCCCATCACCTGCCTGGGAACATGGAATTGAATTCACTGAAGTCAGTGGAACAATTTATTTGCTTTTATAGCCCCCAGAGCCAGGAAACTAAATGGTGCAGCCAGGTTCCCACAATGGCATCACCTGGAAAGTCGGCTGCAAAGCGTTCAAGGCCAGGTTGGACACAGGGGCTTGGAGCAACCTGCTCTAGTGGAAGGTGTCCCTGCCCGTGGCAGGGGGTTGGAACTGGATGAGCTTCGAGGTCCCTTCCAACACAAACCATTCCATGGAGATAGAGATGCTCAATTCTGGCATTCTCCTGTTGACAAAAACACATCTCCAAACCCAGCCAAGCACTTTCCTGTGGCAGGAGGAGGTCAGTGGCATGGAAAGGGACACTGGTGCTCACTGTCTGTCTCACACCACGCAGCCCTCAGACAGACAGACACCATGGAGCAGCAGATGGATCCCTGCAGCCTGCAGGCAGCTCAGCCAGCATGGGTTCCCATAGGGAACAGCTCTGCCCCAGGAGCTCCTGACTCAGCCCTGCTGTCAAACCAAGTCTAGCATCACCCAGAAGGAAAAGGGATTCAACGAACAAGGCAGCATCACCCAGCCCATTCCACCACAGCTCCTCACACTCCTGGCCCTCTGCACCCAGTCTTGCATTGGCCTTCAGTTTTATTGCATGGGGGATGCTGGCAGATGAGAGCGTTGAGGCTTTGGCACAGAGCAAGACGGGCAGTGTGGGACCTGAGCTGCGCTCACCACACGTACCAAAACAACCACCATCACACCAACATGTGTCAGTCAGCACAGAGTTGCCTGTTTGAAGCTCCAGGATGTCCTTTGCCCCCCAAACCTGACTTGAACAAAAGGCTCTTACCACAAGCACAACCAGTGATATCGAGCTCTGACCTCCCCATCTCCAAGCACACAGAGGAAGCTCCACATCTCCAAGCATCCTCCACTTTGGTGGCAAAGACAGCGCTTTGTAAGAGTCCTTCTTTCCCCCCCACCACCACCATATTTCCACTTCAACAACACTTCAGTTGCTTCCCTCCCACTCAGCCCTGCTGTCACTTCACTTTTGTCCTCCTAAATGAATGATAAACCATTAAACTGTGGTTGTAGCAAACGGGATGTAGGGAAAGGAAGCACATCCCACGTACTACTGACTGCTCCCAGACTACTACTGCTCTGTGGTCCACCCAGCAGGGTCTGCGCTGATGGCAGCACAGAGCTTCCACAGGGAGGGAGCCCAAGCCGTTTCAGAGATGAGAATGGCTGTAAAAGGCTTGGGATTTATACAGGCTTATCCCAGGTACAGGGGAAACACCACCTTCTACTAGAAACAACCAAGTTTCCTGCACCAGTGTATGAAGGGGAATGGTTAAAACATGGTCTCAGATCAGGCTGAATGCTCAGAAATCAGCAACGATGGGAAAAAGAAAACCTTCTGATTTACTTTTAATCTCACGATTTAGGGAACATTACTCAACTTTATATCTTTTTCAATATCTCATCTGAAGAAGCTATGTAGATGCCAAACCACATGTCCATATCCTGCAGCTATAACCACACAAACATGCCTTTGTGGAGATATCTTGATTCCATACGAGCATCATACAAAGGTCGTCTGCCAAGAGCTGGTCAGAAGACAGGGCTCATGCTCAGGGAAACCCTCTGCCCGCTCTCACCCGGTTTCCATCACGTTGCTCATAGAAGATGCTGTTCACCATCTGCATCCCCGTGTCACCCCACTCCTGTTCCAGCATGTGGGTGTTTCATTGCTAATACCAGTGCGAGGAGGATCAGACTGTTTTAATCACATCCGTTCCAGCAGCACCCTGTGCTGACTGACCCCACCACCCCCCCTCTGTTTCCCTACCCCCTATAGAGGGTGCAGGCAAAGGAGCAGGTCAGCATGGGTCCAACAGGCAGGACCACAGCAGTGGAAGGTGCTGTCGTGGGCATCATCCCACAGGACATTATAGCACAAGCAGTCATGAGAAGCAGGTGACACATTGGTAAAGTCCTCACCTATGACTTATACCCCCAAAACATTCCTCCCGCACCCCAAACTGTGCTCTGCAAAGAGGTCAAGGAAACGGGAATGAGACTGGGAGCTTTTCGGGGGTCAGTGTGTCTTTGGTGTGCCTGGCAGGGCTCCAGGCTGTGGAGAAGTGAGGAATGATGAGTGCCTTCACCTCCTGACAACGTACACATCCCACAGCAAGGCTGGAGCCCCCCAGGATGCCACCACCATTCCTGGATTATGAAAGACCATTGCAAGAAAAGCCCCTGTTCTCCCCACAAGGGAACAATATAACAAAGTCAGGGCTCCACAGTTCAGGAGCAGATCGTTGTCCACCCAAGGAGGCAGCAGAGCAGCTTACAGCCTGGGATAAGGAATCATATTGCGTTTGCTTCTCACATGGAGGGTCTACAGCCATACAGCACAGCAACATCATCACCAATCAGTGCATTCCCCAACACAGCCTGAGACTGAGCGAGGTTTAAAGCCCAAGGGATGAGGGAGAGGAAAGAGGAGTCTGACAGAGACACTTCACACACATCTACTGCTTTTCCATTTCAGAAACTGGGAAAGGCACATCACAGTCCTCAGGCTAAGATGCAACTTCCCAGGAGAAGCTTTCTTTAGGTCTGCCCATGGGGAACCTGAGAAGGGACTAACACCGGCAAATACCCTTCTGCTCACCGAAAACAATCCCTCTTCTCCCAATGGCATTTTGAGCCGCGCATTCCAGTACAAGGACATACCAGCAGCACAATGCGAACAGCTTCTCCTTACAAACCCGTCCTACACGTACCACGCAGGACATCACAAGAAGTATCACCCGAAGTCCTCAACCCGAGGCTCCCGGCGGCCGGACCCGGGTACCAACGAGCCCGCCCGCCCCGTCCAGGATGCCGGCGCTCCTCCGCGGAGCCGGGAGCCGCGTCCCGCCCGGAGCAGAGAGATGTCCGGGGAAGCCCTCCGCTCCCCGGGTTACCTGTGCCACCCGCACCGGGACTCACCGGCGGCGGCGGCCTCCAGCAGCGCGGCGGCCCGCAGCAGGCAGTAGTAGCGCTCCATCTCCCCCGCCGACGTGCCCCCCGGCGGCGGGCGGGCCGGGGCCGGGGCCGGGGCCGGGGCCGCGGCCAGGGCCATGCCCCGCGGCAGCGCTCCGCCGCCCGCAGCGCTCCGCCGCCGCCCCGGGCCCGCGCGGCCGCCGAGGCGGGGCCGGGGGAAGCGGGCGGCCCCGACACGGCCCCGACAGCGGCTCTGCCCGCCCCGCGCACCGCCCCCAGCGCCCGCCCGCTGCCGAGCGCCGCTGCGGTCGGGATTGCTGCCCGGCTTAACTCCCGCGTGTTTCCAGCTTTTCTCGCCTTTTTTCCCGCTTTTCTGGCCTTTTTTCCCCTTTTTTCCTACCCTCGTTTTTCCTTTTTTCCTTTTCTTTCACTTTTTTCCTTTTTCCTTTTTAATTTTTTTTTCTTTTTTTCTTGCGTTTTCCCCCTTTTTCATTTTTTCTTCTTTTTTCTTTTTATTTTTTTCCTCTTTTTCTCTTTATTTCCTTTTTTCTTTTTTCCTTTTCTTTCCCGTTTGTACTTTTTGGTTTTTTGTTTTTCTGTTTTCCTTTTTTTTTTTTTTTATTTTTCCTTTCCCTTTTTTCCCCTTTTTCGTTTTTTCTTTTTTTTTTTTATTTTTCTTTTCCTTTTTTCCCCTTTTTTCTTTTTTTTATTTTCTCCTTTATTTTTCTTTTCCTTTTTTCCCCCTTTTTCTTTTTTCCCTTTTTTCCTGTTTTCCTTTGTTCCCTTTTTTCCTTATTCACTTTATTTTTCCTTTCCTTTTTTCCTTTTCCCCTTTTTTCTTTCTTAGTTTCTAACTCCCTGCTGCTCCCCAGTGTCCCAAACCCACTCCCCGCCTTACTCCCTGTAGCACTTCACTAAGAAAAAACCCATTAAAACATAAAGTGTGTTTCCATGCAGGCAGCATTCAAGCAAATTCCTTCACCAACATATGAGAACATGAAGCCATTCCACAGCCAGAGCTGGGCAGAGCTCGAAGCGCAGCACCAACCTGACCCACCAGCCTCAGTTTCCCCGATGCTGAGGTTCAAACGATGCCAGCTCATTGTCACCAGGAGCCTGAGCTGCTCGGGAAGGCAGCACGGAGAAGTGGATGTTCTTGTTTTTCCAAAAGAGCCTTTTAATTACGCTCCTCAGTGTAATAGCAACCTTTTTCCAGCACTTCAGCAGGCAGGGCTATTAATTCAGGAGCCAAGCTCTAACAATGGTAGCAGGAGAAACACCGTCTTTTGGCAGACCTTCCCACATTGATATAGAGCTTTTCAAGGAAAAATGACCCATTCAGTCAGTGTTCCTCATTCCTACCACAGCAGATCCTCACAAACTGAACACTGAACAGGCAATTTTCTGTCTGGTTATAAAGCACATCTTGTGTGACAGCAAGAGTTCATGTGCGGTTACTCATCAAAACATCCAGCTCAGGTGCACAGCAGTAAAATGTGGTTATAAAATAGCCATACGCAAGGTTATGAGCACAGAAAGACAGCCATGCCACTTTCCTGCTGTTTTCTTATCACAGGAATGCTCTTTTCCTTAAACTGCAACAGCTCATGTAGAAATGACGCTCACCTAAAACCTCTTCTTTATTCTACCATGACTGATACCCACTTCTAACACTGGCTTTGGGAAAACTAAAGCTAGCCAGTGGAAGATACAGCTATGTTATCCCTAAGGTTTGGCACCAAATCAATTTCTTGCTCTCTGAGCAGAAAACAAAGCAGCGAAGACTGGATCTGGACCAGGTCTTTGTAGCCAATGCACCCTACCCGAGCCCCTGGACCGCAGCAGCGGATGCCAGCAGGAATCCCGCACATCCCAAAGCAGCATCTCCTCCAGCCAATTCAGCTGGCACAAGGCAACACCAGCCAGCTCAGCACGGAAAAGCTGCATTGGCTCAAACAGAGGGATAATTGGTCATGGCTTTTCCTTAGCATCAGTCCCTCACAAGCCTGTATGGCCACAAAGATTCCTGTTTTGGAAACCTGGCTGCGTACAGTCCCTCCTTTTGTGCATGTCAGGATGAATGCCCAGCTATTCCAGCAATACACTCAGAACAGGCGATGTCCACTTATATTTTACGCTGCCAGAAGCTACTCGGCATGTCTGTCTCCTTCAGAGACAAGCGTTACATTCTGCCTGCCCAAGGAACGATAAGCTGAGGTAGAAGGAACAAGGAAACAGACAAAAAGCAAACAAAGGCAGCCAGAAACATAGATATTTCTTTTCCAGGGATTTTCCACCCAGGCTCCATAACAACATTCAGTGCCCTTTCAGAGGCAAAACCTTGCCAGCGACTGCAGCACCTCTGTTTGCAGAGTGGGTGCAATTCCTTACCCTTAAATCTCAGGCAGAAGGTGTAGCGAGAACTCCTACTAATGTCATTAATTCCAGATTAGAGGCTAGAAAAAAACCCAAACCTCAAAATTCAAAACCTTCTTTTTTTCCCCCCAATGAGGCTAGAAGGTTCTGTTGGGACTGGTGCCATTACTTGGATTCGAGAAGTCACCCTTCAAAAATACCTATTTATTCAGCCAGGAATGGTCCGTTTTAGGCAACCACAGACAACTGAGACCTCACAGTGACGCGATCACCTTTTGCGACTGATCTGGATAATCCCATCAGCTAATTCTCTGCAGTATATATTTTTATTATCATTTAGAGAAGACACAGGTTTCCTTTCTGCAGCTTCCAAAAGCTGCTGCTTTCATCTTTCATCATGGGACTGTGCAGAGAGCAAGGGCTGAGCAGCGAGTCCAGCTGCTCCAGCCCCACGCACCGCTGGAGGCATCGCTTGGTTAGAAAGTGTGTTGGTAAATGCTCATCTGTCACCATCAGCTCAATCCATCCCGTCTCCCAGCCTCTCCTTCAGAAACATCTCTCTCCTGACAGTTGCTGGGGAAAACACTTTGTGGCTAAAGGGGTAATTTAACTTGTCACCCTCAATTCAGCCTCTGTCCCAGCTCCCACACACAGTCCTGCTGGTGCCAGGTAATTTCACCAAGTGCTCTCATCACTCCAGGGCTCAATTGTTGCAGTGTTTTTCCCTGGCTTGCCCAAATCCCATTTTTCCTGCTATACCACTGCTGCAAACACCTTTGCCCCATGCCATCACATAGCCCCATCGGCCCCAACTCCAATAGGCAAAAACAGGACAGAAGAGCTTTGATTTTGTTTTGAGGGTGGTGCTGAGAACTGGAAAAACAGAGCTGGCTAAATGCAGTTTGGAGTCAAACTGATGTTGAAGGGAATTGCTTACCTCTGGAATAAGCATAGCGACATCAAAGGACTTGTGCAGGAATGTAATTAAGCTCTGGTTGGTTTTCATAAAGGAGGATTTTAGGAGGGTTTCATGTGCACAAGGCAGCATCACCCCCAGTCCAGGGGTACCATTCACTGTGGGCTCTTTCCAAGCTGGTCCAGGAGGAGCAGAGCCTCCAGACAGGCACAAATTCCCAGTCCCACTGAGGCCAGTTAAGCCTGCACTGGTTTCGCAGACTGGTTTGTGTTGAAGGGACCTTAAAGCTCATCCAGCTTCAACCCCCTGCCCCGGGCAGGGACACCTTCCACTAGAGCAGGTTGCTCCAAGCCCCTGTGTCCAACCTGGCCTTGAACACTGACAGGGATGGGGCAGCCACAGCTTCTCTGGGAAAAGTCTGTGCCAGCGCCTCAGCACCCTCACAGGGAAGAGCTTCTGCCTCAGAGCTCATCTCAATCTCCCCTCTGGCAGGTTAAAGCCATTCCCCTTGGCCTGTCCCTACAGGCCCTTGTCCAAAGTCCCTCTCCAGGTTTCCTGGAGCCCCTTTAGGCACTGGAGCTGCTCTAAGGTCTCCCCTTCAGGAGCCTTCTCTTCTCCAGGCTGAACCAGCCCAGCTCCCTCAGCCAGGACTATATCAATGTGAGAAAGAGAAAGGATTCCACTTTGCTCTCCCACTCTCACTTGTTCCTGGTGTCAGTCAGAGCTTTCTTGTTTATTGCTACAACCCCAGGTTCAGAAGGAGCACACAGGCAGGAGCACACACACCCTTTCTCCAGGCCACAGTGTGCTTCCAGCTTAGCAGGTTATCCCCAGACATGTGAAGGTCTACGAAGCAAACCCCTTGTGCCACGGCTGCAGGGGAACAAGGAGGGATGGGGCCACCACAGCCCATCCACATGCCAGAAGCCCTCATCATACACCAACAGCCTGACCTTTGAAAACATCCTTGCTAAAAACCACCTCACCAAACGACATTGCTTCTCCTTTCTAATATGAAGGGCTACATGAGCATTTAAATGCTAATTTGGTGCTTTCTGAAATAGCCAGCAACCCGCAGCCGTCACCCATCATTACATTTACTCTGGTTGTCCCATCATCCTTGGTAGCCAGCTCGGAGTAAAACCATCCCCAGCTCTTCAGATGATTCTCACTATCACTCACTCGGGCTATTAAGATTCTCAATGCGTGTATCTGGTTTCCAATAGTACAAGCTGCTTCTTAAAGGTTAGAGTTTGTTTTAAATAGCACAGCCATCTGTCCTCCGGTGGCTGATGGGAGCTGAAGACATCCAAGCAGCCAAAACAGAATTCTTCAAACTGTCAGTTTGCCATTACAAACATTTTGGTTTGAATCAGACACGTCCTATAAAAAAATAATATGAAGTCTATGTATTTTCCTTGTGTATTATACAAACACTGTGAGTCTTGAAGTTTCATTGCCTTGTTGGAGGGTTCATCAATGCAAATACCTGGCCTAAACTTCAGCAGGTACTTGACAAACCACAGAATAATCCTCATTTGAGTGCTTCTAGTCTTTGAACTAAAAAAAGCAGCTCATTTATTACAGGTAGCCACGACAGAACCAATGCACAGCACTAAAAGTAACTTTGTGCCCTATGGAAGTGAGGCACACGGACCTGCATTTTTTTCGGCAGTTCCTAAATGCCAGCTAAAGCTCTTGAGTTTAACTCTTCTATGAAGATAAATCAGTTTATTCACTCATTTTCTTAATTTGACATTAGTTTTGAGGGAAATGGGGTCAGACCACATAGGGCAGCTGCATGTAGCAGCTACTAACAGTAGAATTGTTAGTAATCTGCTGGAAAACATATAAAATGAGAAGCAACCAGCAGTTCCCATCAGAGAACCAAGTATGGCCCTGATGGCATCACCCCCCACTGAAAATGCCCATGGTCCCCTTTGTAGTACCTTGGAAAAGGCCCACAT
Organism: Strigops habroptila; assembly: GCF_004027225.2. Classification (NCBI taxonomy): domain Eukaryota; kingdom Metazoa; phylum Chordata; class Aves; order Psittaciformes; family Psittacidae; genus Strigops; species Strigops habroptila. The sequence goes on along the minus strand of NC_044285.2, from coordinate 40,981,154 downwards.
TAAAACCATCACCCAAGGAGACAAGACAAATAGATATATTAATCAGAACAACATACCAAAGTTTATTGATTACTTCAAACAAAAGGCTCTGTAATGAAAAAAGAGCAGTTGCATTCATAAAAGGTAACATTCACATTCAATTTCCTTTTCATATAAAGCAACATAAATGTATAAAATTGCATTTAAGTGAAAAAATGTAAGGTTGCAGTCCTCTTTTATATATATATATATATTCCTTTTTTGCAAGAAGCTGAAAATGTATCTTCTTGTTGCCTGTATAGAATTTACACCTTCTATATACTACATGGTTTTTAAAAACCCCAGAGCTGGGCAATTGGCTAAATGGTGCAGTATTAGGTAAGTTTTCAACCTGTGTGTATGCAAATTCAATTTGAAGCTTTTCTGCAATTCCAAGTCATTTCATAACACCCTCAGAAGGATCAGGGTTAGTTTTTGAGAAGTAGCTATGACTACACCAAGTTCCCCCGTTATCACAGAACACTTTTAGAGGGAATCTTAATTACTTTTCTTATCTTGCAGTGTCATTAGCCAGGGATTAAGCTTCAATAAGTTCTGATGAAGAAACCCCAGCCTTTTTTCCTTCAAGTTTTCCCACCGATAAGCCTGTACTGACCTTTTAGCTCACTAATGAGCACTGTAACAGTGCAGCGTGTGTACGGGACATGAACAATCACAGCATCACACTGTCGGGTTACTGCCACGCCAGCATCCCGCTGGCTTACACCCTACAGTTCCTATCACCACTTTTTCCTCCCTTCCCAACCCCAGAAGGGGTCTCCTGTTTGCCCTGATCTCACAAGTCATCCACAGCAACAGCAATTTCACTTCTGCTGTTGCTGAATGATGAGGATCAGCTGCTTCTGCCGGACACCACACAAGTGCACTAGCTGAAGATCCAAGCCCAAGAAAACCAGCGTTTTCCCCCTAGAAAGACATCTCCCATTAATTCCAACCCACCTATCAGCACACCTCCCTTGGGTTTAAACATACAGCTATTGCAATGGCTCGTTCCATCCTGAGACAGGACACTTGGAAACAGGAAGAGAAAGATTTGGTTCTCAGAAGGCTCCATTTCGAAACAGGCTACAGAAATGAGCCCGTTTCAGTGGCTTTATTCAGACAGTTCACACATACATGGCAAGCTTTGCTCTGTTCCCACTAACGTAACCAGCAAAACCTCTACAGGAACAGACTTTGACTCTAGGAGTAGAGCACGACACAAAACAAACCGAGAAGCAAGGTGGCAGGCTTGGGACCATCCGGGCTTGGAATGGTTTTGAATCACAGGAATCAGGCATTTGAGCGCCCGCATTTTAAAGGTTATGTAAACACAAGTCAGCAACTGTATATTTAAGGAGAAAGGTTAGATTTGGCATATAGAGCTTATCTTCATTGTAGTCATCGTATGCTTCATCTGTAGGCACCACATTTTAGCAAGAAAAGTCGAGAATGGGACAAGGTCTGCAAGTTGAAGTCTAGGTCCATGAAATGAGCTAGGAAAAGGAAAAAAGAAGAAGGAAAAAATAAAAGCTTTGCCCGTGGGACACATGCTGGAAGTGCAGCTCCTTACTTGCATGCAGCAAGGAGTTGAGCCGCGGTTGCTAACGAACACCGCCTGCATCGAGGCCAGTGCAGTGTGTATAATACAGTGGTCCTGTCCGTACATCCCCTCCCATGCTGGGTGACAGAAGAGCAGCCACTGGCCATAGGGGCTGTGCACATCCCTTTCCCACTCAGGTAAGGCCCATTGCAAAGTCCTCATGATGCACACCACAACCTGCCTGAGCTGATCCACATCCTGCTTCCACTGGAGACAGAGACAGAGCTCAGGGATGGCAGCCGGAGAGCAAGACTCGATTATCCCAAAACTAGTCCATGATCCAATGAAATCTGATGAATGGCATGTTCCATCTAGTCCCAAATGGTTGTTTCTCTGCATGTAAGCGACACAAAGCCTGAGCGAGCAGGAGCCAAACACAGCCCCTCTGGAATGAGACTCCAACACTTCCCACAGCGGTTCCTCTGCAGCGCACCAGGGCCAGGGGAAAGCAGCATGAGGAGGGACCTTCACACCGAACAGTGGTGCACACAGGGTGCTCCATCACTGCTTATGACTTCACACAACAAAAAAAAAAGCTGCTTTTTCCACGTATCAGAGAAAAAAAAATGAAACTAAACATCAAGTCAGGCATCTCACCTCAGCCTAAAGAGGAAAGTTCCTGCGACCATGGTACAGGTAGCATTAAAAAGAACATGCCAATTTAAAACCCAAATAAAGTGTAAAATGAAACTGAAGTTCCTGCATTCCTTTAATTTTCAAACCGGCTTTTTTCCTTAGTGCAAATAACTCTAGATGCAGTTTGATAAGCCTGCAGGTTTACAGGCACAGCCCGTGCCCCCGGGATCATCCAAGGGCTGCACTGTCACTCAGGCCTTTAAAGTGTTGAAGCAACTGCACGGTGCAGTAATGCAAGCACAACCACATGAACCCAGGCAAAACGGCTCAGCACAGCCCAACTTCCAAGATCCACGACAGCTTCCTTCCATCACAAACAGCCACAACACGAGGGAAAAGGATCTTTTCTTCACCCTCCATCAGGAATAAACCCACCAGCAAACAGCCCGCGGGAGGATGCTCAGGCGCTTCTCAGCGCCGCGGGTCTCCGCACGGACATCATGGCTATGGATAGACCACAGGCTGCTTCCAGCCATTCCCAAAGGAGGGATATATGTGACTGAACGCTATGCACTGTCGGTGAAGATTCCTCCTGGATTTTCAAGTATTTCTGCCACGTGCATCTGGGCATCCCACCGCTGGGAGGGGGCAGCCCCGGCACCAGGCGGGATGCTCGCAGGGCTGCATCCAGAGGAGCAGGCTCTTCCCAGTGCCTTTGGGGAGCCCAAGGGGCTGTTATGGGGTTTAAGTCTGTGCTACTTCTTTGGTCAGGCAGAGCAAGAGACTTCAGCAGCTCTTTGCTGCTCTCAGATCTGTAGCGGGTAGAGGAAGCCCCTGTATGAAATGGGGCTGGCGTTGCTCTCTTGCACTTCAATTCATGCTGTTTTGGATGAATTCCTAAAGATGCTTTCTCAGCCTCCAATGATGTAGAATCTGGCAGGTTTAATTTTGGGGGGTGTGGGGATGCCACAAGACCAAACGGGTACCGTGGGGCCAGTGCCCTGGCTACTGCTTTATCAGCATGGCTGCTTATTTTGTTCTTGGTGAGACTGAAGAGAACTGTTAGGTTAAAACCATGGTTTTTCCTACAGCGTGACAAGATGCAGTGTTTGCATGAAACACTTCAAAGTATCCTGAGAGGATATCTTTCTGCCAAATTAGTAACAGCATCTTCGTTCTTCACGTAACCATTCTCTATACGTTTGTACGAGACTAACATAGGCAGATCAAAGGGGTCAGTCTGCAAAAATCAGAAGGAAAACACACGTGTATTGCAATTGTTACGTTCCCAAACTCCTAAACCTTTTCCTGTGTTATTTTTTAGAAGAAAATACTTAACATTTCATAGGAGAAGAAGAAAGATTAGCCCATGGTAAAAGTGCCAAATGTCATTCACAAATAATAGGACAGCAAATCGGTTTGCAAAACGCTGCATAAAGTCCAAAAGTAGCATTTGCCTCCCATTCTGCCCCAGCCCAGCCGCCTCCCGCACCAATCTGCACCAGTATATGGTAGTGGAGAGCACCACCTAACGTCTGTGGGGAGGGAACACTGCTCAGGATCCATGCCAGATGCACCGGAGGGCTGGCAAGCCTGGCTCTATGTGCCAGCCCGATTACGCCGATCGCTTCAGAAGCGGCTGCAGGAGAGCTTTGCACCAAATCTACAGGTTTAGGTTTGCAGCTACATAACATTTCACCTAAAAAGTGTGAATTCAATTAGGCACTTTTACTATTCCACCCTGCTATCAGCTTACTACGACGTTTCAAATCAAGTCAACTTGTATCAGGATGCTCTCTGTGTGCGTATGCACATACAGACACTGAGGCATGCCCCCCACACATTGACATAGACAAGTACACGTTTAGTATCAATCTGTGCAGATGAATTAAAACGTACTTATTTCTATCTGACAGAGCATGCACCCTAGAAAAAGGGATTTTGGTACCATTCAGATGCAATTTTGGAATCATTTTAATAACTGACATTTGAATGCTTCACTGTAAATACATCAGTGTTAGCTTTTATAACCCGTTAACAGGATTTCCCTGGCTGCGTTCTCACATTAAATTATCTGTTAATATTAGACTAAAATATCAGTTATATTGAGAGATATGTTTACATACTGCAAAGCATTTCAATTTGAGAGGATCTGTACACATCCAGGATTCTGAAGAGCTTGGATAGTACAACATCCCCGCATTAAAATGCATCCCAAGCATTGCATCTCTGTTCCACAAGGACAGCTGCCCCACACCGACAGTCAAGAGGATTACAAGAACCACAGTTTAATTGATTCGGGGAAGTAACAGTTGGTTAATTGATGCCTTTTAAAACCATCCCAACTCCTTCGGATAGGGTACCTGTTACAACACATTAGACTCATCTGAGAATGTTCTTAAAAGAAGTGGTCTGACAGAAGGTCTGGCCGACATTGAATCAGGTACCTTCCTGCTGCTCTGCAACAGCGAGGCAAAGAGACTTATAGCACACACCACATTCCCCCTGCCTAATGGTCAAACAATACAAGACACACACCATTTGACAGCTAAGTCATATCATAAGGGATGTAACAATACACACTCCATAAGTACCACAGTGATGAATACTGGTTGGGTTCTGCAGTGCAAGAGGCACAGGGGGTGTTCAGAAGGTAGCCCTGCTTCCTGGAATGGTCACCTTTGGGGTTGGAGGCTTGTGCTACAAGTGCTTTTGAGGGAGGAGGAAACCATCCGTGATCTCCACGTAACTTGTGTTTTAAACCAGTGAGTAATACTGGAGATCTGCAGTGAAACCAAATGCATGGACAGGGACTCAAGGCACTGTGCTGTGGGGTAGCACCACCATCCCCGTGGTTGGCAAGTCCAAGACCATCCCTTGCTATAAGGGTTGAGTACAGCAGCTTGTTCACTTGGACAAACAACGGTAGCACTAAGTGGTACCTCTGCTCTGGAGCCAGACTGAGAGAGCTGGGCTGGGGCAGCCTGGAGAAGAGAAGGCTCCTGAAGGGGAGACCTTAGAGCAGCTCCAGTGCCTAAAGGGGCTCCAGGAAACCTGGAGAGGGGCTTTGGACAAGGGCCTGTAGGGACAGGCCAAGGGGAATGGCTTTAACCTGCCAGAGGGGAGACTGAGATGAGCTCTTGGGCAGAAGCTCTTCCCTGTGAGGGTGCTGAGGCGCTGGCACAGACTTTTCCCAGAGAAGCTGTGGCTGCCCCATCCCTGTCAGTGTTCAAGGCCAGGTTGGCTACAGGGGCTTGGAGCAACCTGCTCTAGTGGAAGGTGTCCCTGCCCCTGGCAGGGGGTTGGCGCTGGGTGAGCTTTAAGGTCCCTTCCAACACAAACCATTCTACTGTTCTATGAGAGATGAAGCAAGATGGGCACTTGGGGACCTCCTCCTACATCAAACAATGCTGAGCTGTTTGCCATGTCATCCAGAGGACCATCACTGTCAAGTCCATGTTGTCCCACATGTTAGAGCACTGTGTATCTAGTCCACTAACACACAGAACTACATCAGGGAAGGAGAGTGAACCAGCATCGGCTGCATCCACCTCACTTGGCCATCCCGAGCACGACCAGCTCATCCACCTGAGGTGCAGCAGGAGACTGAAGGGGAAGAGACAGACCAAGTATTAAAGCAAAAGATCTAAATTAAAGCAAAAGGAGAGGGGAAAGCAAGGTTTTGCTGGGTGAGCAAATCTAAACATAGGTTTCCAGGAGTTAGGCATTAGGGAAAAAAGCAGTAGAGCAAGCAACACATAGTGACTCAGAAAGGAAATCACCTTATTCACTCCAAGAAAAGCTGTGATTGCTGGAAGTTTGAGAAAGCATGAAGATAGTGGATGTTCCTGAGGAAGGAAGGCGCTTCGTTACCTGGTTCACAACAGCACAAAAGACAGAAAATTGCAGTACAAGAAAGGCAGAAACCAAGGCAAACACAAATGCGCCTGGCAGTAAAACAGCATAAAGAAAGGGAAACAAAAGGAAAACACATTTCCATACAGAAAATTTAATAAAGACTGAGCAGAGCCAATGCGCTGTTATAGGGAACACGGGGTGGAACCCTGTCCCCTTGAGGTCAATAGCAAACACCCATCGATCTGGCTTCAGTTCATCCTCCCCTTCCAAAAGGGACCCTCAGCTGTCAACTTGGGGGTTCAGGCACCTAAATAACATCCCTCATCTTGTTTGTCATTTAATGCTCCCCTTGGGAAACTGATCCCCAATATTAAGGTCAGGATTTTCCAAAAGGGTTTTGATTTAAAACCATCTACCTGGTCTTGGATGCCCTTACAAGTGAAGGGACTGACTCTGGTGTCTGACTGCTGACACAGACATCTAGAGCTGGCTTCTGCTGCAGGCGCCTGCTAAAGCTCTTCCTCAACATGTACATTTAAATCTGGCTCAGCCTGTGTTTAGTTTGGAATGCACATATGAAGAGACTTCTCTAGTCGACACATACTTTGCTTTGCTAAATCATTTCACAAGAGCCTTTTTTAACGCATCTAAAGGACTCTTGAAAGCAAGTATTGCACAAGGGAATGGATCCTCTGGCCAAGGGCTGAAGGCTGTTCCTCCTCCTCTCAGGGGAGTTGAGCTTGAGCTCAGAAACCCCCGGGTCACCCTTCCAGGTCACCCTCCTCAACTCGCTCCCAGCCTACTCAGTGGGGGTGTCGAGCTCGAAACTACTAAATCATATTTAATGGGAGGAAATTACATGGAGCCTCAAAGAATTCAACCACACTTCTTCAACCATCTCTATCGCTTTCGACTTGAATGGTTTGAGGGGGTTTTTGTCTTGCAGATACATGTTTTAATTCACTGATACTGTGCCAAACTTGTACTTAAATGTTATGGGAGAGGAAAACCTTTACTACTTCATTGGAGACTTTTTTAAGTGAGATTATCATCAGGCTGAGATGGCTCCAGGGAGACCTTAGAGCAGCTCCAGTGCCTAAAGGGGCTCCAGGAAACCTGGAGAGGGGCTTTGGACAAGGGCCTGTAGGGACAGGACAAGGGGAATGGCTTTAACCTGCCAGAGGGGAGATTGAGATGAGCTCTGAGGCAGAAGCTCTTCCCTGTGAGGGTGCTGAGGCGCTGGCACAGGGTGCCCAGAGAAGCTGTGGCTGCCCCATCCCTGGCAGTGTTCAAGGCCAGGCTGGACACAGTGGCTTGGAGCAACCTGCTCTAGTGAAAGGTGTCCCTGCCCGTGGCAGGGGTTGAAACTGGATGAGCTTTAAGGTCCCTTCCAAGCCAAACCATTCTTATTCTATTATCATTTATAATAAGGACCAAAGATAACAAGTTATCCCAGGTGAGGAAAGTGCCCTGAAACCTCACAGGATACAAGAGCTTCAACGGGAGAAGCCTATTTCAAACCTCAGTGTTTGGAAGGTCACCCCATAGTTTCCTGGGACGTGGCCAGCCCAGCTGGGCACCACGGTGCTGGTCTGGGGCACAGTGGCCAAGCTGCTGGTCTGGGTTATCTGCCATGAGCCACCAAAGCATCTACTGGGTGTCAGCACAGGGGTGACCTCACACCAGCAGCGTTGGCCCGTGTCCCTTCACCTTACCCTAGCACTGCCTAAGGCCATGAAACCCAATGACAAGAGGTCAGGGCTGGCTGGCAACACACCACGTGCTGACCCAAAGCAGGACTTGCTGCTGCTGCTGCAGGGAAAGAGGGGCTGCAGGAGGGAGGGCAGGCACAGGCAGCAGCAGGGACACGGCTGGGGTGACAGTGCAGTGCTGCTGGGGTGACAGTGCAGTGCTGCTGGGATGCCCAGCATCGCTGGGCAAGCAGAGAGCAAGGGAGGGACTCAGCAGGGTGCGAGTGGTGAGCCTGGCACTGCTGGCAATCACCATCGGCAGGAGTGGCAAAACAACCTTTCAGGAGATGGCTTACACTGCTAAAACGAGTCCTCCTCCTCCTCAGCAGCAGGGGAGAGCTGTTAAGGAACCAGACCACTGAAGGAGAGCTTGTCACTGCACGCTGAGACCACAGTACGAGCCCTTGGTTATTAAGGAGGGGTGGGCAAACACGACAAGACCTGACCCTGATCCACCTGCACCAACACCCAAGCACAGACTCAAGGGGAACACCGTGGTGTGCTCTCTGACATAAAAACACAGCTTTTTCTGCAGGACACAATATGGGGGGTTTGATGATCAGTTCAGGTTGCAAAGGGTTACTGTATTTTACAAGAGGCAGGAGGTTTCCATCCAGTGAAGGCAGCTAAGGAAAGGCACGGGTTGAGTCTCTCCTCGCTACAGATATAGGCAGTATTTTTAGATAAGCTTCTTGACATTTCTGGCATGTGAAAGAGTGAGATGAGACTCTAGAAAGCCCTCCTCGAGGTGCGAGTGGTGCACGGTACTGTTACAGGTTCAGCTGGTGCTTAAGACTAAAAATACTGTGCAATACATCACCTCGTTCCTTACCTGATGGTTTTTCTCTTTTATACTTTTTAAAACTATTAGAAGAATCTCTGGGAAAAGGCTGATAAAGATCAGGAGAATTATTGCCAGCCACGTGGAAACTGAAGTCAGCATATGGGTAAATACAAAATACATTCTTTGCTGCTTCAAGAAAGGCCTGAAAGAGAAAGAATACGAATACACTGTGGTTAACACAAGCTTCCCAAGAAGGTAAGAATCAAAGGCAGGTTCAGATCACGCCATTAGCAATAACACCTCCCTTTCAGATGGGGATGGCTACAGCCTGCACAGACACACACTGCCCATCCTCTACCAGTGCATCTCCTGCCTTCAGCTGCACTAGTGCTGGAGGTCCTGTCACCTTACATGATGCATTTTGCATCTTCCACATCTGCTTCATTCCAGGGTGTGGAGGGGTTTAAATTTTGCTGCTACCACTGAAAGAGAAATTATTCCCCTTATCAAAAACCAGATCGTTTTATTTCAACTTTGAATTTTGCTTCTGGTTTGCTTTGGATAATGGAAACACAGAGACTCTTGGCCCCCTTTTTGCTTCTTCCTCCCTCCCTTGATGATGGAAGGGAACCAACAAATGCTTATGAAAAATGCCTCATAAATAACTGATAAGGATCCCCAGTGCTTTGCATTAACTCCAAAACACTGAGCCATGCAAGTTAAACACACCAGTGGAAGCCTCACACATTTCAGCACAGAAACCTGGCTAGATCTCAGATCTGAATCTGTTGGTTGGGAATGCTGACTTGTTAAACAAAGCCCGTGACCCTCAATTTAAATCAGTTGCACATCTTTATTCACAGGCTGCTGGGTCAGGGATCTAGCCAATAACCCATGGGCTAATCCATGGGAAAGCAAAGGTGTAAAATGGGAGATGCTCCCTACTGTGAATGTTAACATGAACATCCACCCCCAGCATGGGAAACAGGAAATTGATAGTGTTTGTAATGTACTATTTGCTTGCCTGCTTTTGCAAGACATGAAGACTAAAATCCTGGTTGCACTCAGATCAATGAGAGTTTCTTCTCCTCATCAGATCCAGGATTTCGGCATCAGGATCTGCGCTTTCTCCTGCTTATTTCTCCCTCTTAAGCTGCCCCGGACTGCTGGGTCCTCTTACTCTGCATCTTCCTCATCTGTTCCTTCCCTTCTGTATCCACCATCAATTTGCCCTTTCCTTCCCATCCACATGCACAAACAGATCCCAAAATATTTATCCCAGAACCTCCCAATGAAGGACAGGGGCCTCAGCACCAGAAATGACCCTGAGGGCAGAAAAGCAAACCACCTCTTGCCAAAGCCAAGCACCTCGATGACGACCAGAGCATTATCTGCTTTCAGGCTATTCCTCTGGTAGGATCACAGACCTCCTCAAGCACATCTCATCTTGCAACAGCCCTTTAGTGGGCATTGGATAGGAGATACCATCCCTTCCCTCTTGGTAGAGGAAGGAGCATGGCTGCACACACCCTGCACCCATAAATCCCTGGCTAACCAAATGAGGGGATGCTGCAGCCACATCTCCCACAAAGCCAGTGCTGGGCATTCCCCTAAGAAAGCACCATGGAAAGAAGAAAAGATACTTACCAAATGACTCCTCCCCAGAAGAATGAGAAAAACACATAGAAGGCAAGGGAGCCCCAAATCACAAAGTGGTTCATCCACGTCCAGAATCGGGTATCGAGTGCTAGCTGTGTGAGTATCAAAAAGAGAGACAAAACAGGCATTACATGCAGAGCACATCTGATTGCATTTATATGACATCTCAGACTGGTTTCGCATTAAGGTTGGAGGTTCTTCAAACAGCTACCTCTGTATATGTGCACCAGCGAACACAGAATCACAGCACCACAGTGTGGTTTGTGTTGGAAGGGACCTTAAAGCTCATCCAGTTCCAACCCCCTGCCACGGGCAGGGACACCTTCCACTAGAGCAGGTTGCTCCAAGCCCCTCTGTCCAACCTGGCCTTGAACACTGCCAGGGATGGGGCAGCCACAGCTTCTCTGGGAAAAGTCTGTGCCAGCGCCTCAGCACCCTCACAGGGAAGAGCTTCTGCCTCAGAGCTCAGTGCAATCTCCCCTCTGTCATTAGTGCAGATATTTTCAATACAGATTGGCACAAAATCAACAGGGAAACAGCAAGTTTCTAATTATAACTGACACTTTTTAATAGAATAAATCTGAAGGAACCTCCGATGTGACAGGGAAGAAATGTCTAAAGGTTACAGGGTCTGTAATTGCCTCCTGCCACCACCTGCTGTCCTGAACCAAACATAAAAGACCTTTTGTAAGGTCTTATGCAAACTGTTCCTTGTGGAAAGCTCTGTGAAACAAAGCAGATTTGCTGCTGTTATTTGACAGATGTGCTTCTGTGATCCCTCAGGTGCTTAGCCATGACTGAAACAAGGCAGACAAACACAAGTTCTCTATTGCTCCTCTCTTGCTTGAACTGAATGCCAAGGGGTGAAAGTGTGGGGAGAAATCAACCATAACCAACCGGAGCTCTCAAAAGAGGCCAAAAAATGGGAAAATAAGACCAAGACAAAAACACTTTAGCCCAGGAATACAGACCACAGCCTACACAAATGGTCAATAAGGAAGTTCTGCCTTTATGGAAGAGAAGATTTAGGTGTGGTGGGAAGCCCCAGAAACTTCATCTCCAACACATTTACTGCATGATTTGGCAGCACATCCAGAGGCATTGGAAAATCACTACAAGTGACTGCAGAAGGAAGCAGATCCTCACCTTCAGCGTGACGGTGAACACCAGCACGGTGAAAACAATCGTCCCAAAGGTCCAATTCCCAAAAACCTGAAAAACACATTATATTGGCACAGGCGTCTGGGTCCATCTCCTTGGAGAGAGACAGCAACAATGATGAGGACAGGGGTGCAAGCAGGGACTGGAGGGGAAGGACAGGATGGAGCAACTACTACGAGGTGTTGATGCTCGGAGAGGCGATCGCCATTCGCTACTCTACCCTGTGCCATGCAGTGCCACACGGATGGGGGACCCAGAGCTGGGACGGTGACAGGTACAACCTCCTACTAACAGCAATGGCAATACAAGTCATTGGACCACCTGTATGTCATGATTTCTTGGTAATTTACTCAGTTTCTGCTTTCCTGCAACACCTCCGCTCATTGTCTCAGTTTGCACCAGTGGGTATTTTTCCATCTGGTTTGGTTTGCAGGCAACTAGTGACTACGCGCAACAAAGAAAAGCAGATACTGCCTATAAATCCAAACGATGGCAATGAATGGGAGGGATGCTTACCAAAGGCTGTCAAGATCTGAATGCATACAGCAAAACAGAGAGTGAAATGTAGAAGTTTCCAAAAAATGCAAAAAGAAAATCAAAGTCAATAGGAGCGAAAAAGGAGTCAATCAAACAGACATGGATATCATGAACAATTGCTGGTAGCAGTTCTCCCAGGCAGAAGTGTTTACAGAACAGGACATAACCACACAGCTTATTTTAGTGCCACAGACTTGACCTCTGAAGGTGTTTGCAGAACACATCAGTGCTTCGTGTTCTATTCAAATACAACCAGAATGGCTACAAATACTGAAAAGCACTGCATCTACAATACAGGGGCTTGACTACATGTAGCTGGGGCCATAAATGTTGGCATTGATGCAGCATATGCAAACACATAGATAAATTTCATCAGCTTTTCTCCAAGTGTTAGCTGCTAAAAAAGTCTAAGGTGTTCTCCAGGGTTGGAAGGGATGGTGGAAAGAGGATTTCCATCGATGGAGATCTGGTAACACATTGTGTTAACCCCTTAGGAAAAGGGTCCTGAGACAGCTCAGGCCACCACATCTGCACCAGGGCTATGCTCTGTACTCAGTGAACCAGCAAAATGAAAAGAAAGAAAGAAAAAAGGGAAAAGAAAAGAAATTCCATCTCTTTTTTAACCTGCTCCTGCCCTGGGCCACTGCCTGGGGCCACACGATCATGGAAGAGGCTGTCCAAAGCTTGCTGGGTTGGAATAAAGCTGTGTGTGAGACTTAGTTCTTTTACCTAGTGAGTCTAACCAGTTCTGCCCTGTTTCCATGGCGATTTGGGAAACGTTTCATCTCAAGCTTTTGCTGCAGAATCACACCATAAGCAAGGCTACGCCGTCGGACAAGACTCGAGACACACCACACAGATTAAGCGTGTAGATATTCCCCGCCAGGCATATAGAGAGGCAGGGCACAAAAGAAGCACTCATCGTTCTCCCTTCTGGGTGGGTTTTTTGGTGGAATTACCTTTCCATTATCTTCCAACGACGAGTTTTGAAAAAGAAAATAAACCCCAAAGAAAAACACGAGTCCTTCAAAGGCGCCCAGAAAGGTCCAGTACAGGAACGGCCTCCACTGCAGCATGGCATTATCTGAAACCTTCCTGCCAAAAGAGGGAGCAACAAGAACATCACTGTCACGTTTAGCGTGTGCTGCAAAGCCCTTTGCAGCCAGGAGATCAGCTTTGGAGCAAGCCCTTGCCGTAGGGGATGAGGAGGTGAAACACAAATACCTGCCATAGATGTTTGCCATAAGCAGCTGCTGGTCATGAGTAACCATACGAGGTTCAGCATATTTTCTCATTATCAAAACAAAACCCAGCCCAAAGTGAACAGCTCTAACACCATCCTGAGCTTCTCCCACAGCCCCTGCAGCATACACAGTGTCTGGTATCAACTGCTGAATTTCAAAACTAGAGCAGCCATACGGGATGCAGCGAATCCATCGTGTGCTTCCCTCTTTTTGTCGAGCGCACCAACTCCCTGGTTGAGAAAAGCTCTGCAAGTCCCATTCCTGGAAGCGGTGTCTTTCTGCACAAGCTGAAAATAACCTCCCAAATCATTCAGAGGGTGTTTTTAACACGGGGGTTGTAGCAGGAGGCTTGGAATATCAGATGGATGAGATCTGGCACAGAGGCAGCAGCAAAGGGATGCGCGATGGGCAGAGCTGTGCATGGACCACAGGCAGAGCCCAAGGAGTGGGGGGCAGCTACCAGGGCAGGGGGGAGCCAAAGTTTTCTGCATCATTATCTTTTCAGATTACTTTCTTTAAAATCTAAAGACTGATGGAGGATAAAAGCACCAAAAATCCCCATTCTTCTCTCATTTTAACTCCTCACTGTTAAAGCAATACACGTATTCTCACGCACCTTGCAAACCGGTGTGGTGCTGGGCTCCTAGAACTGTAGTTTCTAAACCAAACCCACTATGCACAATGATGCAGTAACAATGCTCTAACATACCACAGTCTGGGCATGAGTAAGGAGCACGGATAAACCAGACTGTAAGCGGGGTTTTTTATTGCAAGGAGAGAAAATACAGCCTCTCTCTGCGAGCTCTGTTTTGCATTCACACTGATGTCCTGCGGTGCTCAGCGTAAACAGGCTTTTACAGCCCCTCACACTAGAGATCTGCAGTGCAGCAGCTCAGCACCGCGCACAGCAGCAGTCCTGCATTCAGCAGCACACACACACAGGCATTACTATTCAAACTACAGCTACCTGCCTGCACAATTCATGCCTTCCCTCAATGAACAGACCCCAGAGATCACACAGCCACCAGCCCAATGCACGGGGCTGCTGTTATTGGTCTATATCACACAATATTCAATTACCTATTTAAAGATACATGTGGTGGCATTTTGCCATACAAGTGGAGGAACACAGAGGTCTAATCAATCATGGATCTGATTCAAAAGCACCAAGCCCCTTCCTAGCCTCACAGCTCTTGCTGCATTCTGATTTTTCTATACCTAAAGCAATTTTCACACAACACCTTTAGGTTGTGTGATGTCTAATTCCCTGTGCTGTTCCTGCAAAGGCATCACTCTTGGCTTGAGCTGAGGAGCATTGTATGATGGTGACAGGGCTTGCACAGGGCACTGGCCAAAACAGCCCTGACCTGGTCTGCCTCCACAGGGGTGACCTCGGTGCTGAGCTTACTGCCCATCAAGGGAATTAGCAACAGCGATGCATGACCAGGGGCATCTTCCTTAGTCCTTGCTGAAGGGCTGCATCCAAGCATGGGCAGGGCTGGGAGGAAGATAGGAAGCATATCTCTTTCCATAGGAGGTTGGATCCTCTCACTACTGCAACTAAGGAAGGGGAGAAAGCAACCAGCAAAGCAGAGAGGGGCAGTCTCCTCTTAAATTGTCCTTTTCCTGGGCAATGCAGCAGTAAACTCCAAGTGTGTGGATCAAAGAGTAGAATTCCCTGGTAACAGGCTCTGATCTGGGGATTTGGCCTGTGGAGGATGATGTCCATTTAGACAAGCTGAGAAACTACCTGTCTGAGCTGGGCTTCAGAAACATTTGTCTTTCTCAAAACGAAAGGACCTTTTTTCCCCCCTTAAAGCTAAATCTTCCCTCCATCCATTACATGCTTTATCATGGGCTTGGCTCACGCTGCCTGGCCCAAAGCTAGGGTGAATGAATGGTCTTGGCCACACTCGCTGATTGATTTTTCTTATGGATGGAGAATTCCAACTACAGTTTATTTTTCTTATAGAGAGACAGCAGTGCAAGTGGCTAGACCAGATACTGCTAGACAGCAAAGTAAGTAGAAATAGCTCTAACACGGAGCCAGGAGGGACAGAAACAGCCTTTTCTGCAGTTCATGGTGACCCCATCACCAACACAAGTGGTGACACTTCCTCACACTCCTGCACCGACACAACTTAAGCCATGGTTAATCAAGTTGTGCAGAGCCTTACCCTGTCCAGTGCTACTTACATATAGAGCTGAGGATCTGAGGTCAGCGTGTCGATGTTGATATGCTGCTCCAGGAGGCTGTAAGCCAGGATGGGTAGTGATGTGAAGCAGATGTTGTACATGGTAAGATAAGCAGCATCGTACAATGGCTTGAAAGAGGAAGAAAGGGTAAAATGAGACAGAAATTCCACTTTAGAAGTCTCCCTACAAAGAGATTTAAAGTTTCCAGCCCTTGCCTCTGTATATACCCTACAGATTCATCCCTTTGTCACTGCCACATGGGATGGTTTCATTTGATAGGGGTCATGCTCTGTGCAATGCAGGCTGCATGGCCAGGACCCTGCTCCCACTGCCAGGAAGTTTTATAACTGGCTGGTCTCATCTCCAGCTCATTCTCCAGAAAAACATGATTCAACAGCCCTTATCACAGCTTTCCTGTGGCTGCTCTTGTGCTGCTGTTTCTATTAATACACTTGGTGTCTCCTGTGACTCTCTAAAGACTAGACTGGTTTAGAGGAACTACAGCTTCTTTTTTTAAAGAGGGGAAGAAAAAGGCAAGTGCTTCTGCCAAGAGAAGCAGAGAATTATCTCCTATCATTTACTCTTCCTCACCATTACTTCGGAGCCCAAACAGACACAAAAGCCCATTAAGCTGACACAAAGGCCAAAGCCCTCGTCTCCAAGCATGTGAACCCACTCTCCGCACTGCTCTGTCCCTCTGATGCTCACTTGGACTAAGCAAGTGATGACACTTGTCATGTCTTTTTTTCAAGGCTGCCACAAAAGAACGAGCTGTTCTTCCCTTTTAAGAGACACTTTCAATGCAGGGAAATGCAGCACAAGGGAATAAATCAGGGTTTCTTGGGAAACTTCTTTTAAGAGAAGTAGAAGCAGCAAAATCAGGTGGTGATAAACCAGCTAAACCCCTCTCTCTCTCATTACTTATCTGTGTTTAGGGGTGGCGGATGGGAAAGGAAAGAAAGCAGATTTCATTCTTTTCAGCTATGGTCTCAAACATATTATGCTGTACGTATGGCATTGAGGAACAAGGTTGGTTCCTACTGTCCTCTAAAGCAAGGTGAGGAAGGGACAGGGTGCCAAAAGCCAAGTCGTCCAACCTAGGACGCCTCATTGTACCCCTTGCTTTTTATCCTGGATTTATAGACACGTCACTGGAAGTTACCTGCTGTGAGAATCCACAGAAGAACTGGTATAAAAACTGCGGTAAAATGAAGCAAAGGTTCTGGGGAAACAGAAGACAAAGCAGTCAGCAGGGAAGTGATGACTTCTCTATCTAAATCCAAATAACTTTTCCTATTATCAGTCATTAGTGTCTGACGTTACATTATCAGACAAGTCAAGACACTGTTTTCTACCAAGTATAAAACTAATCTAAGGAGCAGTTAGTATCTGCAGAAGAAAATCATGCTCACAATCCCCTGTAAGC
Source organism: Strigops habroptila (assembly GCF_004027225.2). Taxonomy (NCBI): domain Eukaryota; kingdom Metazoa; phylum Chordata; class Aves; order Psittaciformes; family Psittacidae; genus Strigops; species Strigops habroptila. The sequence continues at coordinate 40,964,341 of NC_044285.2, read as the reverse complement.
ATTAGTTTCAATTGACAGGCACATGACAGAGACACATCCTGTTCCAGGGAAAGAAAACAGAGCTATAGAATATCCTATTTTTTTTTCTGGTTTATTATTTGCTTCTATTATCAAAGTAATCCAAAGTATATGCAAAGAAATAAGCTGCACACACATCCTTACCTTATAGAAGAAATACTGTACAAGGTGTGCTATTCTCACATAGTATAAATGCCCATGTGCTAGTAGCAATTTTCTTAAATGTTTAAACTTTGGCACAGCGTAGTCGCTGTTTCTGGAAGCCTGACGTCCTTCTTTGCCTTTTATACCTGGAGACAGAAGCGTGGCAAGGGGTTAATCCCTAAGGGACCGGTATCTGGACTGATGCTATGGCAAGCAGTTAGTCCCTAATGGACTGGAATCTGGATTGATGCTATGGTATAGGGTTAATCCCTAACAGACTGGAATGTGGACTGATGCTATGGCAAAGGGTTAATCCTTAAGGTACTGGCATCTGGGAAGATGCTACCCATTAGGTTCGTTCACATCACTGTCTCAAGGCATGACATAAGGCAGCACTTCCCTCTTCATGCCCCAGGAGAGTAACACACTGACGTGCTGCAAGCCTCAGCGTGGTTTTGGCTCCACATCACTCAGACCTGCCTCTGGAGTTTTTTAAGCTATATTTAGGTTTAGCTGTTTGAGCTCCTATAGAAGAGTGTGGTGAGGAGTATCTAAGCAAACCTGATAACAGATAAGGAATTGGTTTCCCCAGGGCTTGCCCACATCTCGCGCAGCCTGGTGATTTCACAGCACACGCCTGGTTATTTCAGACATCCCCGCAGAGCTGAGCTCAAGAGAAGCAGTTTTGTTCTCTCAAAAGCCACATCCAAACCAACTGCCCTGGGACCTCATTCATTAGAGGGTACTGTGACATTTCCGACAGCCTCAAATAAAGAGGCTGCCCTTTCCCTTCTATCAACTCTTCTTTACTACAAAAATCTCCAGTAATTCAATGTCATACACACAGGGCATACAACAGAACTGAGCATCAGCCCCCAGGAAACACATGTGGGTGCCCACTGGAGTTACTGGCAGCTGTGACCGGTTAGCCCTGATACACTCTGGTATTTTCATTGCTCTGCCTTTGCAGGAATCACCCATCAGTTTGCTACTTGTGCCTTTTCTTCTCTGACCAGCAAGCAACCTGTACCACCTTCAATGTGGCCACAGAGTTTTTGAAGGCCATCTGCAGTTTATCACTGATGAACAGAGTAGTGCTGTCAAAGGCAAGCAGTATATGATGACATCCAGCATTTATCTGGAGTCAAACCCTGGCTCCAAAGAAAACAACAGCAGACTTCCTGCATTTTCCAGTGGGATCAGTTTAGCCATGTGCAACCAGAAACACTGACTGGGCCTCAGCCAACAGCAGATAGGTCTTAGGGATCAGATGGGTGTTATCAGGGGGTCTTACCTATTCCAACATGCGCTTCCAGAATCATACTGACATCATTTGCACCATCCCCTACGGAGAGCGTTATCGGGCTCCCTTTTGTGTTCTTCACCATTCGCACGATCTGAAAGATAAGAACGACAAAGGATAGAGCAGAAACCAAACATTCAGGTAAAAAGCCTCCAGGAACACCCATCCGCCCCACTTGCAAGGGCCCCCCAGGACAAACAACCAGACAAAGTAACACCCAGAGAGTTCAGATTAATAAACCTCCTTGTTCCTTCCTCCTCAGTCACCAACCAGAGCAAAAGCCAGGATCCAGCTGCACAGAGATGAAGGACAGTGTTTAAACACAACTGCCAGGCAGTAGCATCCTGCCCTTCCCTGCTGCCAGACCCTGCTCTCTCAAAGATGGGACTTCTCATGTGTTTTGGAGGGCAGGAAACCCTCCTGTGTGGAAGAAGGGCAGAAACACGCCACTTATCAGGCTTGGACACCATCCACTGGTGTGAGGATGTCACGGACTCCACTTGAGGAATTTGGAAAGGGAAAAAGAACAGAGGGGTTGGTTTGATTCTACTTGGTTTGTGGCTTCCTGCAAGCGTATTAAACAAAGGGTTTATATTCACATTTGAAAGGCTGATGTGTTCCCATCACATTCTGAAGTTCAGATGAGGTTTACACATAGGCTGGAGAAGTCCTACATGATTATGATAAGGCCAAGCTTCAGCTGATGGATTAAAAGTGTATCACATCACCTAATGATGTGCTTCAGCCCGCTAAAGCAGAGTGAATACCTGTGCTTTCTGCAAGGGAGCCATCCGGCAGCAGAGGACTGCAGCACATTTCAAGCAGATCTGTAGAAAGATGTTCTTGTAATTACTAGAACCAGAGTCCTGAGAAGGGTTCAGTATCAGCGACAGTGTCGCGCCATCTATAATCAGGCCATATTCTTGAGTCAACGTCCAGCTTCTGGGAACACAAGGAACATGTTTGGAATCAGACATCAAGAAGTTAACTCCTTGTACCATAGAATCCCAGCCTGGTTTGGGTTGAAGGGACCTTAAAGCTCATCCAGTCCCAACCCCCTGCCACGGGCAGGGACACCTTCCACTAGAGCAGGTTGCTCCAAGCCCCTGTGTCCAACCTGGCCTTGAACACTGCCAGGGATGGGGCAGCCACAGCTTCTCTGGGAAAAGTCTGTGCCAGCGCCTCAGCACCCTCACAGGGAAGAGCTTCTGCCTAAGAGCTCATCTCAGTCTCCCCTCTGGCAGGTTACAGCCATTCCCCTTGGCCTGGCCCTACAGGCCCTTGTCCAAAGCCCCTCTCCAGGTTTCCTGGAGCCCCTGTAGGCACTGGAGCTGCTCTAAGGTCTCCCCTTCAGGAGCCTTCTCTTCTCCAGGCTGCCCCAGCCCAGCTCTCTCAGCCTGGCTCCAGAACAGAGCTGCTCTGAAATCACCTCTGTATTAATCTTCTCCCCATCCCTTTTAGGGGGCTTAGAAATCTTAAGAAGCTTGGATTTAACACACCCCCTTCACTAAGGGAACTGTGTAATTAAATTCAAAACCAACTAATACTAGAGATGCTGAGCAGAGTGAAGGAGCCAGTCCCCAGGGCCACAACACGGTCCTATTTCTCTATAGGCTTTGCATCTGCACCCAAAAAAACACACGGGCCAGGTCCTCTTGGCTCACTTACCTCTTCAGGCCCCCCCGGCTTTTGGGAACATCCTGAATCAGCTTCTTATGGTACTCTATCAGCAGCTCATGGAGCCGATCCTCCTTCCTCTCGCTCTCGCCCACCGTCCTCGCCGTCAGCTCCAGCAGCTCGGTGCTGGTCTGGAAGAGCCTGCAGGCGTAGCACGTGGACTTGGCAGTTTCCATCTTGTCTCCTGTCAGCACCCAAACCTTCATGCCAGCCGCGTGCAGAGCTTCGATCGTCTCTGCCAACTGCTCCTGCAGCCTGCAAGAAGCAGCAAAGCATCACTTCGCAGGCTGCGCCTCGCCTAATCCACGTAACCCTTATTCTGCAGGTAGGAAACACCAACTCAAGACAAGCTGGTTCATGTTCCCCTGTGCTGGAGAGACCACTGCTGCAGGAATAAGGATTCAATCCCAATCAGCGATCCCAAACTGTTATTTGTAGCCAAAAAAAGCAATCACTGCTTTACGCTGCGAGACCTCAGAGTCAAGAGTAAGAGTTTAATTTACACATGCAGTTACTACATCTGCAAGCGAAACGGGATCTGTTTTGATGTGCAAATTAACGCTGCGTGCTTAATTCATCCTCTAGAAGCTCGAGTACTTCCGTAGTTTCATTAATAAATCCTAATTCCTACTACACCAGCCAATTTTAGCAACTAGGGCACTGTGTAATGGTTGTGCCATGGAGTAATTAATTGTCCTGGACACTTCAGCATCTGCCTGGATGCTCAGTTCCACCACGAGGCAGGGAGAGCCCACAGGTACCACAGTGCTGGTGGTGATGGCTGCCTCTTTACCTGTCTTCTACAGCTGTAGCCCCAATCAAGTGCATGTCTGCTTCTGTGTCTTCAAAAACCTTTGCCATCTTTTCCTCCCTGTCCTGCAGAGCCATCTTGGCTTCATTCAGTTGTTTGTCTATTTTGTCATACTCCTTTTGAGTGAGTTCTTTGAAGGCCACGCACAGCGTTCTGTAGCCATCCTGGTAGGGGAAAGAGAGAAAATAAAGTGGACAAGTGCCTTAAAAGCAGGGTTTCTACAGCTTCCCTAACTGAGGATTAGTGCTTTTCTCCACCATCAGTGCTTCCTTGCAGTACTGATCCTGACAGCAATGACTATTTGTTGGCTTGAGTCAAAAGACCAATTTCTCTGTGTTTATACAGTAACTTCTTCCCATCAGAGTAAACTTGGTTATGATTATTATGTGCGTCTAATACAGCAGAGAGAAACTAAGAGAAGGACCAGTGCTGAGAGCATGCATCCAGCAGAGAGAGCAGGGACCACAACTGGGACCAGGCACTTCTCTCCCCAGAGTAAACAGCCTGCTCTTGTTATGCCTATTTTTAACTGGCATGGGAGATGCTTGGACACGACTGCGATAGAGACCATATAAGTATATCAAAGCTCAAATAAAGGTGGAAGCCAACGAAACAGAAAAGGAGAGAAGCCTGGCTTCAAAACAATGTGAAGTGACACTTGGATTTTCAACACTTCCCTCCAAAGCAAGGCCGCATCCCTATTTTTGGAATAAGGCTTTCCTGACCCCAGGAGCCAGCCAAATTCCATCCACGTGCTCACCATAGCATTGCGGTCCACGTGGACTTTTGTTTGTTGGATTTCTTCTTGCTGCACCCTTGGAAAAATAGAGGAGTCTGCTCCTTTACAGAAGAGAAACAACTTCCCTAAAAGCAAATTATAAATAGTTTATAGCGATCACAAGCTGTAGAAAGACTTCACAGCTTCAATAGCTCCAGCAAGTGATGCAGAGGGAGGAAATCAGACAGGACTGAAGACAGAACTGCTGGAAGCCCAGCTGCCTTCCCAAAGTGGCCTTACACTAACCTGTGCAAGGCCTTCTTGCCCTCAGGCTGGACATGGGGTGTCCCTTCTGCCTCTGAGCAAGCTTTCTTCAACAGGCTGCACGTAGCAGTTTAGTTTTTCCTATTCAGAAGCTTTGGCAACCTCTCTATGGAGGGTAAAACCAGCATCCTATAACCTTTTGGGCCTGACATTTGAGATGGATGGTGACCTCTGAGTTTCTGTCTCTTATTCCCATGAAATCCCATCCTACTCAGGGGGTGGGTCTCACTTCTCCCCCCATGTATTTGTACTGTCAGGCTGGAACTAGTCCAGCAGCAGCTTTCCATAGGTCATCCTCCCCATCCCTGTCTCCTCCCCTCACATCTGCTGCTGGTGCCCAATGGCTGCTGTGGAGAAAATCAACTCTATCCCAACCAGACCCACTACAGAACTTAGTTAGAGCAGCTTAGAAAACCTCACAGTTTTGCCTCTGGGTTAGAGTAATAAAGGACATGTTCTATATTTGTACACGTGCACACATGTATGAGAGTCCAGAAATGCATTTTAACTGTACCTGTGGTGGTTCTCACAATGACACTCATACGGCGACGGACAGGATCGAAGTTCAACACATGCAGAAGTTGGTACCTTGAGAAGAAAATAAAGCAGCTTAGACTCACTAGAAGAAAAATAGCAATTTAAGACATAAAATCACTAAGTTTCGCTGCAGAAATCAATACACCCTACACTGGGCAATGTGCTTTTTACAGCTACTTCACAAGAAAACAGAGTAAAACCCCTCCAGCGCTGCTCTGAGTGTGGGGCTGAGGGTGCTGGTGCATAGCAGTGCGCTGAGCCCAGGCTGGGCAGAGGCTCAGCAGCACCACATACTGCAGGCAGACATATCACCTCCAACATTCAAATAAGGAGTTTCACCATAAGGGCAGCAAGAAGTGAAACTTGCTTGGGAAAGCAAGTTCTCAGGAAGCGCCTGGATTAGGTCATTGATTCTCAGATGTCCCCAGGCTGTGAGCACAGGGGGAAATCTCATTATTTTCAGCTCAGAAAGGTAAAAGAGCAACAAGGATGGGAGCCATATCACAAAGTATATTACAGCATCCTGTCGTGAGGCTCTATAAGGTCAGCAACCACCCCATGAACCCCAGGAGCTACCTGCACAGCCAGATACAGAGGAAGGACACATGCAAAAGACCACAGGCGCTAAAGGGACCTGAATTTAGACACCACTAAAGCCACCAGCAGCTTTTTGCAAGCAAAACCTTTCAGCCTGCACTTGCTGTGCTGCACTCTGTGAAGTGAGCACTCGCATCAAAGAGATGCGAGTTTTGGGGCAGGCTGGCACAGTCTGACAGCCCTCACAAAGGAACAGCTTTGCCCTTGCCAGGTTGGCCACGTTGACCACACTGGATTTAGGCTGGGTGGGAGCCAGCCCTGCTCCTCAGCAGCACCCCCACTCCCAGCACTTACATTTCGGTTTCATTCTTTTGGTTTCGGATTTTCATGAAATCGTTTTCGAGTCCTAGAAAAGTGAAACCATACCTGTCAATAAACAAAAGGACAGAACAACATTGAAAACACCCATTGGCACAGAGCAGACATTCACAACGTTCTCCTTTCACCTGCTGCACTGCAGAGGAGAACAAAGAAGTTAGGGAGCCCGAGCTAAAAAGCTTGGCTGGATGTTTGCTTGCTCCATGCAGAGCCTGCTATGATGTGCTGGCACCGCTCCCATCACCTGGGGAGAGCCTCTGGACACAGTCCCCTGGGTCTCCACCAGATTTACAAGCCATAAGCAAGTATATATGGCTGCAACAGTCTGCCTAAAACCTAGGCACTGCTAATAGTATAGTATCATAGAATGGTTTGGGTTGAAAGAACCTTAAGGCTCATCCAGTTCCAAGCCCCTGCCATGGGCAGGGACACCTTCCACTAGAGCAGGTTGCTCAAAGCTCCAACCTGGCCTTGAGCATCTTCGGCAGGATTCAAATGTGGGTTTGATAACAACAACCCAGCCCATTATTTTGCCACTGCATGCCAAGGAAGCAAGTTGGCTGGAATATGCACACAGTAACTGTTCTCTGTTTCTTGTGGATTAAAACACATGGCCATGGGGACTCCAGCAAAGGAGCCTCTGCCCCAGCCAGGCTCTGCAGCACCAAGAAGCTGCTCAGGGAAGACTCTTTGCAGAGCATCCCTGTTACAGGGAACTCATTTAAACCCACAGGCTCACGTTGAAGGTCAAGCCCAGCGTTGGTATCACAATGTGCGCCTCCCAGAGAGTGTTGTGATCTTGACCAGGTAAAGAGGTCTATTGCCTTCAGATAACCCTCACCTCCCTCCCACCACAGAGAGGGAATTAAAACCCCAAGATCTTCATATCCTTACTTTTCTGCGCCTTTCACCAAAGCAATCTCGTCCGGGGAAGAGGAGATGTAGGTGTATTTGCGTTCTGGATGCCCCATCAGCCCATCCACTTGGTCTGCTTCCTTGATCTGGACAGTGTGGCACAGGCAGAGGGCCCGCAGGAACAGCTCCTCACGGCTCTAGGTAGGAGGAAAGGAGGGTTTGTTACCAGCCTAACACCATGCACCGACCCCATCTCGCAGCCCTTGGTGGTGCTCTTGGTGTGTGCACACTTTAAAACCACATCCCCAACACCCGCTCCCAGTTTTGGCTGGATTTACCCAGCCAGGAGGTGACCACAAACCCCTAACAGCCATCAACACGCAGATTCCCTACCTTTTCTGCTTTGCCATAGTATTTTAGGGGTCCATCAGTCTGAGAGAAGCCATCCACCTCCGAAATGCAGTCCTTGTACTTGTGCCCATCGATGCAGCACTCAATGAACTCCATGCTGTTCTCCGTCAGGGTCCCGGTTTTGTCCGTGAAGACATACTCCACCTAGAAGCAAGCAGGCAGGCAGGCTGCCCCACTGCACCCCAGACCCATGCACCAGGGAAGGAGCCCCCCAAAACAACAAGCATGGGGCATTTTACTGCTCCTCTGATGATGCTGGGGAGCACTTTGCTGCCATCCTAACCTGGTCCCCTCTAGAAGATGCCCCATAGGAGCTACACCACTGTGTATTCTACTACTTTGCTCCTAAGAGCAGCTCTTTTTCAGCCCATTGCACGGGTGCCTGAAGCTCCTGAAGACTGAAATCCATTTCCAGGCTCATTGCTTTCTCCTCATCCTCTTTATTGGGTCCTTTGCTACAGCTCCTAGTGCTTCTATAGCTGCTGCTGCAGGTCTGCTGCCTCCTTTGGGGGCTTTTCATCTTGATGCTGTATTTAAATCAGGTAATTGCTACTCCAAATATATATTCATGGGTTTCAAAGCAAAACAAGAAGCTGGAGGCACTACGCATACCCTCCGCTCAGCCTCTCCTGACGCACATAAGGAAAGGGAAGCCTGAGCTGTCTCGTTGTGGCTGCACATGCACATCTCTCTGGGCATGCAATTTTCATTAATCCTTGAAGAGACATCAGGTTTTTCATCTTCAAATTGAGGCGGTGAAAGCAAAACCACCCCGACAGGCAGAGCCCTGTGCCTGATATTCCCCAATATGGAAACAATTGGCATGACCCAATTCCTGCTCTTTCATGCACTATTAATAACCTTATCCGTTTCGCAGAGCGAGTGGAATCACGTTAAATGGAAAGTGCCACCAAACCGGCTGAAGCTTTGCCCTGAGGGGACCACAAAGGGCTGCTACAACAACGGTTCCTATCAGGGAGGATGTTTTCATCCAAGCAGATGCAAACAGAGCATGTTCTGACCTGCCCGAGCTCTTCGTTCAGGTCCGAGGTGTTCACCAAGGCCCCCTCTTTTATTTCTTCATCATACATCTCCTTGTCCCAAGAGATGAAGAAGGAGCCCAAGAACTTCTGCATCTCTACCGTAACGTACATGGAGACTGGGATAATAAAATTGAAGAGGACCATGAATGACAAGAAGTCTGTGAACATCCGCAAGACCTGCAATGGAAAGGGGAGAAGATGATGCAGTTGGTGCCCATCAGGCACAATTCAGGGGTAATTTACAGCAACACCTCTGGAGGGCTAAACAGCTTTTCTTCTAATGTTAAATGGGAAAAAACAACCTGAAAATACAGCTAACATACAAAGTCAAATCCCAATTTCCTCTGATGCAGAAATCTCACTGTCTTCTGCAGATCTACAAGGGTAGAATACAAGAGTACATCTCCCTGCTTCACAGCGGCCAAACAATGTTTCGTTCAAGCATATTCCCCTGCAAAATACACTAGTGCAGGTTCTTTCTGATCTCAAGTAATAGAAACAAGGTGTAAGTGGCTTGAGACCTGCCAAGCTATGGTGAGGATACAAGATGCAGTGACATCCTTGTAAATCCTACTCAATAATCCATCAAATATCCAAACTCCACACAGCTCCACTCACTCTTTCAGGCTTGACTGCCTGCGTCTCAGCAAGTTGAGGCAGCTGGTTGATGTGACCTCAATTCAAGCTTGCCTATTCAAAGCTGCAAGATAGCTCGAGTTCAGATAAGGATCCAGGTTAAATTGGCTGCTGTGTTTCTATGATATACAGTATTTATGCTTTGCCCTGCTCCGTGCAAGCACTGCTGTGCACAAGCACGAGAGAGGCAGGAAAGAAACACAAAGAGCAGGAGAGACAGAAGGAAACAACAGCCACAGGACTCACTGGGCTGGCAACAGACACTATCACATTAAACAAACCCATCGGAAGTGCTGAAAACACAAATCCCCTTACCTTGAAGGTCTCCTTCTCTTTTTTAGTCTTTTCATTGTACCAAGGCTCATCATTAAACGGATTACTCTGCCAGACATACTTCAGGGTGGTGCACACAGTGGCCTTGCTCAATAGGATGCACAAATACACTATCAAGAAACCGTTGATAGATCTGAAAAACAGGTTTCTTCCTTAAATTCTTGCAGCTATTTTTATACAGAAAATCATGCAAAGAAGTGGGAACAAGACTTCCTTTTAAGAAGGGAATTACAGAACAAGTGCTTTTTATTCAGGGTCAGTTCATGTATTTTAACATTTCTTAATTTGGAGTTTTAAAATAAAAAGCTATTAGGTGATGCAGCTTCTTGAAAGATAACTTAATCGAATACACAGATTTTCCATGCACCTGAAACAAAAGGCAGCAGATTGGGGGATTATTCCTCTACAAGTCATCCATTAAAACCAAACCAAACCCAGAAGCTTTACCCATGTTTTGCAGATGAAAAATACTCACTTTTCTACAGCAGATCGTTTCTGAGACTTCCCTTGGTAGTTCAAAGCCATTTTCGTTTCCATTCCAGTATAGACTGCAACTCCTACAGGGTGTTAAAGCAGGGCTCATAAGGGACTTGCAGTCCCAGATGGACCCAGCTTGCACTGAGCCACGCGGGGCATCAGCATTTACATGAAGCTCAAATCTTAGTTGAAGAAAGAGGCATTACCCAAGGACTGTTCAGCTACAGAAACCTCCCAGGCTGCTAAGTAATGTAACTGCCTATATCCCAGAGCACTGAGCAGGAGCCTATGGATCACATACAGTCACAAAACCCATCAGTCTTCCCTAGAAGCATCACCCTCAATCACAAGTGCGCAGGACTGTGATCCTAGCATGTTCTCAGCAAAGGATATGGGATCAACTCCCTGCTCTTCCCATCTCAGGTAACAAGAAAAGCTTGTTCAGGTGTATGAGCACAACCTGCACAGTGTGGCAGCACTGCAGATACAACCAGCACCTCCTGATTTCCCCCCGCCACCTTTGCAATCAGCTTGCATACCAAATATAACTGTATTTCCCTCTCCAGATTTAGTGATGAACATCTACATTTGCCATTATTTATCCGAAATATTTCAATAAATACAATAATAACTGTTCACCATAAATCTTCTGGGTATTTTTGAGGGTAGCACCTTTCAGCAACAGGTTTTCAGGACCCAAAGACCTAAATGTAAAAGAAGTTATAATGTTACATCACTCAAAGGACATTCAAACTGCTTTAGAATTTAGACCCCGAGATAGATCTTAAAGCTAAACAGATGTTCTTTAGATCTGATCACTGGATTTGTGTGTTAAATTGGGCATTGCCTGAGTTTCTTTCTCTTTTTATATACTTATATTTCCATTTCATCTTACACAGACTATACTTGGTGCTCAAAGTTCCAGATTTCATGGCGGATTACCAATAAGGCTTTTGAGGAACATCTGCAAAATGTTCAGATCTAATATGTTCAGTACTTACACAAAAACCTGATTTGAAAGGCATCAAAAACCTGTCCATTCTAACACAATCGATCAATAGCACCAAAGCTAATGGATTATTTTGCTCCCATTCATGTTTTAATTTCTCTTTGAAACCCCCACTCATGACCCTCTGTTGCTTCTAGGGTCCGGACAGACCCACAAAACACAGCCAGCATCATTCTGGCTTTTCATGACTTACAAACATTATTTGCTTGTATCTCCCTGAAGCACTCTGATGGATGTTTAAGTTTCTGCTTTCACAGAAGCCCAGACTGGTTTGGGTTGGAAGGGACCTTAAAGCTCACCCAGTTCCAACCCCTGCCACGGGCAGGGACACCTTCCACTAGAGCAGGTTGCTCCAAGCCCATGTGTCCAACCTAGCCTTGAACACTGCCAGGGATGGGGCAGCCACAGCTTCTCTGGGCACCCTGTGCCAGCGCCTCAGCACCCTCACAGGGAAGAGCTTCTGCCTCAGAGCTCATCTCAGTCTCCCCTCTGGCAGGTTAAAGCCATTGAATAACAGTATTTGGCAATTGCCTGGTAAATTTGTTCCCCATCAGCAGGGAAGGACATTACCCGTGGTCCTGCACTGCTTCCTCAAGAGGGGCTCAAACAAATCACAGGAGGGCAGAAGGCAGCAAGTGGAAAGGTTGACTACAGGCCTCCCTTAGTAATGAAATACGTGGAGTGATTAAAGTAAAACCCACCATTTAGGGTTAAAGAAAAACCCTAATGATGGCAGCATTGAAATTGAAATTCAATGTAGAGGCCCAACCTCTTTGAGAGAGCCAGCGAGAGGGCTGCAAGACCAACCTGGCTACAGGCTCCTGGTTACTTCTGTAGATGATAATTCTTCCAACGAATCTGCAATAAAAATACGAGAAACTTGTGCTACAAACACTTTATAAAGAGCTACTAGAAACATGCGAAACAAAAGTCATGAGATGGAAGCAGACACAAACATGTGCCTTTGAGAGTTCACAGCTTCAGAGGGGTGGTGGTGCTCAGGACAGGGAGAAGCCACATAATCCTCATGGTCAGGGGCACCCACCAGCAGCAGCAGTACCTGACCATGCCTTTGCACCCCAGCACATCCCCTTTACAGGGCACAGCACCCAGCAACCCTCCTTTGAGGGATTTAACCACGAAGACTGCTTACTCCCAGAAGCCATTCAGCCCAGTGCATTTTACTTGGGAGGTGAATTGGCCTGAGGACGGGCACGTGGACCATGACCACAGCTGAGCTGACAAAAACCAGCTCATTTCACAGTGACAAGTGTTGCACGGGGGAGGTTTTGCTGTGAAGGAACCAAGCCCTGAAGAAGTGCAGTGTCCACTTTGCCATCCTCACATGGAAGAAGCCTGGCAGCTAATCACTGCCTCGAGAAACCTGGTCTCTGATGAAAACACCCTTTGCTTTGCTGAACTGTAACTTCATAGAATCCCAGACAGGTTTGGGTTAGAAGGAACCTTAAAGCTCATCCAGTTCCAACCCCTGCCACGGGCAGGGACACCCTCCACTAGAGCAGGTTGCTCCAAGCCCCTGTGTCCAACCTGGCCTTGAACACTGCCAGGGATGGGGCAGCCACAGCTTCTCTGGGCACCCTGTGCCAGCGCCTCAGCACCCTCACAGGGATGAACTTCTACCCAAGAGCTCATCTCAATCTCCCCTCTGGCAGCTTGAAGCCATCACCCTATTATTAGATCCCCTAACCAGTGGTGCTCAGGTGTCTGTGTGGAGATGACACCAGGTAACGGGGGGGCAGGAGGAGTAGGACGGGCACAAGGAGGGACAGACTCACTTGTAGAGGTCAGGCTGTGGCTGTTCACACTCAATTGTAGCGGTGAGGGTGTCGATGGCTTCATCCGTGCAGAGCACAGTGGTATCCCGCACTGCATAGTGAGTCTGGGCAGAGAAGCACAGGCAGCGTCACCGCGAGGCCCCAATCCCCAGCTTTTATACCCCATTCTTTAAAACACCACCAGCAAAGGCTTGTCAGCACCAGCAGCTCACCCAAGCCCTCACCCTGCTCCCACAGAGCATCTCTCAGTGAAAGACTGAAGTCTATAAGGTTAAGAGAAACCGCAGCACGAAGGAGCTGCTGGAGGAAGGTGTGCACCACAAGCAGAGCATCTTCGGCTTGTCCCTGGGGTGAGGCTGCAGGTGCCCCCAGGGCACAGGGGCTCCCAGGGACCACCCATCCGATGCTCCTGAGGGTAACCAGCCAGCAGCTCGGGCGCGCAGGGACCAGGCAGAGCGCTGTCAGACTCCAACCTATTTTTAGCAGCCGCTGCTGCGAAGGTTCATCTCTCACAATTAACTGGAAAGCCCACAAAGGATCCGCTCGCTGCCTCCCGGGCTCTATTTATAGGAGCTACTCAGAGCTCCAAGTCACGGTGGCTGCACGGCAGGCTGCCTCCATCCATCTCCAGCAACAAATCCATCACAAAGCTCCTCCGCTCCTTACGTCTGCATCCCCCTCTTGCGCATCCCGGGGGAACCGTTACACTACACGCGCTGTAGACGTGGCATTAGCAATGCCCACCTTTGTGCTGGTTTGGGAACCTGCCTGGCTTTTTGTATGGGAAGCAGAGGCTCAAACACACAAACATCTCTGGTATAAATCATGGGGTTTGTGAAACACGACTCGAAGCTGTTCCTGCAGTGCCCGGTACCGTGTGGGGGGTTTTGCTGCTGCTGTCACTATGGATGCTGTGCGGTTACTGAGTGGTACTTCAAAGCTGCCTCCTGATCAACTCCACGATCTTTACATCCTGGGTCCCTTAATGTATCTAGAAAACACATGTTCTTTTAGCAAAACGTTATCTTTTAGATAATTTAGGTATGACTAAAGATTTGTGCCTCAAAGACAGAGCCCTGACAAAATCCCTTCCATAGTTCTGCTCCAGTTTCACCTAACCAGCCACCTTTCCCACATCTTTGACCTGACATGCCCCAAACACCAGAAAAATCCCCACCAGGTGGGCAGCAGATACCAGTGCAGATGAGGTTTTGAGTGTGCTTCCCTGACCCTCCTTTTGCAGCAAACCCTGGTTCCTCGTGTTAGACCTATTTCCCCAAACAGCACTGCCTTTTCTATGTTCTTCCCCTTCAAACTCATCTTCATCTCGTCAAGAAACAGGAGGCAGCTCCCAGTCACCTACAAGAATCCACAAAGCAAGAAAAAACCCCACTGCAGTGCTTGATACAGCAATTCAGCATTGCACTTGGACTCAAAAGTCAGTAACAGCCAAGACTTTGAGGTTGGGTAAGCTCATGCATACAATACACTTGACACAAGTAAGCAACTGCCTGTTTAACATGGTTATCTATTCCCAGCCTCAAGCCACTTCAAAGCTCCACTCCACTAGTGGAACCAGTGTGGTGCATCAGCTCCTACGTAAGGTTTCCAGCACTGATTAACAGCCACCCATAAAGAGACAAGCCACAGAGCCCATACCATACCTATCAGACTGATAACGCTGACTTCAGGGTGTGCTGGAATGAACTGGGTCATTTTAAAGTACCTTCCAGTCTTATACAGATAGTAGCAACTGCAGTAGTAAGCATTTCTGACACACAAGTGCAACCAAATGTTCGTGTCTTCTGATGTATATAAGGTGTTTTTTTGCTGTTACTGCTTCTTTCCCCAGGTTAGAGAAGGCGGCATGAATAAAGGAATTAAAACTGAGGAGGTGATCCATCCTGTGCAAGACTGGTATTGAATTTCAGTGCCTGATTCAGGGAAAGGGAGAACAAAAAACCCCAGAAGCGATGTTTCCCTCACACTGGTGCAGAATTCCCCAAACGGATCTGGAAATACCGCCTCAAAAAGCCCCTGACCGCACTGGGAAAGCTTGGTAAAGTACCAAACGCATTGCTGGATCCTGGAAAGGGAGCTGAAGCAGCTGCAGGCACTGCTTTACTGACATGGGGCTGGAGCAGGGAAGCACTAACGTGCTTCCTGTGATGGGCAGGAAGGCAGTGAAGCTGCCTCAATAAATATCAATACAAATTGGGGCAGCACCAGCAGAAACGGCTGTTGGAGATAAAGCAGAAAACAATCCCCAGGGGCCCTCGGTGCTGACGCGTTGGAGCAGACTGAGGGAAGAGCTGTTAAATACAGCCACAGGGATGGGCTCAACGGGAGCACCCACCACTTACACACATACACACCCCCTCCATGCAAGCACAGCTTCAGTGGTAGCTCCAGCCACCCAAGTACCCCCAAGCACCAGCTCCCAAACACTGCCCCATCCATCCCCATCACCTTGAAATTGGACTCGCCATCAAGACTGGCTGTAGTGACATAACACGTCCCGTCAGGGCTGCTCGAGGCCAGGAATATTAAGTCACAGGGGAAGGTCTCATCCGCTTTCACTTCTACGATGTCTCCAACCTGGAGAAAAGGAAGCTTTTTAGATGAAAAACCCTCCTGGTTGTTATTAGATGGTTACAGATTTAGCTTCTCTCAAAACCTAGAAGAAATGATGATGGCTAAAAGGGAAATCAGGGTTCAAAAGGCACGTGGGTCCCCGAGCATCACTTCACAGCCCAACAAGTCCATCCAGCCCAGCATGAGCTCCCAGTGCCCGCGTGGCACAGTGTTTATTCCTCTGCTAAATCTTTATAAAGCAAGAGACTGTACTTGTCTGAAGTGTGGTGTGATAAATTAATGTCAAAGCTAAGTGTACTTTCCTGGTGTCCTTGGGCGAGTTGGAGATGGAAGAGGACTGCCTGTCCCGGAGAAGTGCAGAGCGCTGACAGATCTGTCACTTGTCAGCCCCAGTACAGCTTTTGTGAGACAGCTTTTCAAAAGCAATCAAACAAAAGGCGGCTTCTCTCTTTAACCAGGAACAGCTCTTGGAGCACCTCATCTGACAGTGAGCTCACTGGGGCAGCTCTACCCTCGGCACATCCCTCCTCCCTGCTCTTGTCTCCTCACCACGCACCCTCGCGTTCCCATCGGCTTCAGCGATACCCACACACGAGTTCTCTGTGAACAGTTACCTTGATTTTTTCACTCTCCTTCTGCACTTGCTTTGCATTTTCCACAATGAAGACATTGCTTTTGTTCACTTCGTTGTCAGCTCTGTGCCTCAGCCAGTCCTCGTATCCCTAGGCACACAAACACAGGCGACACAAACTCGTAAGGAAGCAAGTAAACCAACACAAGAGGATGAGTAGGGATGGAGAGAGAGGGAGAGATTAAAACAATGAATACACCAAGCAGCCCTCAGACCTCCTTCGTGCGTGACAAAGCATCAACCGAAGTGGCTAAGACTGAATTGATTTATTTTAATAACTTCATATGGATATTTGACAGATTCAGAACAGATTAAAAATAACACACACAATCTATATGCAGTGCATGCAATGAGCAGCTCAACCACTGTAACATGTTGCTATTATTCTCAGTGTTGGCAAGAACAGGCTGATAATACGAATAATACACTTAGCACCCTGCAACTCTTCCCTATGGTAACGCAGGATGAGACTCTTCCTCTTCAGTCTTTAGTGAAAGAATGAAACATTCAGATTGGAAGCAGATGGGTTTTACTCTTGCTCTCCCTTTCTGACCCCTGCAGAAGAAACTTCTTTTATCATTCAATCCTCCTGCAGAGGATATTTTTAATGGCCCGCGTCCATATGATGGGAGGAAAAAGGGCTTTTAACACCACAAGATGAGGACACATATTTTCAGCAGCTGAGTGGTTGAACAGAAACTGTCCTTGCCATTTACCAACATGGGAGCAGAGCGTGGGCTACGTTTAGAGCATGGCTCTGCAAAGACTCAGAGAGTATTTCTAAACAGAGAGGAAAAATTCAGCAATAACCTTTACTGACCCTCACAGTTTGCTTACAACAGTACATACAGAGATGTTTCATGTTGCCAAAACAAGAGAGACCAATAACCACACTCAACTGGTGCTCTCAAGCTTCTCTTGAACAGCACCAGTATACATGTCTCACCCACTGAGAAGGGTTCACCAAACCTACCAGCCCATTTTGGTGACTTCAGAGTATATTCAAACACACACTCATGGTCTTCCTCTACCACAAGTCCCAAAGAGCATCTTCCTCTCCCCACACTGACACTGGTACCTGTTTGATAGCTGTGACAGTGATGACAAAGAAGAGAGGGAGGCCGCTTGTCACCGGGCTGGTCGGGGTGTCCACTATCACCTGCAGAGAGAAGAAATGTACTGCTGACAACTGGGTTTCAGGAAGCAGAAGCAGCAAAAACTCTGGTAACTGGGGAAAATGGTGTTCATCCCACTGGGGGTATGTCACAGCCCAGCAGAGGAGAAAGGGGCACGTGAGGACCATGCAGGCATCCCCAGGAGCGCTCTCCTCCACCTTCATCACCTCCTCCTGCAGACCATGCGATATCCTTGGGTGGGAAAAACCCTGTCAGAAGTAGCTTAAAACCTAAATTTGACCTTTCTCTAGTGGGAAACAAAAGCCTGGACGAATGGACTAATGACCATGGGCACCATAAAGGCACCATAAACACAAGTAATCAAAGTGTGGATGGCAACAAGCCTGCTCCCACCACGGGGTGTTCTGGAGACAACTGGGGCAGGGAAGGAGGATGGGGCAGACGCAGCAGCAATGAATGAGGTGAGAAACAGCCTCACTCTTTTGGGGCCACAAAAGGGCTGTTTCTCCTCTTCCAGTGAAAACAGGGAGTATCTGAACCCTAAAACACAGCTGGCTACGACAGGGGGGACAGTACCCTTTGTCTTGAACCATCAACACTCAGAGGGTAAAAACAACATGCATCAGCCCAAATGACCTATGAAATACACTGCAGAATGGAACCTGAATACTCAAGTAAAATAGAAATCCACACTTTGTCTTTAAGCTCTCCAATTTGGAGTTCAGAGCATGATTTAAGCACAGCGACTGCACAAGGGCCTTGGGGTAGATAGTTGGATCCTTCCTGAGCTCAGCGCGGCACCCAAGCAGCAAACCCAAGCTCCTTCATCATTAATTAAACCTTCAGGCTGCAGGTTCTGATTCTATCATGAGTTGGCCTGAAGGGTAAGAACAGCAGAACAGGTTCATAACTAGGAGAGAATAACGTAAGAGGAGCACAAGCTGCCCTCCTGCTCCCCCTTCCACACCAGGGCACATGAAGTTGGCCATTTTCCTGCTATCTCTGGAGAGGACGGGAGCACGAGAGGCAGATGGTGAGGGCTGTGACGAAAGGGAACCTCAGCAGAAAGGCTTTGTGTGCCCACAAAGGGGCTTTGTCTCCCTCCACTTGTTTGCGCTTCCCTGGCACGCTCACAAACAGCAGCATCTGTATGTGTCCTGTTTCAGGCTGCCCGTAAAAAGCTGTGCTAAGGACAGGGCTGCTCTTATCAGCTGGGAGGAACTACGTGGATTTTAACCCTATGAAATGCTGTACCCTGCAATATTACCCTGTGTTACTGAATCCAAAGCAAGAAGAGCTAGAAGATACTGAAGTGGAAGGAATACACCCCAAGAAGCAGCCAGGTAAGTGGTTAACTTAACTCTTAAGTGGTGTATAAGTATAAACCAAGATAAGCACAACAAATACTTCCAGGAACACAAAGCCCTGGCTCACTCAAGTTGGTGTAAAACATCTACAAACACAAAGTCTGGCAGAAACCAGACTTTGGAAGAACAACCTCAAGTGAGGATAGTGCCATGGACACAGTGAACACAGCACACGTAATGGCCACTCACAAGTGTGGCATCACTGAAGTTTAGGCCAGCCAGCCAAAAGTTATCGTGCAAAAACTGGACAGATCTTGGGAATACAAAAGGAACTTTAGCTTTTAGCTGAGAAGGGCAAGGAAGAGGACCTCCTGCTTCTGCACTGCAGAAGATGCAGTTGTATGTATTTGTTTAAACAATATGATTTGTATGCACACAAACATTGTTTTAGAGACATACGAGCACAAACATTAGATGAAGTCACTGGAATAACTCATTTATGTGTTTGGACACTGCATTCCCAGCACACCCCATGGCTGAATACTGCTCTTCCCCCTCATGGCTGGTGGAAAGCTGAGGGACACACAAGCAACAAGCCAGAACATCAAAGGCA
The DNA here is from genome assembly GCF_004027225.2 of Strigops habroptila. NCBI lineage: Eukaryota > Metazoa > Chordata > Aves > Psittaciformes > Psittacidae > Strigops > Strigops habroptila. Next base: position 40,945,052 of record NC_044285.2, on the reverse strand, counting down.
GACTCCTTTGAAGCTATTTTTGAGCTGTTTCAGGACTTCAACAGCTCCGTTTGGATCCACTTAAAAGTGACAAAATCTTCTTGTTATTTAATAGTTTCTTCCTAACTCATTGTTTAGGAGACTGAAAAACAGAGTCCAGAAATCATCAGTCAAAAGGGACATTTTTCATTCCTGGCACCTCCTAAATTAGCTTACTGCTGTCAGCTTGGTCTGTCTACAAACACACTTGGACTACACTTACTCCAGACCAACCTTTTCCATCAGGAGCTTACCCTCAATTTCCTTGGAGTGTTGCAGTAGATGATCCAAAGCACTATGGTTAGTGCTTTGTCTTTGTTAGTGCACTATAGGTGTCTTATGTTTAATGCATGTACTTCCTCCCTCTCAAACAAGAGCTCCATTTGGAATCAAGGAGTAATAGCCATTTTGATAAAGGGTTTCAGCAGCAGGCAGAACAGATGCACCAGGCAACCCCTAAGCGCTGTGATACTTCTCATGCAGCACATAGAGCAATTCCATCAATTTAAAGATAAGCACCAACATTTAAGCTATAGATGCCATTTATCGAAGTACAACCCTTGCTATTTCAAGTGAATGGAGTGGCCTTGAGTGCTTTTTTTAAGGCAAGTGGCATGCCAGCACAATGAGCACCCGGGGGCAGTCGGTTACTCTATACGGCAGCAAGTGTATTAGTGCTGTCAGGTTGAGTTTGTTCAGTTGGGTTTGTTGTTTCTCTAATAGAGCATGAGGGTTGTTTCCTTATTTTAAAGGTGCCCACAGAATAAAACCAAGGAGGAAAAGCCAGGATCTTCTCACCCACAATAAACCTGTGCCTAAAATGGGCAAGAAGCTAAACTGCAACCAGTTTTGTGAGTATAAAACAAGAATATCCCATGTTCTTCATGGCCAGAGGGCCGACAGATAAAATGTAATACCACATCACTAAACGGCCAGCTACACAAAAAGGACATCCCGACTCCAGGGCACTGCTATGGTTCAAGGCAGATTACAAATTCAGCCTGACAAAATGGAGCAATGCCAGTGGAATCAGGAGATGGAGGCGAGCCAGATGATGCCGAGTAGATTGGCCTTTCGTGTGACACTGCCAGGAGGAGCCATCCACGGCCGTTATCCTGGGATCCCCCTTCTCTGCAGCAGCCACTGAAACGACTACAAATCATAGCTCTTTACTGTAAGGGTAGAACATTGTAGGCACTCATCTCTTAAACACGCAGCCTAGAAGAGAGTGATACCCCAGACATGAACCACCAAAACCCCAGAGAAGTCATCTAACAGCAGGCTGCTTGCAGTAGCCACACAGTGACATTTGATTTGCTGGGGTAGTGTTCTAATGCCTATTTTCAGCCTTAGAGCATGTTATCTGCTGAGCTCCAGGATTTAAAAGGTGAGTAAAGGCACTGCAGTGCTTCTCCCAAACTCCCTTCACCCCAATGCATTTTGACAGTATTCAGGTTTGCTCAGGATTTGCCACAAACCAAAGGCCACAAAGCAGAGCAGAAAAAGTTTGTCCATGTATAAAGCTTGCTATTTGGCCTGTGCAGAGCAGCTTCCTCAAGCTTCACCTTCCCAAAGCTCAAGCTACGCATTTTCTGAGTATAGCCTATCTCTCCTGCTTGCCTGGAAACTCATCGTAACTGAGATATCCAAATATCACATAACTTGGGAAAACACAGCAGAAGTAATAAAGGTGACCAAAAAACTAGATCTTAGTTCTGTAGCATCAAATGTATTGTCACCGGTTGCCTGATCTCAACAGTTAAAGAGTTATTATGTTTTTTTAATTGTTGTAGCAGTCAAAATCATCTCAGACAGGCCCCAATACTTCAATGGTTATTATGACTTGGTTGGTGTGCCACAATTATAACACAGCTTCCAACTAAAAAACCCCAAAACACCTCTTGTAAGCACCAGAGTCGGTTTTGAACCTCAGCTCTTGTTCGAGCTGTGCTTACCATCAGTACGTGAAGGAAACCCACCCCTGCCAAAGCTCTTACCTGCACGAGGAAGATGATGAGGAAGTAGAAGTTGGCAATTCTTCTAAACTGCTCGAAAAGGTTCTTCGGGAGGAAGTTCCAGAGGGTGTACTGTGGGGAGAGAGGGGGCTCACCAACAGACCAACACACTAGAGCTACAAAATGAGAGGTATCTGCACAGAATAGGAAAGGAGTTTGTCCTTTAACCCGGCGAGGAGCACCACAGCGAGCTGAGCAGCACCAGTGTGCTCCAGGCAAAGGTCCAGGTCCCTGCTTCAAAATCAGCAGCATGATGGATACCACCGAGATCCTGCTTCAGCTTCCAGCTCCAGCCCTCTCTGTTGGATCCTCAAACAGTTGGAAGCGTCTCACAGTTTTCTTTCTTTGCTTTAAAGCAGGCAACTATTTCCCTTTTGTCAAAATAACTCAAAGCACATGGTTGGAGCTGGTGAAGAGTAGAAGAAGATAAAACCAACAGCATCTGTTTCAGCAGACAACTTCTAGGTAGATCTGATTTCATGAAGAGGCAAAGCACAGTGCAGAGATTCCAAAAGCCATCTTAGAGTTGCTCTTCATTAAAAAAAGCCATGTTGCCCACGTAAATGTGTTATTAGATAGTGCTTCATTATCATTTTAAGAAGGCTGCTGAATCATTTGCTTTGGAGAACATGTGGAATTAAAGAACAAGGTGGAAAATAATGGGTCAAATATCTGATCTTTCAGTATGCCTCAAGCAATAATAAGCAGCCAAGCCTCAAGACCAGAGTCCACTTAATGACAAAAAGAGACTGGTCAGGTAAGAAGAGTCCATGCCCAGCAAATATAAATGGAAAAAAAGAGCAAGGACACAACATTCAAAAATAAATCAGGGTAGTAGTAAAATTAGTGTTAAAGCAAAGCATTGTCAGAGAGGGAACTGAAACGGGAAGGTGTCCTCTGAAGGACCCTCTTATGTGTGAGGGAAGCATCAATGGGAATGCTACACAAGTAAAACATAGTTAGACTTAAAACCTTTCCCCAGTATAAGCTGAGACAGCACAGACGTAAACACAAATAAGATTCAAGCTGCATAAAAAAAGAAAGGAAAAGGAAAAACCCCCTTACAGCTCAAGGACAGTGAAACCGAAGCCTCACTGTATGCTGAGCATCCTGAATCCTAAGCAACATAATCTGTATCCAGCTGTGTTGACAATATGGGATGCCACTTGTTTGATATTTTACTCAAATTGGCTTCAAATCTTTTGAAACAGCTTCATGAATGTCAGGGGGAGAAAAAAAGCTAAGCAGAAGGCAGATGGGTGTCATCGCAGCTCTCCACCATAAACAAAAGCTGCATTAATACTGTATGAATGTTTCCCCTTTCATCCAATGGGATAAACAGAGCATGGTTATTTCTGTCCTATCTCAAGAGGGAAAAAAACCCACGGAACAAAAAAATAAGAAAGAAGGCCATCGTATTTTTCTATCCATTTATAAAATATCATCCCCACTGCCTTCTGCAAATCTGAGTTGCTGTCGTCTCATGCTGTGTTACACTTAACCTTTCCTCTCTTCCCAAAGAGAATGCCAGAAGACATTTAAAAGGAAAACCCAAACCAAACAAAACCAACCCCCCAAACCCAATGTGTCCATGTGCTTTGCTCCCATTCAGCCTAAAAGAAAGGAACTCATACACCCCCCCACTGGGATTGATAGGAAAGAAGAAAGTCTAATAGAGAGGCTGGAGCTGTGGTGTTAGGTATGTACCAGGCTGCTCCACTTGCAAAGGGACCCTTACATCCATCCTTGAGGAATTCAGAGTTCCTAAATTGCTCTGGACAAGGGGATCAAGCTCACCTTGGAGGAGACGATCCTGTTGTCGCAGAACTTCTGTGCCACATATGCATCTGTTTCCGAAACCGGCCGGTGCCCGACCACCACGGTGCGTGTACCGACCCGCTTCTCTTCCCCAGCACACTGTGGGGCAACAGGAAAGGGAAAAATCAGCTTTTAGCTCAAAAAAAATTAGTCATATTTGTATTAATGGCTTCTAGGTGAATGCACCGTGTTGTTCATTGGAAATAAAGCACCTCAAAAGTTCACTTCACCGCCCCAGCAGAAGGACGGAGAACAGAGGCGCACGTAAGGCCATTGAGCAAAACCAACGCAACTCTGAGCCTGCAATCCAGGGTCCCCACCTCTGCTCAGCCACTGACACCCCCAGGACCACAGTCCATGCTACACCCCACCAGGACAGGTCACTGCTCACGTTCACTGTGCTCCTGCCCTATGTAGGGCAACTGATCATGGAATGGTTTCAGTTGGAAAGGACCTTAAAGATCATCTAGTTCCAACCCCCTGTGATGGGCAGGGACACCTTCCATGATGCCTGTACTTGCAGGCTGTGCCCATCTGCCAGGCAAGTTTTCCTTCTTGAAGGAGAATATAGCTTTACCAAACACTTTAAGTCATTAGGAACACAATTTATCTTCTTCACATCTCTTCCTAGATCCAACCTGCAGAGTCCTTCAGCCTTGGGTCTCTATACAGGCTTTAAACCTGGACTTCATGGGGTACAATGGAAACTGCACCCTCCTTTATGCTTACTCTCCCATCAAACCCTCAGGTCCACCCTATATGTCTCACTACCACAGTGGTGCACACACAGTAGAGTCTTAACTTTAAAACAGAGATACTTCTGCTATTTTAAGATCTCAGATAAAACCAGAACTAACAAAGCAGTTTCACATGTGGGGTGTCAGCAGCGCCTGCTTGCCATGCTGGGGTTTTGTTTTAAAGCAGAAGGAGATGTCACCAGTGAATGATAGCCTGGGCTTGCTGCTCTGCAGCACCAGGGGAAGGATGAGGGGAATTGCAGCAGAATAACCTCAGAGGGGTAGCAAAGTGGCTTTACAGGAGCCCATCACCATGGGCTCAGTTTCCATCAGCTTCCAGCACACTCAAGGCTCTCGGTGGATTGGAAAAGTCTATTTCGAAAAGCAACAAAACTGTGCAATAAGTTAAAAATCAGCTTTTCATTCTGTCCAGGTTCCACCTCGCATATAACAAATGTCCCTGCTGCAGATGCTCACAGCCAAGGGAGGAGAGCTGGCACCAGGAAGCCTTTTGCAAGGTCAAACTTAAAGTTACAAAGTGTGGTCTTAAAACACTTATAAATCACGGTCTGAGGCCAAACTAAAGTCTTCTTAGAGTTGTGGATTTTAGAACACAAGCAGGGAAGACCTTTGTCACCGCTCATGGTTCAAGGGCATTAGCAGACAACACGGCTGCTAAAGCACCAGCAACACCGGTCATACTCCAACTTAATAATTAATCTTCAACCCTAGAGCTTGTTTGCTTTGAAACCCCACCAGGGCAGGTGCCAAAAGTGCCAAATCCCTACTCCATGTCAGCTGCCCATCATGGGCTCAAGCCCTGGTGTGCCCTGGCTCTGGCTCAGCATCCTGGTTGTCCAAGGGCCCGTTGCAGGGAGCTTGTCAAGTGAAACCCAGCTAGAGAAAAGGTGCTCTGAAAAGAGCCATGCTGAGCACCAAGGCCTGGGAGTGATGCTGCTTGGGAAAGGGTAAAACACAAAAAGGAAAAGCCTAAACAAATTAAAAGGTAAAAATCTAAGCCAGCCCTATATATTGTACCTGGAGCAGCAGCAATTGAACGGATCCAGTTGCTCCAGGAGCAGGATCTGCCCAAAGGAAGCAGAACCTCTTCCTTCCCCCAGCTCCCCACCCATGTCTGCGGCACCTTTAATTAAAGCAGTGTTTTTACACCATGGTGTGCTGGCTACAGCCATCCTCAAACCTCCAGGGGATGATGCTTAGAGCAGAACAAAGCTTCTGGCACCCCTGTACTGTGTCCCTGCACCTCCTGGATGCAGAGCCTGCAGCAGCCAGGCTGCTCCCAACCCCACTGGGCACATCTGGCTCCCCAAACACAGATGAAGCACATCTGGCTCCCAGCTAGGGAATGCCACCAGCCTGGAACAGATCTCGCAGCCTCATCACTACCACCCGCAACAGCAAACAGCACATCTGAACTAGAAACTAGACCCAAAAAAGGTTCCCTGATGTATCTGCTGCACGATGGAGGTGGCAGCTATGGGTCTTGCCAACATGCACCCCAGGAGTGAAAGGCAGAGCGATTCATCCATGCCACAGCAGCGCCAGGAAGCAGAGACAGACTGTCCCCAAGCATGAAGTCCCTGTCACATCCCTGGGCAGGAGCTGGAGACAGGCATGCCTGGCGAGCATCCCTCCAGCATGGGAGGAAATGAGAGCTTCCCCTGCCACGCTGCCGGCAGGGCGGTGGGAAGGGTGAGGGTTTGCCAAACGCAGTCACTAACATGGGAGCAGCAGAGCTCTGGTTAAAGTGCTCCTGGGAAAACATACCCAGGGATTTACTCTGCAAGACTATCTGTAGTTAGCCATGGAAAACCTGGAGAGTGTGATACACAGAGCAGAAGAGAACTCAAATCCCAGGTGGTGTGTTCACAGAGTGAGCCCCACTGAGTTATCACCACCAGCTCCTAAGTGGGCTTTCACCCCCCAGCTCTCCTTCAGTTATGGATGTGGAGTTGTTGGAGCGAGGCCAGAGGAGGCCCCGGAGCTGCTGCGAGGGCTGGAGCAGCTCTGCTCTGGAGCCAGGCTGAGAGAGCTGGGCTGGGGCAGCCTGGAGAAGAGAAGGCTCCTGAAGGGGAGACCTTAGAGCAGCTCCAGTGCCTAAAGGGGCTCCAGGAAACCTGGAGAGGGGCTTTGGACAAGGGCCTGTAGGGACAGGCCAAGGGGAATGGCTTTAACCTGCCAGAGGGGAGACTGAAATGAGACATTAGGCAGAAGCTCTTCCCTGTGAGGGTGCTGAGGCGCTGGCACAGACTTTTCCCAGAGAAGCTGTGGCTGCCCCATCCCTGGCAGTGTTCAAGGCCAGGTGGGACACAGGGGCTTGGAGCAACCTGCTCTAGTGGAAGGTGTCCCTGCCCGTGGCAGGGGGTTGGGACTGGATGAGCTTTAAGGACCCTTCATCCCAAACCAGTCTGGGATTCTATGAAGCACATCCCACAAAGATGCACCGGGGCCCTCTGCGGTAGCAGCAGTCCTCACTCTCTGGTCTAACCAGACTCCCACCACCTCTCCTGGCATTTCATTTCCCATTCCCTCCACCATCACACAGCCACGCACAAGGTGCTGGCTCAGCTCAGCAATTAAAAGCTCTTACTTTGACAAGCCCATCTCCAACAGCTCGCCGGGCTGCTAATAGATTGCTAAGTCTTAATAACAGCTCTCAGCAGAGACCTAAGACGAGATTTAGGGAGTAACTGCCAGGCTTTGGGGAAAATTATAAACCATGCAGATTAGCAGGGAGAGGATTTAGATGACTTTTCCCAACTGCCTTTCATCAAAAAAATTAATTCCGATGGAAATAAAAAAGGAAGAAAATATTTCTTGGATATAATTCAAACAGCAGCCTCGTTGCCTGTGGGGTTTTATAAAGCCCACGGTCCACAGAGCGAGGGTCAGCTCGTGCAAGCAAAAGCCAGTTTCTTCTGCTGTTTAGAGCCAAGCCTGCCAAAAGGATTACTGGAGGAAAAAGGACTGTGTTCCCTCCATAGACACAGCATCACCTCCTTCTGCCTGAGCCACAGTGTTCACAGGAGCGCTGGGAGATCAGAGTGATCCATAGGGATGAGCGGTGTCAGACTGGCCACAGCGCTGGGACAGCATCCTCCCACCAAGCCATGAGGATTTGGGGTGCTGCTGGGTGCCCCAGTAACCCAGATGAACCCCTAACAGCACCCTAGGGGACACTACACACCCCAGGAATCAAGAGAAGGGAGATAAGGAGGTTGTTCTTGAGAACAGCCACTCTCCTGTCTGCATCACTTGAAGAACAGCCCCAAAGACATGGGTGCAGCATTTCAAGGTCCACTTCAGGGCTCCTGCTCCACTTCCCCAGCATCTAACCAAGCCCATCAGCGAGTCAGCCCTCAGCAGGGCATCCAAACCAGGTTCCCCCTGAAGGAGCTCAGCTGGAAGGTAACAGCCAGAGAGTGAAACACAAATGACAGGAGGTAAAGATCCAACACAGGAACATCTTGCCATGTTGGCAGCTCACCATCTATCCTCACTGCCCACCTCACGTAGGACCAACTACCCAGTCTGCAGTGATCAATAACAGCAGCATCACCACTGATGCAGGAGCACACAGCAGGGCAGAGTGCTGCTGTGCTACAGCCCTCCTCATGCCATGGAGAAACTCAGATACAGAACATATTCCTGCTCAATATCTCCATATAACCTAACCTTCCTGTGCTTTCAACTTGGTCTAAAGCTCACTTATTGCCTGAAGCAGCAGTTCTGAAAAGAGGGCATATGGGATAATGGCTGTTCTCCTACGTTGTCCACATTTAAAAAGCCCATTACGCACATCAATAGGCCAACTGAGGCTTGGCATTCTGGAACAAGCTTTTCCTTGAGGAGTTAGGAACAGTTATGATTTGAAGGGCACCAGACCAGGGCTATAAAAGCCCATGGATGCAACTAATGACCCAGCATCATTTATGACTTGAAGTTGTTGGAGCATAGAGATGGCAGAATTACATTCACAGCCCACAGCACTCCCCAGATTCTTTGCTTGAGCTTAGCAAACCTCCCTTCGTGCCTCTTTCCTCTCTCCATCTGTGCCCTTCTCCCACATGGATGTCCTGTACCAGCACAGCAGCTCCCGCCTGGAAAGGCTCCTCTTCTCCCACCCTCCCAAATTTCTGGGAATCCATCACAGAAGCATGTGCAGGACCTGACATTCGATAGAAGCTGCGAAACTGAGTAAAAATTAGCAAGCCTGGGTAAAAATTAATGGAGTTAGACTGAGTTCACCAGGAGAGGTGAACCTGTGCTCTGCAGCTGCTGCTGACAAGAAGCCTCTTGAAGTGGGCTATTTCTAGGGCAGCTACAAAACACAGGGTTTAATTATATCCTCCATATGGAAAACAAATGCCAGTGCTACCTGCTGGCCCCGTTTCCAGGAAAACAGTGGCAGAAAAAGACATATCCCCATCATTTCACTTACTACAGTTTCAGAAAGCACCAAAACCAGAGCTAACTAAGCAAAAGAAACTCTTTTCATGTTTGCTGGAGATATCTTCAAGCCACAAAGTAAACACTAAATAACCCAGAGGGAAAATAAGACCTAATACAAACCACAGGCATTTTAAAGAAGTCATCTGCTAAAACCAGAGATAATTATACAGTACAAGTGCAAAGCTCAAGCGTTTCAATGAAATCACAGCTTATATTAAATAGATGCAGGGGAAAGATTAAATCACATTACTCAGCTTAGAACTCGGGAATAGTTTAAAGCCAAATCACTCCTGTATTGTTCCATTTATGACAGAAGTAGTCGAGAAGACGACCTGGTTTACAAAAAAAGCCTGCAAAAATAACACCACCTCCAAAAACAGCCTGTTCCAGCTCCCGGTTCATTTAGTACAGAACCACCACTAAAAACACATCCACGATGCTAAAAAACCTCCATAAATTTACCATAACATCCCCAAACTGTCCCGGAAAAGTCTCTCCCAGCACAGTGACCTCATTGCCCAACCAGTATCTATTTAATTGAATTATATTCTTGCCAATGTTTCTATTACTCTTTGTCCTTAGTCATTTCTATGCAAGTACAAGTGATGCTTTGAGTAAAGGCTTAATGATTTAGCAGCTCGGACTATGCTTACCCACAGCGACCACATTTTTAGGCAGATGTCCTGATGTAGAAAGAGAATTCCATTGATTGGGATCAACCCCACTGCCCTCCCCTGCGGGAAAGGGTCGATAACACGCACAGTCCTCTGGGAAAAACCAACATTGCACTTAAAATACAAAGAGCCCATAGGTCCAAGAGAAAGGGCTGAACGTGAGCACAGCTCCAAGCTCATTTCCCACTGGAGGGGACTTTTGCTGCTCGTCTCTAAGCAGAAGAAACCCATGTGAGCCCCAGAAGAAACAGAACAACAAGCAAGAGCAAAGAGGAGCCATGGGAAAACCATAGCACAGTTTAGGATGGAAGAGACCTTAAAGCTCACCCAGTTCCAACCCCCTGCCATGGGCAGGGACACCTTCCACTAGAGCAGGTTGCTCCAAGCCCCTGTGTCCACCCTGGCCTTGAACACTGCCAGGGATGGGGCAGCCACAGCTTTTCTAGGATCAATAAAAGAAAGGATCAAGGACCAATGCTTTGTTTTTTAAACCATGGTCAATACATGACACGGTTCAACACCCAGACCTCATCCCTGGTCCCCACTGGAGATAACAACATGATGCACCAACGACGTGCTCTAGCAGAGCATCATCGACCCAGACTGCACCATCCTTAATCCAAGCCAAAGTGTGTCCAGCAACCTAAGTGGCCCTGGCCAGAGCCTGTCCCTATGTCCCCTCTGTCCCAAGGACGTGCTGCCCCACCACATGGCTTGCAGGAAAGTCACCTTCACCAAGGATGATGGGCTGGAGAACAGCAGAGCCCAATCAGCCTGAGTTTCCTGGAAAAGCTGAGTTGGACAAATAAAGGCACTGATAAAAGCAGAGACAGACAGGGCAGGGCAGGGGAACAGGGGAAAGGGCTACTTAAAAGATTTAAGAAGGGTGGAGAGAGGAAATACAAGTTTTTTTTCCCCAGATAAAACATTTACAGCAGGGTCCAGCCCTCTCCTTACGGATCACAGCTTCCGTTTGCAGAAAGTCAGGTTCACATATGATGCAGACAGCCAACCCCAGACCAAAGCCAGCAGCCATCCGCTGGGATAGCATCACCTCAGTGCTGCTGGTTTATGGGAAATCTCTTGCTCCTGCTTCAAACCATCCAACCTCTGGAAGTTTTCAGGACCTCAACTCTTTTTTTCCCCCCTTTGCTCATCTTGGAATACAGGCAGAGTATTTTTATTCTTGGCAGTCCAAAGGAAAAGTCTGACCAGCACGCTGCCAGCATTTAGAATTCAGGCTCATAGGAACACTTCAGACTCGAGAACTGAAAAAGGACATTGAACAAGAGCCAAATGTTTTGCAGAGGTCACAAAGCAAATACAACAAGGTCTTCCCATCTTCAAACCTTTTGCTCCCTCCTTTCCCCAGCTCAAGCTGTGCGCATATGTCTGCTCATCGGCAGCTACTTTAGCAGGGCACAAGCTCTGCAGAGCACTGATTTGCCCTGGCAAAAGCCAAAATAAGAGCAAAATGGAAAAAAACCCTCCAAGTTTGTAATCGTCCAGCTTGCACCAGCCAGCAGAGCTGTAATTTGATGGTTTTCCCATTGCCTTCTGGTCCTCCAAAGCCTGAGCTCTTCAGTTATGGAAACAAAAACCTACCCTAAATACCACGTTCTACATCCCAGCCCAGCCAGGCTTTACTCTGACCTCTGCCACCTACAAGCATTTTGCCCCTTTTTAAGTTTTCCCATCATTTCAGAGCCAGCCTGCTGACTGACCAGGAAGGAGCCCATTTCCCAGAGCAGTTTCCTCCCTTTCCCTAGGGAAGCAAGGATGCCCACCTATGGGGCAGAGGCTGCAGACCCCCTGCCAGGGTGTCCATCACTGCAGCAGCCCGGAAGCAAGGGGTGGTACCCAGGGCTGCCCAGCCTGCATCCCGCCAGGTCAAGCTTTCCCCAGGGAGGATGTCCTATTTCCTACACACCAGCCACCCAGAGGGATGGGAGGGCAGGTCCAGGCATCACGGGGTGATCATCACCAGTACTTCAATGGGTACCCAAGGTCCCAGCCCCCATGTTCAGATGAAGTTTCTCAACTCTAAAAAACCCCAAAAGCTGTGGTTTTCTAACCCTCCCCTTGCTCTACTGCAGAGAAATGTCTTTACAGAAGTAGCAAGAGATAAAAGGGGGAAGAGAAGGAGAAATCACCCACTTCACCCCTTGCTCCACAGCCAAAACTCAGCCTCAGACCTCACTGGGAGCATTTTCATCTCCGGATACTGTAGTAACCAGCAGTTTTACCCATGGGGCTGCAAGCACAGTTACACAAGGATACTGAATCAGTGGAACCCACCCAGTCAGGACAGAAATCCTCAACATGTGGCCTAGAACTGTTTATCTTCAGGAAATCCTTTTGGCTCATGTTCCTGCCAGGCTGGGTGAAGTGGCTGCAGAAGATCCCAGTGAAGCACAGCCTGCCTGAGCATCCGCACTGAGCAACACCAGCACTGCGTTTTGCAGTGGGAAGGAAATCCACTTATCCACAGGGACATGGAGACAAGGTCTGAGACAGCCCTGGGATGCTGGGCTTGGTGCTGGAGGGGTTTTGGTGTGGTCCATCAGCTGCAGAACAGGGCAACATCCCAGGAGATGACTCACAGCCATTCCCATCCCATCCACTGCTTTCCTTAGACAGACACTGGGATGAGGGCATTCCTACTCTCACAGCTACCAAAACAAGCTCCTTCATCCAACATTTCCTCTCTCTGCACATCTGATCTTCCCACCCTGCACTTACTGGAATGGTACTTGTCAAGAGGAAAGTCCCACTTCCATCCATTCAACTGCCCTGGAGTAAACCACCCTGCAGAAAAAAATGTCTTCATGATATGGTTTAGTGGTAGACTTGGCAGTGCTGGGGTAAAGGTTGGGCTTGATGATCTTAAAGGTCTTTTACAACGTGGTTGTTTCTATGTGCTCCACAGTATTGATGTGGCTGATAAAAGGATGACAACCCTCTGGGTATCACAGCTAATTCTACTGCACTCCCTCAGCAAACATGTATGAGAAAAGGTGAGCTGGAAGGAAAGGGAAAAAGAATAAGAATTAAACAAATAAGAATAAAACCCATCCACAACATAGAGTGAACAAAACTGGCATGCAAAACACTACCAAAAATAATAAATCCACCAATATTGCATTTTAAGCTTGGCTTTGCAGCCCATGTAAAAGCAGAGCTGCTCTGAGCAGATGCCCCCTGTGCAGCCCCAATGCAGCACTCAGGGCATTACAGCACCCCGGTCTCTACAGACAGCTTGGCTTTGTGTGAACACTAGGAAGCAATTCCACAGAAATCACCCTAAAAGGTGGCAGGGCTGCTCAAAGTGGATTTTATGTTTTCCCTACATTTAATTGCCCAGCAGTGAGATTTTATAATGATTTTTCCCCCGTTAAGCCAATTGAGACTCAGGCGATGAAGCCCAGCATCACTGCAGCCTGGTGGTGCTTGATTTTTATTACTGCAGAAAAGATCTTGGATTGCAATACCAAAGAAAGGGGAAAAAAAGCTTCAAGTTGTCTAGTCTGGCCTGTTGCACATCTTACTCCGCTCTTTTAGAGCCTTTACAAGACAAATAGCATCCCTCTGGTTTGCAAATCAGTGCCTCTGCCACAATACCGCAAACAAATTACATCTACCAAGCGAGTGTTACCTCTGCTTCCTGCTTTAATAGCTTTATATCATCTTATGAAGGTGTACAGCACACTTTAAGATAGGCCAGACATAAAAACTGCTTGCTGACCCTTTGAAAATACACAGCTAGAAATTACAAAGCCCAAGGGCCCTTTCACCTATAGATGCTGCAAAATTCAATTGAAATCACAATGGAAAAGCACACAGCAAAGCATTACTCATCCAAGGCCACAAAGGAGGTTGACAGGAAACTTGTTTGAGTTGTGAAAAACACCAAGGAGCCCGATCTGCTCTCAAAATACCTGGCTATGAGAGCCTGGCGGGTGCTCATCCCTCCTTTCTGCTGCAGGAGGAGAGGAAAAAGCCCTTTACAAACAGCCGGACCAAAACTAAGTGCATTAGGCTTTCATTAAGGAGAGCAGGACAAATGTCTCTGAACAACAACCCCTATCCATTAGAGCTGGATGTCTAGAGCAGGCATGCCTTTAGATTAAACTGGCTTCAGTTAGAATTCCACCTCAAACTGAATGACTAAAGTTCTGGGAATCTACAAATAGTCCCGGATTTTGGCTACGCTTAAGAGCCCACATACAAAAATATATATTTAATGCACCTATATATACTGCATATATACATATTTAATGCCTACATATTGTATACATGTATATTTAATGCATATATATATTGAAGTCACTGCAGCCTCCGGGCAGAACAGGCTTTTCCTGACCCAGCAGCCAGGCAGGCGCTGGGAAAGGGCAGGAGACCTTTTAAAGCGGGGAAGTTTCACTGTTTCCCCAGGCTAAGAGTTAGTAAACCAAGCTTAAAACAGCTTGCCACTTACTGCCCATCCCCTGCAGTACCAGCATCACTTCTACCATGTCAGGATGATGGCAATCCACGCAACAGCCCCATGCACGAGTCTTGGAGAGAAGCTTATTGCAAAAAGCCAACTCCTAAGTGCCCAAATCAAATGGTAACCAAGTAGTGAACAAGTCACTGGTGGGATGTTGGATAATTCAAAGTAATTCAGCAAGCTGCAGTGTGATGGTTACAGTGAAAGCAGCCAGGGCTGCCTTGTGGTTGCAGAGCCAGCCTGTAGAAAGGGCGCAGGAGACACAGGAGAACAAAATTACGGGAGAGAGATGATTATAATAATGAAAAAAGAATAGAAATGGCTTATAGTCATCAGCAACATGAGCAGCAGTGTCCCTGTCACCTATATCCAACGAATAGAACACGCTTTCTGACCAGCACAGTGTCCCTAAAGGGGAAGACACAGTCTGAGCACAGCACTTCCACCAACGTGTCCTTCACACAGCATCACTGCTAACAACCACCCAGCAGTGTGAGGCTCCTGAACGCAGTGGTTCATCACCAACAGGCAGCAAAGATCCCAGCACCCCAAGCTGCTGGGATCAGCCTCTGCATGGTCCCACCAGCCAGAGAAAACCGCAAAGCTCCAAGTGAATGAGGGGAAACACTAAAACCCACTGAACTTCAGTATCACTTGGTGTTAAAGTAGGAAAAAATACTCTTGTTTACTTGCAAGAGATGAAGGAGCTGGGGAGGCTGCGGGAGATGAACAGCAGAATGGTTTGTGTTGGAAGGGACCTCAAAGCTCACCCAGTTCCAACCCCTGCCATGGGCAGGGACACCTTCCACTAGAGCAGGTTGCTCCAAGCCCCTGTGTCCAACCTGGCCTTGAACACTGCCAGGGATGGGGCAGCCACAGCTTCTCTGGGCACCCTGTGCCAGTGCCTCAGCACCCTCACAGGGAAGAGCTTCTGCCTCAGAGCTCATCTCAGTCTCCCCTCTGGCAGGTTAAAGCCATTCCCCTTGGCCTGCCCCTATAGGCCCTTGTCCAAAGCCCCTCTCCAGGTTTCCTGGAGCCCCTTTAGGCACTGGAGCTGCTCTAAGGTCTCCCCTTAAGGGGCCTTCTCTTCTCCAGGCTGAACAGATGATGATGGGATGGGCGATAAGAAGATTTCAGTCTAAACCCATAGGTGTTTTCTAAGCTCACCATGGGATAGCCTGTCCCAGCACACGGCAAGAGCAGCCGCCTGCTCCTACCACAGCCTAACCTACTCCCCAGGCAGGGCTCGGTAGGGGCAGAAGGCACCAAAGCCACCATCCAAGCTGGGAAACTCACCCAAGAAAACCTCCTCTCTGCCCTCCAGCCCCAGCACCCACCTCCTACACACAGCTAAATACATAGAGGAAACTCCCTTGGAAAACCCCAAGCAAATGCTGTCAGGGCAGGGCAAACGGGTTAACAGTGCACTCAGCCACCCCGTGCCCACGTTCCTTGTCCACCCCACAAGGACAGTGGGTTAACATCCCTCAAGGAGACACAAAGTCCCACACCATGAGGAATTAGCAGCCAAATGATGCTTTTCTGTTCCACATCTCTCCTGAATAGATGCAAGAAGTGTAGGTACCAGAGGAGGAGGATGCTCACATGGACCCAACCTGCATCACTGCAAACTTGGTCACTGGCAGAACAACAACTAACTTTGGTGTGAAGGTTCCTCCTGGCTTACAGATTCTATTAACACTCTCCTGCAGCTTTGCTGCTAACTAGTATTAACACAGAAACCTCTCCCCTCCAGAGGACATCAACGGTCGCAGCCAGAAAGCGGCAGTTTTACTCAGAAAGGAAGTGCATAAACCAAAGGCAACAGGATGAAATTAGAGGCAAAGCTGAAAAGCTTGCTATTAATAGCCAGCCTGTTTGCTTTTACAGTTTTGATTGTTAAAAGCAGATTGCCATGCCTCCAGCTGCAGCTCCAGTCAGATCCACTCCAGACCTTCCCCACACAGCCCAGACTATCATTATTACTGTTATATTCAACTGGAGACACACATGATGCTGAGTGAAGGATAAAATACAGCCTCGAGACAAGTGTTTCTCCCCACTGAGAAGTTTCTGCACACCACAGGTTTAACTGGCAGCCCCATTCCCCATTAATGTTTGACCAGCGCTCTCCAGTCTCCCCTTAGTGATTCACAACCTCTCCAAACTTTAACTACACACATGAATTTTTCATGCAGCTGCTTGTCCAAAGCTGGGAGGGGTTTTTTTGTTTGATTTTTATGTATTTATAGCCAAATGGTTGAGCTATTTCTGGGAATAAGGCTACGGTTAGGGCACTGCTGTGAAAGGTTAAAGAGAAATGGGTACAGGGATCTGAGAAACTCCCATAGAACGGTTAGGGTTGGAAAGGACCTTAAGATCACCCGGTTCCAACCCCCATGTCCCTATTTTCCAGGGTAGGGGCATCCATAAGAGATTGCAGCAGTGGGAAAGGGCCTTTTGCAGCTCCAGATTCCCCATTTGAGCCTCCATTGTCTCTGTGGTCAAGCATGAGCTGCTAAAGGGGAATTGGCCCTTATCAGGTTAAATACACATTATAAATTCCAGCAACAGCCATGAAACAAAGTCACCCCATTAAAATCCACACAGTTTGGAAGCAGAACGGAGACCCCCCAACCCCAAACTTTGCTGCTGCTGCAGGTTTTGGTCACATTAATGGAAGCAAAATGCTTCTGGTGGAAGTTGGAGCCAGGTACAAGGTATTTGACATGGAGACTCGCTCTCAAGGTGTTAATATAGCTAGAGTGGGGGGGGAAAAGGCAATTTTCATGGTTCCAACTCCTACCTATGCTCTTCTTTCTTATTAGAATGGGAACTGCAGTCACACACTGGTATGTTTGGTTCACACTCTCTAAAAAAGGCGAGCGTGAAAGAAAATCACAGATGTGCTCCGGGTCCTAAAATAGACTTTATTACACATTTGCTGCAAAAACCAGAGACGGGAGTGTAAACCAGCATCCTCCACCCCACGCTCAGACATCTCCCACATCGCTCCTGGCAGGCAGCCCCTGGGGCTCTCCCACTGCCCCTGCCCCTCCTCACCCACTCCCCAAAGCCAGTGGGGAGTTTATTTCCCTTCTAAAAAGGGACTTTGGGCCATCTGAATGGGTCACAACGGGGGTATTTTCCTGCAGAGCACTAGTAGGACATGCCCCACAGGGCTCCACTCCTTCCCAGGCTTGAATCACCTCCCCAACCTCCGGTACACACCTCCTGAGTCAACGCACGCCTTCTCAGAGACCTTCTTCCTGCCTCTGTTCCTCCCCAAGGCTTTGGGGCCAGCAGGTTGTGCTGCCCCATCCCTGGCAGTGTTCAAGGCCAGGTTGGACACAGGGGCTTGGAGCAACCTGCTCTAGTGGAAGGTGTCCCTGCCTGTGGCAGGGGGTTGGAACTGGATGAGCTTTAAGGTCCCTTCCAACACAAACCATCCTATGACACAAGGGGACAAACCACCATGTGCTGGTCCTGCCATTGGCTCTGCCTGTGGTGAGACATCCTCACCTAAATCCCACTCCTCAGCAGCACCAGCCTTTCTCCCCCGATATGTAAGGATGGGGGAACTACAGGCAGGGTTTGCAGAACCACAGCAAAACCTAAACAGAGCCCTAAATCCCTGCACCAGGCACCACTTATGCACACATAAGCCCTCATCCGTGGGGACAGGATCAGTCTCCCACAGCTTTGGGAAGGGAAAGGATTTGGAAAGGAGATTTGTGACACTCGGAAGGACTTCAATGAGAGAAACCCTTCCCTGCTGTTGGCAGAACACCAGCGGCACAGCGGGCACAGCCGGGGGATGCAGAGCAAGGGGAGCCTGGCTGGGACCCCCCCATGAGTGATATTATAGCCAGCCTTGAGTGCCCGTCCCTGCAACCCTGCCCCGGGGTGGTTCACACACTGGTTTTTACATTAGATAAAACAAGCCCCAGATGGAAAAGCTCCAAGTGAAAGCAGCACCGAGCATGCAAATTAGGAGTAACGGTTACAAAGGTTTTAGGGCTGCACAAAGCAAACCCCCTGTGCTTTCCTTACTGTCCCTCTGCCAGTGTGTTCCAGTGGGGACATCAAGGGACAGGTCCTGACCCAGAGAAGCTGCCAAGCCCCAGCAAAGGACCCCACATAGCCCCATAACCAACTCAGGGGTACCCCCATTGCTGAAGACCCCAGGAGACCAGCAAAGGGAACATCATTACAACAAGGTAAAGGCACCAAGTCACAACGCAGGTCCAGCTCAGGGACAAGCACTGTGTGCCCATCTAAGAGGCATCTTCTTTCCTTCAACATCAAGCAATGTTCTTGAGAGTAAGCAGCTCACAACCAGCCCAGCACTTGCTAAACACCAGGGATTTACCAGGGCACAGGCTGCAAAGAGGATCAGGCCCCAGGGTATTTAATTAAAAGGGAATAACACAACAACAGGCCTGTTATTCACTGCACAAACACACAGAACAATTTTTGCTCCCAATTATGGACTGCTTGTTGCTTTCTTACTTACCCTGGGTTTTAAACAAGAGGAGGAAAATACCAGAGCAAGGATCACAGACGCAAAGAGACCCGGGTGGGATGCTCAGCAAGCACCGGGTACCCCAAGAGGAGGGGCAGCACCCATGCGTGCTCCCCAGCCTTCCTGCACTGTGAGCAGGGCGACAGCTTAAACACAAGCTAAAAGAGGGGAAAGAACTGAAAACAACAGGGACATCAGCAACTTTTCTTCCTGTGTTTCTCACTTAGTTCTCCCAGCAGCTGGATCGGCACCAGCAGAGCTGCGGTCCCATGGATGCAGACAGCCCTACCTCTGGAAAAACCCAGGAGAAGCCATTAAGGGAAAACAAGCACATTGTCTTTGAGGCATGACTCAGGGACCAGCAGTTCCCAGGTGCCTGCCAAGCGAGGCTGGAAGTGGGTAGCGCTGGCCCCAAGTCCTACACAAGGAGACGGACCCAAACTCCTGGTCGCCAACACACTTTGCTACTCTACTGCCCACAAACAGCCGTACAAGGAGCATGAGACTAAAAATAAGACTCCGGTAGGAGAATCCATTCCCAATAAAGAATTAAAGTTGTATTTCCAAGTTGACAGTGTGTCCTGAAAGTGGATTATCTGTGGCAATTCAATCCCGCCTCCCCGCAGCGATCCCAGCCCCGCTCTTCTTTCAGCAGGGATGATTTCAGTGGTGTAAATTGAAGTTCAGAATCCAATTTGTTTCTGCAGAGAGCACCAGGCTGTATCCCTGAGTAGCAAAGCAGCCCCTTATACACCACTCTGCCCTTCTTGCTTGTTTTACCACCCCCTTTCATACTCTATCCAGGATAAGAAGTTTACGGGAGGGAGAAATGGAGCCACATAACAGTCATGTTGATAGGGTAAAGCATATTCATCATGCCTAAGCTGTGAAATACATCTGAAAACAGGGTTTAATATCCATTGGTATTTGAGCCTCTGACAGAGACCACATAGCGAGGAGGTGACAATGTTAGTCTGAGTAGCCCTATGGGATCTTAAGTGTCAGATAAACTGCAGCCTTTAGTAACAGAGAATCATAGAATCACAGGCTGGTTTGGGTTGAAGGGACCTCAAAGCTCATCCAGTTCCAACCCCCTGCCATGGGCAGGGACACCTTCCACTGGACCAGGTTGCTCCAAGCCCCTGTGTCCAAGCTGGCCTTGAACACTGCCAGGGATGGGGCAGCCGCAACTGCAGTGGCAATGCCATTGCCAAAAGATGAGCATCACTTGAAGCCCTGTGCTACCCATCTGGATCAACACCATGGGTTCTCCTCTCCTCCACGGAGCAGGAGGAGGGATCCAAACCTCCTGGCAGACCCTGCAGGGCTGGGGACAGGGCAGAGCCACTGTAGCATGGTGGGAGCTGCTATATGCTGGGGGACCCGTGCCACCTGCACCAGCTTGATAACAAACACAGCTCAACGCTGCTCAAACACTGCTCTCAAAGCCAGTATGTGGAAAACAATGTCCAAAACCTCACAACACCACATTTAGCTGAACTCAGTGGAGATGCTCCATAGCCCAAACACCTCCTAGGGTAGGAAGCACAGAACACAAGGCAGAGCTAAACTCAAAGCCATCGAAGTCAGAAACGCAGGGCGCTGAGATCATACCCCTTTGTCCCCAGGGCTGCAAAACAGTATCTACAGTAGGTGCATTCTCCACAGGGCTAACCCAAAGCCTGCAACAGAAACACAACCTACAAATGGGAAAACTAACCAGTTCTTCCCCCTAAACCGCTGCAAACTTAAGGAAGAGATTAGAGCCCCTTGTGCAGAAAGCCTGGAAATCCAGCCCAAATAGCTCACTCCAAACCAAACACGGATATGGGACTCCATCTCCCAGGGGTTCTGGCCTTGCAGGCAGAGCCCATTATTCTGGCAGGTAACGGGGTGCCAAGAGGTGCAATGTGCCTCAGGGAACAGCTCCTGAACCTCCATGGGTGCATTCGCTGCTCTAACACCACACGCCTGGTGCATAAACTCCAGGAACTTTGCGAACCACGCGCTGCACAATAAATGACACCACTAAATAAACAGGAGCTCCTGAAAGAGATGTTAAAACACTGGTTTTACCGCACTTGCTGTGGAAAGGGAAAAAATGAGTAATTACAGAGTTCAGGCCAAGCAATGAGGTCACGGTGAAATCTCCGAGTCGCTTATGTGGCACCGGGAAGGGTTTTAAGGTATCTGGGGACACGAAGCGGGTGGGAAAGCAGCGGGAAGCACCCTTCTCGGTGCCCTGCATCCCACTAGGATAAACCCGCGGGTTGGGTTCGTGTTTCCAGGGACCGGGACGTGCCCTCCTGTCGGTTTTGGGGTGGGAAATTAACGAACACGGCTTGAACACTGACAGCAACAGCAAGTTCCCGGTTGGAGCCGCAGCGCGGCGGGGCCCTACCCGGGGGTTCCCCTGCGGCTCCCCACCGGCAGCGCTGCGCCCCGACCCCCCCCGCACGCCGGGAAAACCTCCTCTAAACGGGAAATAACACCGGGAAATAACAGCAGTAACAGCGAACTCCTCCCGCCCGGCCCCGCCGCCCCGGCCCCGCACTCACCAGGCGGCTGAGGCTGCGGCGGAGCATCGCGGCAGCGCCCGGCCCCGCCGCCCTCACCGCCGCATCGCCCTGCGCGGCCCCGCTCGGTCCATGTCGGCGGGGCCCCGCCGCGCTGCACCGCGCTGCACCGCACCGCGCCGCACGGCAAAGCCCGGCACGGAACGGAACGGCTCCGCTCGGCTCGGCCCGGCCCCGCTGGCGGCACTTCCCCCGCGCCCCGCTTTTGTCCCGCCGCCGCCCGCCCCGGAGCAGGCTGGGAGCTGTAGTGCGGGACGGGGCCGGCGGGGGGAGCCCGCACAGCCCCCCGGGGCTCGTCCTGCGGATGGAGGCAGCGGCAGCCCGGCGGCAGCGCCGTGTCAGACCGCGCTGCCCGCCCCCCCGAGCCACGGCTGGGCACGGTTTGGTCCTTAACGCTGTGTCACGGGCCTCCGAATAACGCTCTGGCACAAAAGCGCAGCCGCTGCCGTGATGCTCGAGCATCACAAGCACCTTGGAGCTCTTCCCCCGAGTCGTGACTGACCAGGGAAGGTGTTTTTCCCACCCCCGGCAAACTCTTCCCAGGAGGCTCCATGCACATCCCCAGGAGCACAGCATTAAGTGGCTAAAGCTGCCAACCAGCAAGTCCAGCCTCGGTCCTGGGGCAGCTTTGCAACGCCTGGGCATAGAACTGACCAGTTTTCCCCAGCATCCCCAGCCTTTTGGCTGCACACAGGCCAAACCCACATCCCTTGGTCTCTCCAGGCTGGGATAACATGAATAGGAACAGCACTCATCTGAAATGCCTCCTCAAGGGAGCATCTCCCCCATCCAGAGGGTACAGAGCATGAAAATATGTTTCCACATAAACCACCAGAATTAAGACAGACAAGATGTAACCTAACAAAAATCTACTTTTTTTTTTTTTTCCTATTATATTTTTGACATTGCTATTGCCTGGTAGAAAACCAGCCTTTTCTGGAGCAATATCCTCCATAACAGCACAGGGCAGGGAGTTTTCCTGGTGCTGCCCCTCACCAACAGCCCTGAGGACCTGCGGAAACCAGAGGGCTGCTCAGCCCCAACACCCAGGAGCCACCTTCATTTCATCAGCCAGCATCACTCCTGTTTTAAAGCAGGCTTCTCTCTGGAGGCTGAGCAGAACTCACCTCATTGCACCACGACCGGGCCCAGAGGACAGCTATGAGCTTCCAGAGACCTGGAAAACACACAGAGATTTCCACTTGGCATTTTAAAAGCAGGAATAGTACCATAGTGGTTTGCTATGAGGGTGCTGAGGCACTGGCACAGGGTGCCCAGAGAAGCTGTGGCTGCCCCATCCCTGGCAGTGTTCAAGGCCAGGTTGGACACAGGGGCTTGGAGCAACCTGCTCTAGTGGAAGGTGTCCCTGCCCGTGGCAGGAGTTGGAACTGGATGAGCTTTAAGGTCCCTCCCAACACAAACCATTCCCTGATTCCATGACCAAAGCTAAAACCAACCATATTTGCTCTACTGAAGCACCAACTGGGTGTCAGTGCAGCCCTTCCGCTACTCCCTGTGCCGCTGCCCTGCTCCTTACCTTTCCACACAAAAGCCTAACCACAACAGAGGAAACCAGGAAACAATGCTCGGCACTTTTAAACACATTCTGAATAATGAATGGGGATTGTTAAACACCTTAAACATAATGCCCAACCAGTTCAGCTCGGGACTTCCCTCCCCCACAGAACAGCAGCAGAGAACTAAACTTAGCCCTTTTGCACTGCTCTTTTGTTACTTTTCTGATGCATATCAAGCCTGTTTGTGTTGGCTAGAAGAGGGAGCTATTGTTCTCTGACATTTTTCCTGCTTGGGTGTTGAACAGAGCAGCGACGTCTGGTGAACCACCAGCCTTTGGACCAGGCACCCATTATTGCCAAGGTAACCCAGTTTACCTGGCCTATAGACAAAACACAGCTGTATTTTGCCCTTCAGGATGTTCCTAAAGGTGCAGTTACTCCTCATCTCTCACCCTTACAAGCTGCAGCCCCTATCCAGTTTAGTTTGGAATGCTAATGTCCTTATTTTCATAAAGGTTTGCTGTAATTAGAACTAAAATGCAACACCAACACGGAATTATGCATTAAACAGGTAATTCATTATCTTTAATGTACTGCCAGCAGTAGCTGCGACCAAGGTATTGGAGAGAGACCCTCTTCCAGGGAGCTCCCAGATGAAGAAGGTCTCCCATGCTCATCCAGAGCAAGAACCGGGCTCCTTACATAGACCAGACTGCTTAAATCCATCCATCTCTCCACTTACCCTGCACAGCAAAGGCAGGATTTCACTGGAGAAATCAAGGCCACTGTCACCTCCCCTTTAGCTGCTGACACAGTGGCCTCGGGGCAGCAAAACCCCTATCTCAGCAGAAACCATCCTCACATTGAGGAACAAGAACAACCCTGACTGGGCTTTTCACACCCTCAAACAGCCTGGGTGATTCAGCTGCTGATTCGGTATCAACTGCGTCAGCTCACAGGTCTTTTACACAGGAATCTGCTTCTAATGCACCTTTTAATGCGACAGGCAACTGGTCTCCATGCACATAACACACAGGGGTACCAAAGGGGCCTCCTCCATCCAGACATGTCCTGCCCGTGGCAAGGGAACCACAAGGGGCAGATCCCAAGGGGAATTCTGCACAATACAGCTCACTTGGGACACATCACCACTTCAACCAGCATCAGAAACTAGTTATCTGGTCCATCAGCCAAGCTTTCCTCAATAGTCTGCCTACCACGGCACGAATTCATAGTGACCCAGGGGATTCTGTGAGCTACTCACAACTTGGGAGAGTCCATTAGACCCTTTTACTGGATAGTTTAAGTCCTGAAACCTTTGTTTTTAATGTTTTAATAACAGCACTGGAAGCTTTTGAACCTCAGTGCTTGGCAGGTAGATTAACAGGAGGCCAGAGCCAGGCTCCCCACTAACCTTGGGGCTCACACAGATACACCCTGACTGCTTTGTTTTATTTAAAACACTTCTTTTTGTGATGCTCTTTGCTTCTTCTGCCATCGTGTGGCCAGTTGGAGGATGAGAGCTGTCTGTAGAACATGCCATCAGCTCGGCCATGGCTTGCAGCTGGTTTATGGATTTTTATGACATCCAGAGGCATCTGCAGTCAATGGAGATGTATTACTTCAAAGTCCATCCCACCTCCTGATGACTACTGCAAGTTTACGTTTAATGTTGTGATGGCTTGGAGTACACCTCGTTAATCCTATTGTTTATGTTGGCAGCTAATGTGTTGTAAGGGCATGTCCTTGTTGGCTTGCTGCTTGTGGAGCTTATGCTCAAGTTGAGGAATAAGCAAAGGCACTCTTTGACCACCATCACAGCTATCCACTTTGGAAGCTATTTTTGTCCCTCTGAGAACCATCCCAAGGCCATCTCCGTCTGGGAAAGTTCATGCTCAGGGCTGCTATAGTCACTGCACTGTGCAGAGACTGGCAGGGCTCTGTTCTTGTCCATGGGAGCCTTTCCCTGCCTTCCTTGGGGAAGATGCCAAGGAGGAGCTGACAACACCATTATCCCTCCCCTCTTTCTGAATGGAGCAGATCCTTCACTGATTTGGTGACAACTGTTGTTTCACATAAAGGAGAGCATTTTTGCCAGCAGATGCCAAGGCCGGATCCTGGTCTGTTCACACAGAGACCTTCAAATCTACCCTAGTGTGGTCTTTGCTTTCCCTGTCCACACAGGGCTGATCGATGGGCGCAGAACCAGGAGCTCACTTTCTGAAAGAGGCCAAAGTGACCCAAACACTGCATCTTCTGGGGTTCTACATACAGCCTTTAGCTGCCAACATCCCCAGGTATTTCTCTCTGCCCCTCACCAGGGCAGGGTGCAGGCTTCATCCTCCCCTTGTGCCCCTCTGCCTGGTAAAGCAGGTCTCAGCCAGGATCAGGAAGGGCAAATGAGTGTTCAGCATGCCATTGAGGGTGTTACAAGGAGGAATTGCACCATACTTGCAACACACACACTAGGGAAGGAAGCCTGTAACTCTGTCGGCAGAGGGGCTCATGTGGAGGCATGTGTCAGTGCTTCCCTTGGATCCCATGCATCCCATTCCACTGGATCAGCAGGGCCAGTTTAATGCTCTCACCAGTGGGGAGCATCACACAGTGCCAGTTTACAAAGTACTACTGGGCAGCCTGTGCCAAAACTATGTGCTTTGGACTTATGGCTTCCTCTGGGAAGTCACAACCTGCAGCAGGAACCTCCCTGGGAATCCTTCCAGGCTTTCCTCAGCCTTCCTGGAAACAGGAAGGAAAAGGCAAGTTTAGAGCCTGCACTGAGCACTGTGTTCCGGACTCAGCAGCAGCATCCTTGCTGCAACACCCATGGAACAAGGGGATTTGCACAGGCTTTTCTCCACCCTCAAGTCCACTTAAAATCAGTTTATGAGCCCATCAGCAGCTGGTTTGCTGGAATAGGGCACAGAGCTCAGGTGTTGGTCTCTGCAAGCCTGTGCAGCAATTGTACCTCACAACCCATGAGCACAAGCCCAAGGCCTACAAAATCACCCCAAAACTCCTCCTACAGCTGTGCTACACAGGGAAGGTAGAGTTAAAGTCTAATGCAGAGTCCAGTTTGGGTAGCAAGAAACAGATTTACACCACCAGGTCAGGGATTT
Organism: Strigops habroptila; assembly: GCF_004027225.2. NCBI lineage: Eukaryota > Metazoa > Chordata > Aves > Psittaciformes > Psittacidae > Strigops > Strigops habroptila. The sequence continues at coordinate 40,919,091 of NC_044285.2, read as the reverse complement.
GGGCTAGAGTCTTGCTAAACCCAGCTGCACTGAAACATAAATGCAGTTTAATAAGGTGAAAGTTCTCTCACAGACAAGGCCTGAGCTCTGATCACTGCAGAAGACTTTAAAATGAAAACTTGTGGTTAACGAATTGGCTCTTGATCCCGTATCCGGTGATGTTCTGGAGCAAAAGCCCTTTAATTAATACACTGAGAGTCTTTCTCAAGAGGCACTTTCCCCTTATAGCCTATTCAAATATGCAGTGACTTGGAGTGATAATTTATGAGACACCACCAGTTTTAGTTAAAAACATCCCCTTTTAAAAACAAGCTGCTTATAAGCAGGGGAAACAGCAAATATATTTGGTTCATGATGTGACAAACCCATATACTTCAGACTCCAGCACATTCCCTTGTGCCCCAAAACAAATGCATCCATTAAATAGATTTGATTCCATCCTTCCTCCTCCTGCAGGCAAGAATATCTCCAACAAGGCTCATTTAACCTAGAAAGGGAGAGTTTTCATGTTTTCTTCATTTCCAGTCCTTGTTACCTTCTTTTTCCCTGCAAAGTCCTCATAGCTTCTTTCATAAGAATCAAGAGCAGCTTACGGAGTTACTCTCACCTGATTAAACCCTGGTTTTCCCTATCAACTCTGCAGGACACAACAGCAAACACTCCAGCTCTCATCTTTAATGGGATACAACAGAGAATCTACAACTGATAAAGCCCATAAGAACCCCTGTGCGTGGTTATTCATTATTCAATGAGAGCTGGAAGGGGGAAAGCTGCCCCGATATCACATACCAGCATCTGTCAGCCCATGCTTTGAATACTCCCATGGAAATCAGCTCTGCCCTGGTGTGCTTACCCAGAAGAAATACAAGTATTTCCCAATGCTTCCTCTTTCTGACTCAGCTGGGAAACTGCCACAAGAACATGCTGGTACCCAGCCACCAGAGACAAAGGGTAGGAGCTGCAAGCATGAGAGAGTGTACGTAGAATCGTGGAACCCCAGACTGGTTTGGGATGAAAGGACGTTAAAGCTCATCCAGCTCCAACCCCTGCCACGGGCAGGGACACCTTCCACTAGAGCAGGTTGCTCCAAGCCCCTGTGTCCAACCTGGCCTTGAACACTGCCAGGGATGGGGCAGCCACAGCTTCTCTGGGCACCCTGTGCCAGCGCCTCAGCACCCTCACAGGGAAGAGCTTCTGCCTTCTATCCAACCTGAACTTCCCTGTTTACATAACAGCCAACTTCAAGCTCCAAAATCCATCCACCCCTGGCTTTCACCAACCCAAACACCCATTCTGAGGTTTAAAACCCACTAACCTTGCTCATGTATATATTTAAGTATATACATACCACAACCAGCTTTCAGCAGCAGTGCAGCCTGAGAAAGAGCCCCACATCTCAGCGCTACCTGATCAGCACATTTGTGATACCTCCAACCCTATCCCAAGGGATGGCAAAGCCAGGGAACAGAGCCTGCTCGCTCCCACCAGCTACTGCTGTAGGGCAAGAGCTATTTCATTAACATTTTACCTTTGGAGCAGGAGAGGAAAAAGCCACATGGAAAAGACCTTCACCACAATGAGAGAGCCCCAGGCTTGCCCTGGCTGTATATATACCCTACAACACATGATGGCAATTATAGAGATGGAATGAGGAGCACCTGCAGGCACCCCACAGGATGTGACCCATTGCATTTGCCTCACAACACACCCGTTAGCAAGTATCATTTGCACGTAATTGCCTTTACAGCACTAAATCCCAGACTGGTTTGTGTTGGAAGGGACCTTAAAGCTCATCCAGTTCCAACCCCCTGCCACGGGCAGGGACACCTTCCACTGGAGCAGGATGCTCCAAGCTCCTGTGTCCAACCTGGAGTTGAACACTGCTTCTCCTGCACTTAATGAAGGAGTGGACAAAAAGCCCTGATGTTTTTCACTCAATCACAAATCATTCTGTTGTTTTCCCTCCTCAGACCTGTCTGCTGCTGGGTTGTGCCACCCCACACGGATGGGTTGTGCTCCCTGATACATGGAGCATCCCAAGCCTGGGCTCACCTTCCCTGTCCTGCCCCTTGGCATCCTGGCTGCAGGTGCTGGAAAGCCTGACTCCCAAAGGATCTCTGCATCTGGAAGCTGGAGATGATGATGAGACCCACAGTGGTTCACACTGCCCCAGAGAGGCTCATATAAGGAGGGAGAAAGTACACATAAAAAAATCGAGTTTTTATTAATAAAACACAACAGTGGCTGTATAGCAGACATAGCTGTTCATCCTCACACCAGCTTGCCATGGGGGGATCTCCAGCCCTGTCCACATCTGTGGGACAAGTTGATGGCTCTCAGCGGAGATTTCAGAGTGAACATCACCTTCCCCATCCTCTCCTAGGGGTAGAGAGGAGCAAAGAGGGATTAAAATGAAGTGTAAGTGCTGGCTAAGCACAGTCAGCATAAAGAAGTGGGAGAAAGCACAACAGGGCCAGGGCCACATGGTCCCATCTCCTCCAGCTCTTCCTGATGCCTTGTACCCGGGAGGGCTGGGCAGTGTGTTTATCACTGCCCAAGCCATGTTCTCCCCACTCCTCTTCTCGACTGAGCAGCAGCCTGCCTTCTACTCTCCAAACTTCATCCCACACAGTTCAACTTTGACAGCGATAACAGGCACCAGGCAAAAACCCGGTTGTGCAAAGCAGTGTTGGTGTGAGGAGGTGGGACCAGCCGTGCCCCAGTGTAGGTGTATGCCCACAGGCGCTCCCTAAAACAGCTCCTCATCTCCTCCCATCACCATACAACTCCATCAGCAGCTCTTGCAAAGCTCAGACCAGCGCAGCCTCCCTCTGTTCCTCCCTCTTTCCCTCCCTCCTTCAGGCTTAGAAGGACACATGCCATGGAGAGAGCTGCTGACGGCCATGCCGAATGGTACCCTGAATGAGCACCGTCAAAGGGAAATGGGCTGCAAACATGCAAACCTCACACACATTCCTGTGCCACCAGGTTGCTATAAACACATCCACAGCCCATGATAAACACTCATGGAAGCAGGAGCCAGCTTTTGCCTGACCCGACCCATCTGAGCCAGCCCCTCTGGAAACCTGCACAGAAGGATGTGTGCTTAAATGCAAAGCACGATGTATCACCCAGCTGCTCCCTGCATAAAATACTATGGGTACCACTGACTTTCTGCATCGATAGACAGAGGATGGGTCTCCTTGGGGTGGTTGCTGCTGCATCTCTTCGTGCTTCTCAACATATTTGGAGCTCCAGCGCTTCCCAACAAACCCAGGACCCATGGGAGGGTGCCAGTCCCCCATGGGACGTGTCCCCAAGGCAAGCACTGCTGCTGGGTGCACCCCAGATGGGACGTGCTGGGATCTGCCTGGGCAGAGCTGCACCTCACCCCGCTGGCAGCAGGCAGGGCCACCAGCACCATGCACCCCTCCTTCCCTGGCTGGTTATTGAGCTGTAGGGCTGGAAGATGAATGTCAGGAGGAGAACAATGGCAAAAGGAGCCCTGCCCATCCCCGTGTGCACCCCTTGCTCCAATCACTGCTCTTCACACATGGCAGGAGCAGGCCAGCCCATTGCCCTGTGGCCATTAATTGATATCTTTCAGTTTATCTTTGATCACATAGATCCCAAGATCTCATTTCTGAGATGCTTCTGGTTTTGAGATAGGACATTTTTAACACAGAGTGATTGCTGCTCGCCTTCTATAGAAGATAAGAATTCCTGGTTGGTGCAGGCCAGGATTGTCTCCTGGCTGGTGAAGGGATTAGTGGCTCTACAGCCATGGAAACACCGGGATAAGGGAGGTTGATTTTGAAATACATTAGAACTGCCCGTCTGCATCACTCACTGGGGATCAGGGGAAAGTGTGTGAGATGAACCTAACCGGTTTCTCACAGCTCACTCCCAGGGCAAGTTTCGCTCAGCTGCCCCGCAGCACCAGCCAGGCCAGTTCTGCCTTTGGACTGGTCTCACTGGTGCCTTCTCCAGCTTCGGTGCCCATCCCAAGGACCCAAACCACCAGGAGCTGCAGGGAGCTCCATGGCCATCAGTGGCCCCATTGGAAGGAGCCTGGTTGGCAGCCCCAATGGGTCCCCATGGGGCACACACAGCCCCAACCGCAGCAGAAGGGGCTCCACCGCAGGCACAGGTCCCTGCTTTTCCCATCCCGCATCGCCCACAGCACCAGCACCACAGGGATCTCCACCACACAGAGACAAGGGGTTACTAAAAGTGCTGTATTTACAGACCAGTATTAATCTGTGCTATTCCTATTTATTTACAACTAATCCCCAAATCATAGAATCATAGAACGATTAGGGTTGGAAGAGACCTTCAAGACCATGTAGTCACTGGCAGTTCTGTCACCAGCAGTTCAATCTGAGCTAGGCAGACTTTGCAGCAGGCTGGCAAGGTGGAGCAGCCACAGCTCTCTTCCTTCTCAGCACTGCTCAGGGAAGGGCTTCAGTGATTGTTTTTCCCCTGGACCACAGAGGCAGTGCCTGTTAATCAGTAACCACAGGAGCAGAGCTGACTCAGGCTCTGCTGCTGAGCACAGGTCGAGCCCTAACGCTGCTGCAGCCGTGAAGGGAAAACTGCTGCACTACTGCCTTCATATTCAGTGTTTCCAGTGCTGACGGATGGTTTCCCTGCACATGGACCAACCCGGAGCCCTCAGGACACAGCCCAGTTCCTGTGACAGCATCACTCTGCTGGACATGGACGTGTTGGGATGCAGATGCTGCTCGTGGTCCTGTCTCAGAGCTGAGATGAGCACAGATCAGGGACCATCCGGAGCTGCAGGGTGCCTGTCACAGGAGGGTTTTGTCTCAGTCACCACTGTCCCTCCTGGCAGGATGGCAGGATCAGAAGGAATGATTCTGGGGAAGGCGCCTCCAGCACCAGCTGCCATTGAACTGAGCCTTTGATGATGCGCTGCAAGGATGCATAGACAACACAGGCATCATCCTCCTTCACCCTGCAAGGAGGGTCCTGGCTCTTCTGCAGATTCTCCATGACCACCTTCCCACCTTCACCAGTGGGAAAGGAGACTTGTCCAGGCAACAACCAGGGACTGAATGGGGGGCTGAGTGAGCCCGTGCCCTGCACAGACAGCTTTGCCTGGGCACAGGTCAGTTCAAGATAGGCTTTTCCCCTGGGATGCCTGCTCTGATCTTCCTCTCTTCCACAGACTGAGCGGGGTTCAGACTGAGCCTTCCGCAGAATACTAACACAGGGTTGGGAAGTGGCCGCTGTTCCCCTTTCATTCGGGTTTGCAGCCCGGCTGCCAGAAAGGCGTCTTACAAAGGGACTTCTGGCTCGCTCCTGCGATTCCCTGGTTTTCAAGCCATGCAGAGGACAATGACACTCTTCATGCCCCAGGACTGCCAGCCCTGGAGAAGCCCCCCAGAAACCCTGCCTGAGCATGGGTCCCGCTGTCGCTGCAGTCTGGGGTTCCCTGGAGCCACACATCCCCTGAGATGTGCTGCCCTGCTCAGGGGGCGATGGCAGATGGCTGCTTCCTCTGCTCCTGCCTCATCTTCAGAGCCAGCATCGCCCGGCGGTACAAGTCTGAAGGAGGAAGGTGGTCAGGGTGAGCACAGGGGCAGCTCCAGGGCCAGGCTCCAGCACAGTGCGCTCGTGTGGCCTCCCCACATCCCCAAGGCAGCTCCTCAACAGCCCCCATCCTGCCCTGCAGCAGCACTTGCTTGTGGTCCCCACACCAACCACCCCACAGCCAAGTGCTCCTGTACACTTTATGCCCCATTGCCTCCAGGCCAGCTCCCCTGATGCTTTTCAGCAACATCTCTCCTGGGAAATACCAACCAAAGGTGCTTGAGACCTCCTCATGCTGCTGCTCCACAGCAGGATCCTGCGACTTGATTTTATTCTTGATTTTCTTCTTCTTTTTCTTTTTCGTGGCCTGCGCTGGATGGAGAAATGCACAATGTCAGGAACTACCTCCGAGCAGGGATGCGCTTGGCATCAAACCAGCCGAGAGGACTGCTGCTGGTGGATCCGCAGTCCTCCATCGCCTCCATGCATCAGCCCTGAGAAGATGCTCAGGGATGTCCCTCCTCTTCCCAGCTGGATCCCTGTGACCCCGCTCTGTGCTCAGCTGATCTGCAAGCAAAGCTAATGGAGGCGGCAGGGACCACTGGTGCAGCACACTGCCTTGTTGTCCCCAGAACACCCCGTGGGGTGGCTCTGGGGTCCCCATGTGCAGTGCAGCACCGCAGCCCTTCTCACCTGGGTGTGGGGTTGCCATCCCGGTGGGCACCGGTTCCTCCTGCCCAACCCTGTTGGGGGGCAGCAGCCCCCCAGCAGCCCCAGCTCGGCTGTCACCCCCTCCTCCTGATGCTTCCGGCTCCTTGGCTGGGCTTGGCTGCCCCAAGCCCTTCTTCTTCACTTTCAACTTCCTCTTCTTCCTCCCGGCACCCTTAGTGCTCTCCTCCTGGGCACGGTAAGGGGGATGAAGGAAGGTCTCAGAACCCCCTTTTCACCCCACCCCACCCCATCCCATCTCGTCCCATCCCATCCCATCCCATCTCATCCCATCCCATCCAGGAGGGGCGCTCACCACGGGCAGGAGGCGAGGCACGGGCCGCAGTGGCCGGTACTCTCCCGTGGTCCCGGCCCCGTCTGGGGCATCCTCCGCTTGGAGCGGCGGGTCCCTGCTGGAGCAAGAGCACGACGAGGGATGCGGCCGGGACACGGGGACGGGCACCCCGGGACCCCCGCACCCACCTGCGGGCGGGCGGGCGGCCGCGGGCTGCCCTCGGGCCGGGGCCGGGCGGCGAAGCGGCGGCGGGCGGCGGTGCCGGGGTGGCGGGGATGGTGCGGAGGAGCCAGCGCAGCCCCTGCAGCGTATTGCGGGGCGGGCCGGCGGCGGGGCCCCGCTTGGCGGCACAAGGCTCCTGCGGAGATGGGGCACGGTCAGCCCCGACGGGCACCGCGGCGCGGGCAACCGGGAGCGGGGCAGCCCCGCACTCACGATGCGGCAGGGCGAGCGGTTCTCGTTGACCAGCCGCTCCAGGGACAGGCGCTCGATCAGCTCGCAGGGCAGCAGGGCAGACGCTGTGTCTTGCTTATTGGCCAGCCTGGGGCACGGGGAGAGCAGAACGCGGCCGTCACCCCGGCCTCTGCGCGCCTGGATGCAGGGAAGGCTGGAAGCTTTCTCCCAGTTTGGCTATGATTAGCGTTGTCCCAGCCTTTATCCGGCACTAGTGCTCAATCCCCAGGGATACTCCTAGAGCATCACTGAGGTCCCCATGTCCCAGCATCCCCCCATCCCTTGGGTACCACATCCCTTCAGCAGCCAAGTCGCACACCCCACAACCCCAGCAACAGGTCCCCGCTCCCCCCTTCACCCCAAACCCTACAAATCACATCCCTGTGGCCCAGCCTTACAATAAGAGGGGCTTCCCGGAGACATCGGGGTGGCTCAGGACGCGGCTCAGGACCTTGCGGGCCTCCTCCATCCGTGCCAGGTCGCTGGAGTCCAGCACGAAGAGGAGCCCATGGGCCGCGCTGTAGTGGCTGCGCCAGGCGCTGCGGGAGCGCGGGCCCCCGGGCAGGTCCAGCAGGGTCACCTCAAACCGGTCCACCCGCAGGTGGGTCTGGCCGGGCTGTGCCACGGGCAGCACCTCGCTGGGCAGCACTGTGTGCAGGAGAGGGCAGAGAGCTGGTGCAGTGAGCCCGCAGCATCCCCGTGGTGTGAGCCTCCTGCTCCCGCTCCCGCTGCCAGCAGCAGATGGGTCTTGGTCCTTCAAGGCTCAAGCACTTGGTTGCAAAGGACCAGAAAGCTGCTGCCTCCAGCCAGGGCTGGGGCCGGAGCAGTGCAGCTCCTCACCTCTGTCTAGGTCCATGATGATGGAGGTTTTCCCAGCGTTGTCCAGCCCCAGGACGAGGAGTGTCACCTTCCTGGGGAGGGACAATGGGATGTGAGCATCCCAAGGAAAGGCTATGCTCCGCTGGGGACCAGTGACCACTGCTGGCCCTGGGGCTCCCAAGCAATGAACCCTGCCCATGGCTTCACTCCAGCCAGGAGACGGGCAGGATGGTGACAGGCTCTGGATGAGCTGGGGATGAGGGCAGGGACAGCACCATGGGACATCCACAATGCGGAGCCTCCAACGTGCTACCTACAGCAAGGCTTCCTTTTCCTGTCATAGAGGATTAAACAACGACATGCACAGGCCAAAACGATTGCTCCTTACACGCAAACAGTTAATGATTGCTCTTTGTGTCCTTCCTTGTCAGAAGGTTGTGGGTTTACACAGCTAGGGAGAGGTCGCAAGGACATTTTATGAGCTTCTGTCTAGACTCAGGAGGTTTTTCCCGTTGCTAAACCGCCCTGTTTGGTCTGCGGTGATGTGCTCCACCAAAGCCACGCACACAACGTTTTCCCTGTGGTTGACAAGGCTCAACAGTCATTGCCAGTGCCGTTTTCTGCCTTAAACACACTGCGGGTGCTGTTGCCCCACCTCTGGCATTACGGCAACGTGTACTGGCTGACGAGAGAGGACCATAAACCCTCTCCTTGCTGCAGGGCTGGTGCAGCGCCATCCCCAGGGAATTAAACTAGATCTCCCAACACACGCAAATCATAGAATCATAGAATGGTTTGGGTTGAAGGGACTTTAAAGCTCATCTAGTTCCACCCCCTGCCACAGGCAGGGACACCTTCCACTAGAGCAGGTTGCCCCAAGCCCCTGTGTCCAACCTGGCCTTGAACATTGCCAGGGATGGGGCAGCCATAGCTTCTCTGGGCACCCTGTGCCAGCGCCTCAGCACCCTCACAGGGAAGAGCTTCTGCCTCAGAGCTCATCTCAATCTCCCCTCTGGCAGGTTAAAGCCATTCCCCTTGTCCTGTCCCCACAGGCCCTTGTCCAAAGCCCCTCTCCAGGTTTCTGTTGCCCCCCTTAAGATATTCACATCCTCCCCAGCTTTCTGCTGGCGCTGCACAGGGGGAATCCCACTGGCAGTGTTCCCATCCCTGCCTGCCCAGCTCCTGCCCGTGAGGACACGCATGTGCCTTGCTCTGCAATTGACAACAGTCCCTGCAATAAGCACAGCTCTCACGGTGTCACTGCACTGATGTCCTCACTGATAAACTCACGGATAAATGCTGTGCCCCCCAGGAATCCCCAAGAAGCAGACACAGGGACCTACCTGATGGGCTCCTGTATGGCCTGCAGCCACGACCAGCAGTGGGAGAAGAGGTGGAACATGCTCCGTGGGGAGGGATGGCTTCTCTTCAGCACCTACGAAGCGAGGAGCCCGCTGCGTCCCCGTGCTGCATCCTGCTCTGCTCTCCCCATAGCAGGGAGCAGCTCACCCCATCCCATGGCCCAGCACTGCTGCCTCCAGCCTGGTGCGCACAAGCCCAGCCTGGGGACAAATCCCAGCCCCACAGGTGCTGCCCCATGGGCACAGACCCCCATCAGCCCCTTCTTGCATGGCAGGAGCACCAAGCAGCCTCTTACCTGCTCGTCCCCACCGCGCTGCCCCTGCTCACATCCCCTTTGCTCAGCAGCTGCTTAAACCTAATCTGGATTTAAATGACTTACTCTTCGCAGCCTCCCTAATCCCAGTGGGTCGTCCCAGGCCGGTGGCCGCTGGGACATGGAGTGCCATGGGGCTGCACACCACGTCGGGTGGCACAGCATGGCATGGCATGGCACTGCATTACCCACCCGGCTGCCTTGTGCCTCCATCGATGGCTTAAGTGGTGGGGACATGGCCTGACAGCCCATGTGGGATTGCCAGCTGAGTTAGTGTCTCCTCTAACCAATGCTGTCCCTGGCTCCTTGCTGCCTAATCCCTGTGTGGATGCTTCTCTGCACCCCCATGGTGTGCATGGCTCTGCTGCCCACCCAGGGTCCCCTCTGTGCCAGGCTGGGGGACATCACTGCTCCCTGCTGGTGCTTCATGCCCTAATGAAGCACATCCTGAGCATCAATAGTTCCTGTGCTGCCTGCAAGAGAAACACCAACCAGCCCAAGCGGGCACCCGGCTGGGAGCAGGGAGGCAATAGGGACCCTCAGACAGGGAGGCAGGCACCAGAGCCGAAATAGCCCCAACTCCTTGATCTGCAGCTCTGAAGCTCCTTGGGTTTGCTGCTGCTTTCCCCAGCCAGGGATGCTGTCATGCTGTTGCTGTTGTGTGTGGGAAAGAAGAGGCTGCAAAGGGATATCTGAGCTTTGGGTTGGGGGAATGGGGTCCAGAGGGGCAGGCTGGGCAGAGAATGGATTGAGAGCAGCCCTGAGGAGAAGGACTTGGGAGCGGTGGTTGACAAAAGCTCAACATGACCCGGCAGTGTTCAAATCCAAGTTGGATGGGGCTTGGAGCAACCTGCTCTAGTAGAAGGCGCCTGTGGCCATGGCAAAGGGTTGGAACCGGATGAGCTTTAAGGTCCCTTCCAACCCAAACCATTCCATGGTTCTATGATTCTATGACATGAGGCCTTCCAAAGCCACCCTGGGGAGCAAACAAGGATCCCACCAGCTCACGTGGGTCCATGCTAAACCACCCAGTGCCAGCAGCGCTACCTTGACTAGCAGAGCCCCAGCCATGAGCCAAGGATGCTGAGATGCTGCCACACATTCCACAGCTCCGGGATGACCCCAGGGTGCAAGCCCAGGCTGGGCACAGCCCCTCACCGCAGCCTCACGCACTGCAGTGCCTGCTCCTGGGCGAGGAGCTGCCCGGAGCCAAGCCATGGGCAGGGAGCCACGTGTGATTAATGATTGATGAAGTTCCAGCACCATATCACAGCCACACACAACAATATTTGGGGCTGTTTTTCACCCCATGCTGCTGCGGGTGGAACAGTGGGACACAGCCCTGTGCCCAGCCAGTTCCTATTATGTTGGGAACAGTTGTTCCCATTGTGGGACCAGCAGCAGCGCCAGGTTTGCAGGCAGCATGGGGCTGGGAAGCCTTTTGCTGTACCAGAATGAGCTGTACCAGAGCCAAAATGACTTGCTGGACGCATTAACGCCTGCCTTTGTTCCCAGGGGTGGCACTGCCGGGAAAAGCCAGGCAGGGGATGGGAAGAGGCACGACCAGAGGTGCTATCCATAGGGATTGCCATGTGGCAGGCAGCCCCGGAGGCACTCACAGCCTCCCGAGAGGCAGCAAGAGCTGGTCTCCTCCAGCACCAATGGCTTTCCAGAGTGACTGGTGCTCTGCTGCTGTTAACACAAGTGTCCCACATCCCTGGTGCCAGGGACTGGGAACCCCCCGGGAGCCTGAGGCAGCTCCAAGTCACCCTCCCCATGTACCACACCGGGCACAGAGGCTGGGAAACCCTCCAAACTCACCCCAAACCTGGCAGAACCCTTCCTTTAATCCCAAATGGCAGCACGAGGGCCATGCCCAGCACCGTGGGCACGGGCTCAGGTTGCAGAGCAGAGGCTGGCCCTTAGCCCGCGCACACAGAGCGCAGCGGGAGCCCCTCATCCAGCACAGCAGGGACCCCCCGGGCAGTGCCAGTGGGTACCCGCCGCCTGGGTTTCCTTGGTGACTGTTGCCAGGTGAGAAACTCCGAGGCAGAATTTATCCTCTTGGCGGATAACTGGAGGTATTCCTCGCCGGAGCTGTCACCGGGAGCCCCCAAGAGAGGGTTGTGCCCCAGGCATTGGGGCTGCTCAGCCCTTGGCATCGCTTCCCGGAAGGCAGCACGTGTTTTGGGGCTATTTCTGCCTCGCTGGAGTGCCGCAGGCGAGGGAAGGAGGAGAAACCGTAGGACGGAAGAGAAGCGCAGATGGACACGGGCTGGCGGGCTGCCCTGCCTTGGCTTCACTAGACCCCGTGAGTATGCACCCGTGCTGGCACCAGGAACCCCAATGAGACCCCCGGGTGAGGGGCTGAGTGAGGGGGACGGCAGTGGCAGGGATGGGGAGCTTGCACATGGGGAATGACGGCTTGCAAGGGAAAGCAGTGGCCGGTGCAGAGCTATAGGGGCTGCCTATAGCATTTAGGGGTGATGAAAACTGAGGTGATGGCAAGGACCAAAAAGTCTGGCAGGAGTATTTCCAAGCTGCTCTGCTTTGCTTGAGATCGCACCAACTCAGCCCAAAAAGGCCTCTGTGGCAGGGTGAGGGCATGCCCAGGCTTTGGGGAGGGACTCATCCTTCTATTGAATGCATCCAACACCAGCAGCAGCACACGGAGGCAGCGGATATGCAAATAGCTGCATCGTCCCTTTAAATCCCAGCACAGCTCTGGTGGTTACCGATAACCCGGATCATACGAGCTCCTAAATCCCAAGAGCTAATTACAGGCGAAGGCCCCGTGGTCAGGCTAGAAATGCAAGATAATTACAGCCTGTGCCACGCAGACCTGGTGGTGATGGGGCACCAGGGCTGTTTGCTGGCACCGTGGCCTCCACACCGGCACCAAGCGCAGTGGCATCCTGCTGTGCTCCCCACCACCAGCCCAGCAACCATTCCCCAGGCTATTTCAGGCACAGAAAGTTGTTTTTATAGAGCTCTCTTTACTCCCCCTCCATCAGCACCACCAGCCCGCACCAGGCAGAGTGTGCAGGGAGAAGTGCGCTTCTCACCCCATTTCTAGCCGGGTGCTTCCCAGATAGAGCACACACATTCCCAGGAGAGGCTGGGATTTGAGCACAAGCTGAGGTTTGTGCCATTCCCTGGTGCATGGGGAAGCTGCCAGCGCTGTGAAGCTCTGTGGTGCCGCTTTGGTGGCTACAAGCTCTCCCCAGGCTCCTACAGTGGTTTTGCTGAGAGCATTACAGTGTTCCTGCTGCTTTCCCATAGCAAAGGAGAGTGTAACCCATCCCTCCTGCCTGCCAGGCCGCCTGGGCATGTGCAGTGCCCTCCTGGCTGGGTTAGCAGGCTGCCGGGGTTAGCTGTATACTCTTACAGGAGGCGGGACCAGAGGAATCAGTTAATTAAAAGTCATTTTAACCCTTCCTGCCCTGGGTTAATGTTACAGCATCACCCTCTGCCTGAGCTGGGGCTGTACCCGAAGAGGCACCACTTCCAAATGTGTAACTATGGCAAACACCTATAAATATGTTGAAGTTACCTTGAAGAAGGTACTTGTGTTAAAGAACTGAAGCCGTGAGGCAGGAGTGGCTTGGCCCATGCCAAAGGAGCACAGGGTGCCTGCTCTACGGGCAGCACCAGGCCCGGTGCTGGGCTCAGCACTCCAGTGAGATACAGAGGGATGAGGTCCTCAGCACAGACATGAGTTTGTATCCCAGCAGGATAAGGGAGAGAAGCTGGATGAGGAACTAGGGCAGTAAAAGCAGTCTCATGATGAAGTAAATGGAAAGAAATATTTCCCCAACCAGAAACTATTCCACAGGCAGCTGGGGCAGGAAAAAACGCAGCTGAGTTACTGAGGCAGCAATGCAGAATCCAAACAGCTTAGGCTGTCAAAACCAGCCGTTTGCAAAGCGATTTCCAAACTAAGTAAAGCGTTCCCGGCTCACAGATTCCTGGGAACCCGGTGAGGTCCCTGCTCAGTGCGTGCGGAGCCAGGGAACACTGTGATTTCCACCTCACCCAGCACGTCCCCATCATTGCTCCATGCCGAGTGTTTAATCCTCCTTGGAGCATGTTACTGGGGAGGTTTCGGGCCGAAAGGGCAGAGTGGTCCCCGCACCCCCTGCTCCATCTCTATGTGCAGGGCTATATTTGGGAAGCGGGCAGTGTGCGATTGGCATGTCCCAGCTCCGAGAGCCGCGCCGGGTCCTAGTGCGGTGCAGCGGGGCGAGGAGAGCAGAGCCCACCGGCTGCCATCCTACCTGGGCTCTTTAAGGGCTCTGGCAAGGAGCTGCCTCCCATTCCCATCTCTTCTCCATTTACAGGAGCTGAGCCGCCAGGCATGTGTAAAGCAGACACGGCTATTTTCAGAGCTGGAGCCTGCTCCCACCCCACGCTGAGCCCGGGCTCTCATACACATCAAATCCCGGCAGGCAGACACCGCTGCCACAGCCCCATGGTTAATGTATGTGAACACCGGGATTGATAAAATAATGGAGGCTGGGATTAAGAAAATAATGGAGCTGGGATGTTCTCCAGCACTGACATCCACTAGCGGTGGCAGGACTTTGGGAATCCCATGGCAGGGGGTTGGAAATGGAAGAGCTTTAAGGTCCCTGCCAACTCAAACCAGCCTGGGATTCTCTAATAGAAGTGAGCTGCAACCCCTTCACTTTCCTAAGTGGTCCTAGAGGTGCCAGCACAGCCCCTGTCTGTCTGGCACCTCGGGTTATATCCTGATGAGTACTTCCATGGTCGTTCCACATCACATTGGAGGCCACTTTACCCCATCCAGCCCCGGCGCTGTTCTGCTCCAAGGTTCTGGCCGAGCATCCAGGCACTGCAGATGGGGACACGAGGGTGGGATGTCCTCTGGTGTCGCAGGGGATGAGCGCTAAAGCCGTGCTGGGATTGCAGGCAGAGGCGCTGGCGCTGAGCTGGCAGGTCCAGGGAGCAGCGGTGGCAGTGGGGACCGGATGCTGGTGCTATCTGTGACACAGGGAGTGTTTATGGTGCGCTGTTTACACTGTGGCCAGGTAGGGTTAGGCTGGAGGCGTGACTTACAGCGTGCACCAGAACACAACCCGCTGCTTCTCCACGCTTGGGTTGGAAAATGGGATAATAGCTGGGGTGGGAAGCACGGTGAGGCTTCATCCCTCCATTCCCCTCACGGCTGCTGGCGCACCCGGACTCAGGGCTGGAATTCTTGAGTGCTTAAACAATTGCTCATGAGTATTTCATCACGAAACAGGGGAAGATGAGATTCTAAATGTGATGAGTCGGAGCCCAGGCATTGCTCAGCCGAGGGCTTGGTGCCCTGCCAGGCTCCCGGGGGATGCTTTTAATTTGGATAAATGGAAGTTGCATAAATGACGTGAGTTGCACGTTGCTCTGCTGCTACTACAGAGGTGTGGGCACAGTTGGCAGTGCCCTGTCACTGCCTGAGTGCCCATCCAGGCCCATGCACAGCTCCCATCCTGGGTGTCCGCAGCAGCCGGCTCCTTGGCTTGGATGCTGTTCCCTTCACCCTCTGTCTCACTGGAGTTCTTTTTGGAGAGGCTGTTTCCAAAAACAGCTTGAAAATATGTGACTCTCATACCAGAGCTGAGCAGTCACATGTAGGTCTCCTGTCTGCGCCGGTCAGGCCAGTCCCTATGAGCTCATGGTGTTTGTGGTTTCCCAAAGCAGCTCCTCAGCTGCTTGGAAAGAAAAGTGCTGAGACTGGGATTGCTTCTGTGTGGGAGCTGCCACTGGGGAGACGCAGCCTCCAAGGTCTCAGGTGGTTTTATTCCCAGCTTTGCCTCTGATAAGCCTGGTAACGCTTCCAGCCTGGTAAAATAGGGGGAACTTGGGGGGTTTCATGCTTGTGGCTTGTGTGGGGCTGGGTGAGGGATGGACACAGCGTGGGCACCTCCCCGTGAGAAGGTCTGGCTGCTGAGGGGGGAACAAAGAGAGCCATTTACAAGCTACCTAAGCCTGGAAGTCTGCCTAAACCAGGGAAAATTGGCTGACCTCAAACACTTCTTGCCTTGTCCCATCTCTCCCAGAGAGCCAGTGTGTGCCCAGGCTGGACTCAGCAACCTGGCAGGCAGCGCACACACGAGCATCATGGTGCTGGGAGCAGCCTCACACCACTGCTTGTGGGGGAAAGGCAGGGCTGGGGGTCTCAGTGCATGATGGGCAGAGCAGGAGCCCCATGGCTGTGTGGTGACGGAGGTGTGGGGCTCAGCTGGCTGCCCCGGGCTGGACCACAGGCACAGCAGATGTGGGGCTGAGTGGTGGGCTCAGCGGTGGGAGGTTTGGCTCCATCAGTGAGGCCATATAGCCCATCACCTTGAAGGTGGGTGCTTCAAGGCAATGGGAAAAGCACCCTGTTGCTCAGCTGCGGGACAAGGTGGTCTTCACTCATTCCTACCTGGAGTTGGGAGCATCCAGGAGGCAGGAGCCACATCTCCCTTGTAATATCCTCCCCAAACCTTGAAGCAGCCCTGCACACCCACCCCAGCTGCCTGTGGACCTGAATGGGTGCCCCTGCTGCAGCTCAGCTTGCGAGACACCAGAACACTCCCTCCCTTGGCAGCACCCTTCGTCCCACAGGCAGCCCCTCAGAGCGCAGGCCCACGGGCTGGTGGGTGCCCTGGCCCTACCCCATGCACCCTTCCCCGGGGGTCACCCCACAGAGCTGGGGCACAGGGGGTGCAGGCACATACAGAGCCACTGCAGGCAGGGCTGCACCCACACTGCCATCCCTTCCTGCCCCACGGTGGGACCCCGCTGTCCCTAGCGATGACAACCCTCCTCTGGGGGGCCCTCCCATGTTGCTGCACCTTGGGGTGCTGGTAGGTGCCAGGACCTAAGTGTGAGCCAGGACTTGGCAGGGGGGTCCCAGGGAGGATGCTTGGGGCACACAGGGTGTTGCGTAGGAGCTGGTAGGGCTATGGCTGAGGGGGAGTGGGTGCTGCATTGAGGTCCTGGGGTGGGGGTCCTGGCCATGATGGGGGTGTCCTGGGGTGAGGGTTCTTGCAGAGGCAGGGAGGGAGTCCTGGGTTGGAGATCCTGGGATAGGGGTGCTGGGGCTCCTCGGGCAGGGGGCTCCACGCTAGTGGGGACCAGGGCACCGCACCGGGGGGGTCCCGGGGCAGCGGGGCCGGGCCCCCACGGGTGTCCCGCCCCCCGCTCCCGTCGGGGCGGGCCCGGAGCGCTGCCGGCGAGTCCCGTCCCCGCCCCGCCGTGCTTGGCTGGGCTCGGCTCGGCGGGGCCGGGGCCGAGGCAGGGCAGCCGGCGGCACGGAGCGGCTGGGGAGCCCCGCTCCGCCCCGCTCCGCCCCGCTCCGCCCTGAGCGCGGCTCCTCTCCCCGCTGCAGCCCGGGATGTGGCCGCGGCGGGGCTGAGCGGCCGGGCCGGGGCCGCGATGGACGGCCCGAGCGGGGGCTGCCCGCCCGCCGCCGCCCCGTTGCGGCCGAAGATGCCGCTCGGCATCGTGTTCTCGACGGCGCTGTTCTGCGGGGAGAGCGCGGCGGCCGCCGTCCTCTGCTTCTCCTACAGCCACTCCGACGACCGGTTCTGGCTGGCGCTCACCATCTTCTTCATGCTCTGCCCGTCCGTGCTGGTGCAGCTCACGCTCATCTTCGTGCACCGCGACATCAGCCGCGACCGGCCCCTCATCGGCCTCATGCATCTGCTCCAACTCGGGCCCATCATCAGGTGAGCGCCGCAGGGATGTGGGGACCCCCGGCAGGGATGCAGGGACCCCCAGCAGGGACGCGGGGATACCCTACAGGGATGAGGGGACCGCCGGCAGGGATGCAGGGACCCCCGACAGGGATGCGGGGATACCCTACAGGGATGCGGGGACCCCCGGCAGGGATGCAGGGACCCCGGCAGGGATGCGGGGATACCCTACAGGGATGCGGGGATACCCTACAGGGATGAGGGGACCCCCGGCAGGGATGCGGGGACCCCCGGCAGGGATGCAGGGATACCCCACAGGGATGCAGGGACCCTCGGCAGCTATGCAGGGACCCCCAGCAGGTCCTGCCGGCACCGGATGAGAGCAGGGGCTCTCCCGGCATGCCCAGAGCTGCTCCTGACATGGCCCCATCCTGTTCCTCCCTGGGGGCTCTGCTGCTCCTGTCCCATGGGGATCTTGTGCTCAGCCACCAGCATCCAGTGGTGCCACTGTCCTCCGCAGGGGTTGCTGCCTGCTCTCCTCCGGGCAGGACTCTTCTCTGCCACCCTGTTGCATTTCAGCTGCTGGAAAGGTTCTTCCCACCGTTGCTTCCTGCAGCCAACCGTTCCCTCTGCCTCTGGGTTTTGTCCTCTTCTTGCTTAGGCTGGGAGCGCTGATGCAAATCCTGGCAGGGTGCTTGAGGGTGGATAGAAACAGGGGTCCTGCCCCCCAGAAAGGATCCCCAGGCCTGGGGCCAGTTGTGGGCAGTGGAGGAGAGGAGCTGGTGTGGAAGCTGGGGTCCACTGCCCCATGCTGGGAGAGGAGGACAAGGGGTGAGTGTTGCACAAGCCAGAGAGCTGCTGATCTCTCACTGCTTGGGAATGCTGTGGAGCCTCCCTGGGCTGTGCCACCCCGGGCACCCTGCTCACTGAGAACACACAGGGGGTGCTGCGGGCAGCGTGGCAGAGCCACCATCTCCAAGAGCTCCTTCCCATAGGGGCAAGCTTTGGGGCACACCATGGCCCACACCGCGCTTGCTCTGACACCAGGAACAAGGAGGATGCCAGAGATACCCTTGTCATGATGTTTCATCTTCAGAGGGGGCTGGGGAGCCACCAGCCACCGGATGGGCTGTGGGGCCACATCAGCCTGTGCTGGCTCATGGTGGTGCATCAGATGATGATGATGATGGTGCTTGGCCGCTTGCAAGAGCCAGCCAGGGCTGCTCAGGGCAGGCTGCTCATTGGGCTGGAGATGGAGCTGAGAAGGTCTGGCAGGGCACTGGGAGCCTGCTGGGACTGCCCATGGAGCCGGGCCTTTTGGATGGAGCCGTTTTCCCGTTAGAGGTTGCAATGAGCCATGAGAACTGGCCTCATCTGGCAAGAGAATTTATCCAGAAACCTCATTCCATTTGGGTCTGAAACAGAGCAACTTCTGCTGCCCTAATGAGCGCTCACAAATAATGACATCCCATCGGTCCCAGAGCCAGCTCATCCCTGGGTAGGAGCCAAGCCTCTTGGATGGGTCCTGCTCTGCTGATTGCCTCCAGCCCATGCACCCCACTGCATGGCTGTGTGTGGAGGGGATGGGGGTCCCCACTTGCAGTGGGAATGAGAAACCCACTTCCCCTGCCTGCACGTGAGGGTGTCCTGCAGGGAAGGGGCTGCAGAAGCACTCTCTTATCTCCCCCTGGCACACACGGCTTCACCCTGCGCTCCCCTTCCTGCCATCCCCACCAAGAAGGAAGTGTAGAAGCCGCCTGATCAAGAGGAGATCAAAGGCATTATCAGAGGGTTTCTCTTGCCTCCGCTTAGAGGAAGAGAGGCTTTTTGTGCCAGTGGGGAAAACAGAGCCTGAGGGTGATTAACCCCTTCCTGTAGCTCTAATTCCCAGCAGAGATACAGTTTTGTAGCCCGGATGCTGCACCTCTTGCATCAGTTGTTGTCCCCCTGCCCCATGTGCTTCGCCCTGCGTGCTGGAGCAGAGGAGTGACCACCGGGCATCCCCATGGTCCTGATGTGCCCTCATCCTGATATCCTGCCCTCATCCTGACATAGAATCATGGAATGGTTTGGGTTGGAAAGGACCTTAAGATCATCTAGTTCCAACCCCCTGCCATGGGCAGGGACCCCTCGCACTAAACCATGTCACCCAAGGCTCTGTCCAACCTGGCCTTGAACACTGCCAGGGATGGAGCATTCACAACTTCCTTGGGCAACCCATTCCAGTGCTTCACCACCCTCACAGTAAAGAGCTTCCTTACATCTAACCTAAACTTCCCCTGTTTCAGTTTGAACCCATCACTGCTTGTCCTATCACTACAGTCCCTGATGAAGAGTCCTTCCCCAGCATCCTTGTAGCCCCCTTCAGATACTGGAAGGCTGCTAATATCCTGCCCTCATCCTGACATCCCAGGGCCAGTGGGTGCCCGCAGCACTGCTGAGCACTCACTCACATCACTTGGGCTGCACTCAGCAGGAGCAGGGTCCATCCAGCATTGGGTGAAGGGGGTCTGGATGCACGGGGGGGCACAGTGAGGCTGGGGGTGACGCTGCCACGTCCCCGCAGGTGCATGGAGGCGCTGGTGGTGTACTGCTGGTCGGGGAGGCAGGAGGAGCCCTACGTCACCATCACCCGCAAGCGGCGGCTGCGGAAGGGCTACGAGGTGGAGATGGAGCAGGAGATGGGCCACTCGGAGCGGCGGCTGGCCATGCACCGCAACGCCTTCAAGCGCATGGCGGTCATCCAGGCCTTCCTGGGCTCCACGCCGCAGCTCACCGTCCAGCTCTACATCAGCATCCTGGAGAAGTACGTCCCTGCTGCCCGAGGTAAGGGTGCCCGGCATGCAGGGAACCCCAGGGACAGGCTCTGTAGCCATGGGTGCTGGTTGGCATCCCACAAAGCTCTAGGGAAACGGTGGCCACTGGGTAACGTGGAGCACAACCTGCGCTTGTCCATCCCTGGTTTGCTTTTCCCACTCGCTGCTCTCCAGCTTGCTGTGATGCTGGGAGAGTGGGAAGAGCTGGACACGGCTCTCAGCTCTGCTTCCAGCCCCACTGCTCGCAGATGGATGTTGTACAGAGCCATCCATGCACCCAGCGCCCTGTCCCATAAAAATGCCATGTCCCTGCCCCAGGGTGCTCCAATCTGCCTTAGTTGCTGTTGTTTTCCAGCCAGCTGGTTTCCTCGCAGCCCCTCCATTGCATCTATTTCTGCGCCTCTCCCAACAGCCGCAGCTCCCAGCCCTGTGCTTCCACTCCCAGGCTCCTTTGCTTGCTCCCAGGATGTTTATGTGCTCGGGGCTGGATGTGCCAGAGCAAGCTCTTAACTCCCACTTCGGCATGCTGCCGAGCCGGCCGCGCAGGAGCTCTTGCACCACTCCAGTGCAGCGCCTGGGGAAGGAGCTGCCCTCACCGACCTGCTCTCTGGCCATGCTGGGAGCCCAGAGCTGTGTCCATGGGAAAGGGAACACAGGGAATGCCCCATAGAAACCCCTTCCTTGGCCGCATCCCCCTTAAAGGGGGTTTTAGGAAGTGGAGGGAGCAGAGGGAGGATGAGCTCCTCCAGCTGCAGATGCAGGAGGTGAATCCCAGCTGACACATTCCAGGTCATTCCCTCACAGTCGGGTGCCTCAGCTCAGCCCCGCAGCTCACAGCCATCACCACTGACATGGCACGACTGGGACCAGATACTTCCCATGTGCTCCGTTGCAGTTTTCCTGGCTGCAGTAAACGGGAGAAGCTGCCAGCATTCCCTATGGATGAGCTTGGCTTTGCAGCGCCTGGTTGAGATGCTCCCGGGGTGAATGGTGGGCTACAGTCCCCAACGCTGCCTGACTCCTCTGTCCTCTCCCTTTGCAGCGGTCCTCATGGGCATCTGCCTCGTGTCGGTCACCTACGGAGCCCTCGTCTGTAACGTCCTGTCCATCCAGGTCAAATACGACGACTACAAGGTCCAGCTGCGGCCACTGGCCTTCCTCTGCATCGTGCTGTGGCGCAGCCTGGAGATCTCCACGCGCGTGGCCGTCCTCGTGCTCTTCAGCACCGTCTTCAAGCACTGGATCATCCCCATCGCCTTGGCCAACCTATTGGTGGTCTTCTTCATGCCCTGGGTGCAGTTCTGGCGCAGCGGCACCCGCCTGCCCGACAACATCGAGAAGAACTTCAGCCGCGTGGGCACGGTGGTGGTGCTTTGTGCCTTCACCCTTCTCTACGCCAGCATCAACATGTTCTGCTGGTCGGCCGTGCAGCTCAAGCTGGCCGATAGGGACCTCATTGACAAGTCGCAGGACTGGGGCCGCTTGGCTGTGTACTACGTGGCACGGCTGGCGGAGAACACGGCCCTCGTCATCCTCTGGTACTTCTTCAAGACGGATGTCTATGAGAACATCTGCACCCCGCTACTGGTGGTGCAGCTGCTCCTCGGCTACTGCATGGGCATCTACTTCATGCTCCTCTTCTTCCAGTACCTGCATCCCTGCCGACAGCTCTTCCAGTACAACGTTGCTGACTTCTTGCACTGTGTCTGCTGCCGTCGGCGCCCGCCGGGCACCCCTCTGCACCTCCAGGCGCCGTATGAGCCTGGTGTGAGGCACAGCATCGTCTGAGGGACAGCCAGCACCCCGCTATGGACACAGGGATGTGCTGGCAGCCACAGACCTCGTGGCACAAGCCAAGCACTGCTGGCCCTCGGTGCCAGTGCATCCCACAGTGGCATGGGGACAGGAGTGTGCCCGCTTGCCTGGCACCACACACACGGACACAAAGGACTTTGGGGGGCCCAAACTGTTGCTACAAGCACCCCGGGGGTGCCCTGACACCCCAACCTGCCTGCTACGGTACATACAGTGACGCTGGGGACATGGGGGCCAGCGGGACTGTTTTAAGCAGTAAAGAACCTCTGCTGTGGCTGCGTGTCTGGGTGCCGGCGCTGACTCATGTGAGGGTGGGACTGTCACCATCACGTCAGGGCTGGCGTGGGTGCGCACCCACGGCTTGTGCTGCCCTTGTGCTCATGGGCACCAAGCCGGGGCTGTGCCGGTGGGTACTAGGGGTGAAGGGGGAGCCCCGCAATGGAGCTGGGAAGAGGCAGGAGCATGGCAGGACAGGGGCCTGCCTTATCCTGCTCCTCTGTCAGCGCGGCCATGGCCGCCGGCCAGGAGCAAAGCGGCGTGCCAGCGAGGAGCAATCCTGCCCAACCTGTTCCTCCAGGCTGCTGTTCCCAGGGGGAGCACCCAGCACCTTGGGGCTCAGGACGCTGCTGCAGAGGGCAGGCAGGAGAGGAAGGGTGGCGGGCACAGCAGCAGGGATGCTGATGTGATCCAGGCATCCTGGCACCAAACCAGGAGTGTGACTCCCCCATTCCCAGCACCCTTTGTGGGGTCAGCTCAGTTGGGAGGATGCTGGTGCCAGGCTGAGGGTGCTCAGCACCCCTGGGTGCTCACAGAGGTGCAGCATTGCTGGTGCTCAGTCTTAATTCACCCGCCTTTGAGTGGATCCCTGGGTTGGATCCTGGCATTGGCGCAGTGCTCTACCCATGGGATGCTTCTCCTCCTCCTCCAATGGTTTCTTATAGAGCAGGGGCAGCGAGGGCTGGTGAGGAAGGCCAGGAGCAGCACAACAGAGCCGGATGCACCCTCTGCACCTTCCTCCCACCAGGAAACTCCTACCTTAAAAAAAGGCCATTTTGTCCCCAAAACTCTTCAAACACACAGGAGGAACACCCTGATGCCCTGCAGCACCCAACCATGGTGCCACGGGGGTCCCTCTCCGTGGTGACCATACCCATCCAGCGCAGGGGGCTGATGCCAGGGCTGTCTGACAAGGGTCAGTGCTCCCTTCCTGGAAGGCAGCCTTTGAAACCCGCCAGCATTTCCTCAAAGGATCCTCAGGGGAAAGTCCCTGAGGAGCTGTTCCCATGGCCGGGGCTGCCGCTGCCTCCATAAAGCCTCGAGCAGGCAGCACGGGCACCGACAGTGCACCATGGGCAACTGGCTGGTCAACCACTGGTTCTCTGCTGCGGTCGTCGTGAGTGTGTGGGGCTGGGGGTGATGCGGGGGGCTATGGGGAGCATGGGCTGGGGGGATCACAGCGGGAAATGGGGGCTGATGGGCAGGGAGAGACAAGCATCCCCTCTGCTCAGCCAACCCGCAAAGCCCCGGTGGCCAGGGGAGGGATGGGCTTCCTAAAACTTGAGGAAAATATGACTTAAAGGAAAGGGGGATCCGGATGTAAAGCTTAAAAATGCCACCAATTTTCCTGGCTGCTTTGGATGGGAATCTCTTCTCTCCGTGTGAGAGCAGGAGGCTCCCATGACCCCCCTGCCGGGGTGAGGGTGCACCCTAGGGATGAGATGCTGTTGCTATGCTGTGGCATCACTGGTGTAACGGGGCTTGTCTGGGCAGCACCGCTTGTGAGGAGCTGCAATCACATGGGAAACGGGGATGTGCAGTTTAAAATCCCAGCCTGGTTTGTGTTGGAAGGGACCTTAAAGCTCATCCAGTTCCAACCCCTGCCACGGGCAGGGACACCTTCCACTAGAGCAGGTTGCTCCAAGCCCCTGTGTCCAACCTGGCCTTGAACACTGCCAGGGATGGGGCAGCCACAGCTTCTCTGGGAAAAGTCTGTACCAGCACCTCAGCACCCTCACGGGGAAGAACTTCTGCCTCAGAGCTCATCTCAATCTCCCCTCTGGCAGGTTAAAGCCATTCCCCTTGTCCTGTCCCTACAGGCCCTTGTCCAAAGCCCCTCTCCATGTTTCCTGTAGCCCCTTTAGGCACTGGAGCTGCTCTAAGGTCTCCCCTTCAGGAGCCTTCTCTTCTCCAGGCTGCCCCAGCCCAGCTCTCTCAGCCTGCCACATTCAGGGCAGGATAGAGCAGTTTTGGGCGCTGTGCAAGAACTGTGTGGCTGAGAGGGGCTCGTGTGGGGCGCAGCAGGGCTGGGCAGGGGATGGCAGTGCCATAGGGATGAAACTTCCTCCTCTCAGCGTCTTCCCCATGTGGCCCCAACCACCTTTGGGATCTGCACCTGCTTTTCCTCCTTCCTTGTCTGGGTGGTGCACAGGGCTGTTGTGATCCAACAGTCATTTTGCTAGACTCACACTCCCCACCTTTGTCCCCACATCCCAGCCCCACGTGCTGCCGCAGCTCACATGCGAGCAGGAGGGGCTGCGCTGTCCTCATGCACCCCAGTGCTGCAGGGCAAGGGGGTCCCGGGGTCCCTCATGAGGCTGCGGCTTGTCCCCGCAGGCAGCCTGGCTGGGCATCAACATCTTCCTCTTCACCTACTACTTTCTGTTCTTCGACCGGGACGAGAGGTATTTCTACACCAGGGCTATCCTCGGGGTAAGGTTCTCCCCTGCACTGCCCGTGCCCCTTCCTTGTCCTGTCCTCTCCCAGCCTGCTCCATCCCAGTCCACAGCCCGTGCTGGTCTCTGTCGTGTCTCAGCCCAGCATCACGCCCTCCCAGTCCTCCTCCTCTCATAGAATCAATCAGGTCGGAAAAGAGCTTTAAGCTCATCAAGTCCAACCGTTCCCCAGCACTTCCAAGGCCACCACTAACCCATGGCACTGAGGGCCTCGCCTACACGGTGTGTGAACACTTCCAGGGATGGTGATTCCACCCACTTCCCTTGGGAAGCCTGTTCCAATGCCTGAGCACCCTTTGGGAACAAAACTACCCTTTTCCTGGCTCAGCATCACCCTTCTTCCCAGTCCCCACCTCAGCATCACTCCCTCCCCTTCCCCATCTCAGCATCACTCAGCCCCATCCTGTCCCAGCCCCATGCTGAGCAGTATGGCTGCAGAAGACATACCCAACCTGTGGCATGAGACAGCAGCGCTCATCTCTGCTCCTCCTCCTCTCCCCAGTCTGCCTTGGCATGGGCACGAGCATCAGCCAAGTGCCTCAACTTCAACAGCATGCTGATCCTGCTGCCCGTGTGCCGCAACCTCCTCTCCTTCCTCCGCGGGACCTGCTCGGTGAGTGCTCCGTGGTGGTAGGGCCAGCGTGGACATCCCCATCCCTGTCCCCATCCCTGGCACCCATCCTCATCCCCATCCCTGTCCCCATCCCTGGCACCCATCCTCATCCCCATCCCTGTCCCCATCCCTGGCACCCATCCTCATCCCCATCCCTGTCCCCATCCCTGGCACCCATCCTCATCCCCATCCCTGTCCCCATTCCTGGCACCCATCCTCATCCCCATCCCCATCCCTGTACCCATTCCCGAACCTATCCTCATCCCCATCCCCACTCCTGTACCCATCCCTGTCCCCATCGCTGTACCCATCCGCAAACCCATCCTCATCCCCTCCCCATCCCCATCCTCATCCCCACCCCGGTACCCATCCCCATACCCTTCCCTGCCCCCATTCCTGTCCCCATCACTGCACCCATCCTCAAACCCATCCTCATCCCCTCCCCATCCCCATCCTCATCCCCACCCCGGTACCCATCCCCATACCCTTCCCTGCCCCCATTCCTGTCCCCATCCCTGCACCCATCCTCATCCCCATCCCCGTCCTCATCCCCATCCCTGTACCCACCCCCGTACCCCTGTACTCATCCCTGTCCCCATCCCCGAACCTATCCTCATCCCCATCCCTACCCCTGTACCCATCCCTGTACACTTCCCTGTCCCCATTCCTGTCCCCATCCCTGCACCCATCCTCATCCCCATCCCCATCCTCATCCCCACCCCTGTCCCCAACCCCATCCCCCTACCCATCCCCATCCCTGTCCCCATCCCCGTACCCATCCCCATCCCCATCCCTGTCCCCATCCCTGTCCCCATCCCCGTACCCATCCCCATCCCTGTCCCCATCCCTGTCCCCATCCCCATCCCAACACCGTGCCTGTCCCACAGTGCTGCCGGCGGACGCTGCGGAAGCAGCTGGACCACAACCTCACCTTCCACAAGCTGGTGGCGTACGCACTGGCCCTGCTCACAGGTACCGCCCCGCGCGGGCCGCGGCACGGTGGGGACCAGGAGGTGACCATGCGGTGACTGCCTGTCCCCCCCCAGCCGTGCACACCATCGCCCACCTCTTCAACCTGGAGCGCTACAACCGCAGCCAGCAGGCCACGGACGGCAGCCTGCCCGCCGTCCTCTCCAAGCTGCATCTGCAGGGCAGCAACAAGTGGCTGAACCCCATCCACTCCAACCAGACGGTGAGCGTGGCCCTGGCACCCAGCTCCCCACCACCACCGCCAGCCCCTGCACCCCTAACCCACCCCGCTGCTCCCACAGACAGTCGAGTACGTGGCCTTCACCACCATCCCGGGGCTGACGGGGGTTATCATCACGCTGGCGCTCATCCTCATGGTCACGTCCTCCACCGAGTTCATCCGCAGGAACTACTTTGAGGTCTTCTGGTACACGCATCACCTCTTCCTCATCTACTTTGCTGGCCTCGTCATCCATGGCATCGCGTAAGGCTCCACAAAGGCAGTGGCTGCAGACCCCGGGCAGTGGGGTCCCCATTGCCAGGGCTCCCCATTCCCAGCCAGCCTCACACAGTGTGGCTCAGCCTTGGAGAAGGGGACATGAACCGGTCCCTGGGCTCAGCCCTCATCTCCCCACAGCGGGCTGGTGCGTGGCCAGACAGAGGAGAGCCTCAAGGAGGTGCATCCACACCAGTGCGCCCAGTACCTCACACAGAAAGACAAGGACAGGCACTGCAGCCACAGCTGCTGCAAGGACCCCGAGTTCGGGAGCATCCCTGCCGAGGTAGGGCAGCGGTGGGATGGATGCAGGGGGAGAAACCCTTCCCTTGCCCTTGGGATGCTCCAGCCCTTTGCTCTCCTCCATCCCACAGTCCTGGAAGTGGGTTCTGGCCCCTGTCCTCCTCTACATCTTCGAGCGCATCCTGCGGGTCTGGCGTGCGCGGCAGAAGGTGGTTGTCACCAAGGTGCGTGGTGCAGGAGCACGTGTTGGAGCTCCTTGCCGTGGTGGCCATGGGGAGATGGACAGGAGCCGGGCTGGGTGCTGATCCCCATCCCTCCCCGCAGGTGGTGATGCACCCTGCCCGCGTGCTGGAGCTGCAGATGCAGAAGAAGGGGTTCCGCATGGAAGTGGGGCAGTACATCTTCGTCAACTGCCCCGCCATCTCCCTGCTGGAGTGGCACCCCTTCACCCTCACCTCCGCGCCCGAGGAGGACTTCTTCTCCATCCACATCCGAGCGGCCGGAGATTGGACCGAGCGCCTCATCGACACCTTCCAGAAGCAGACGCTGGAGATGCCCAAGTAGGCTGGGACCACCTAAACGGGCCATCCCAGGGATTTGGGGAGGCCGTGCCTCTTATCCACACCATTCCCTGGCCAGGATCGAGGTGGATGGTCCCTTCGGCACAGCCAGTGAAGATGTGTTCCAGTACGAGGTGGCCATGCTGGTGGGAGCAGGCATCGGTGTCACCCCCTTCGCCTCCATCCTGAAGTCCCTCTGGTACAAGTTCCAGCAGGGTGACCAGACCCTGAAGACCAAGAAGGTATGGATTGTCCCATGGGAGCAGCGTGGGTTTGACACGTCAACCATCCATCCCTCCTGCTCTGCTCTACCTCGAGCAATCCCTCTCTGCATCCCAGATCTACTTCTACTGGCTCTGCCGGGACACGGGAGCCTTCGCCTGGTTCAATGACCTGCTTGCCTCGCTGGAGCAGAAGATGGCTGAGTCGGGCAAGGCTGACTTCCTCACCTACCGCCTCTTCCTCACCGGCTGGAACACCAGCATCGTGAGTTGCGGTCATGCCTGCCTGTGATTAAGGGGGGACATGGGGTGACCAAGTCAGGCAGGAGAATGAGGCCAAGCGCATCAACAGCTTGAAATCAGGAGGTCCGGGAGTGGTGTTTGGTAGGCATTGGATGCTCCTCCATGGCGAGGGACTGGAGATGGGCTCAGGGGTGGTGGCAGGGTCCTCACTGCCCCTGCTCTGCCCAGGCCAACAACGTGGCGCTCCGCTTCGACACTGCTGTGGACACGGTGACGGGGCTCAGGCACAAAACCATCTTCGGGCGGCCCATGTGGAACAGTGAGTTCACGGCCGTGGCTGCAGCACACCCCAGGTGAGAGCCGGGCAGGGGGCTCAGGGTGCTGGGGGCACCCATCCTCTCTGGTACCCAGTGCTGGGGGGGCTCTGCCTGCTTTGGTAAGGGTTGCAGGGACCCCAAAAGGCTCTTGAATCACTGGTGCTGATGTCCCCATGCTGTGTGCAGGTCGGTGGTTGGCGTGTTCCTCTGTGGGCCGGGGGCCTTGGCGAAGAGCCTGCAGAAGTCTTGCCACCAGCATTCCAGCCTGGACCCCAGGAAGGTCAAATTCTACTTCAACAAGGAGAACTTCTAAGTGGCAGCCAGAATGGGACCCCCGCGGGCAGGGGACCATGCATCTCACCTCATCCCCCGTGCCAGAGCATGGCCAGGGGTAAGCATCTCCTGAAGGATACATGCACTGAAGCCAGGCGAGACAAGGGAAGACTCCTTCTCCATGAGAAACTCCAGGTTCAAAGCGTGCTCTGCATTGATAAACCAGAGGCACGTGCTGCGATGATGCTGCTGGAGCAGAGGGAAGCAGCGGGAGCACCCAGCGGGCTGGGCACAACAGTGGGACAGGGATGGGACACGGCCATGCTGTGCAGGCGTTGGGGATAAGCGTGTCCTTTGGGGTTTAAGCAGTCCTTCTGCATGAAAGGGTACATTAAACTTGATTTCCTTTTGCACTAAAAGCCTCCGTGCAGGTACAAAGGGAGCCCCACTCTCTGCCCCCTTGTAGGGCTGCAATAGAAAGCTGGTCCATAGCAAAACCCTTGGGGTGCAGGGTAAGACACCCCGCTCCGCAGGGGCTCGCTGCCACCACCTGAGCCAGCCTGTGCTGCCTGCCAGGGGCACACCAGCGCAGGGGCTGAAGCCAAGGGTCGAGGGAGGGGATCCTGCCCCTCTGCTGCGCTCTTGGGAGACCCCCCTGCAGCCCTGATCCAGCTCTGGGGCAACAGCACAAGAGGGACGTGGAGCTGCTGGAGCGAGGCCAGAGGAGGCCCCGGAGCTGCTGCGAGGGCTGGAGCAGCTCTGCTCTGGAGCCAGGCTGAGAGAGCTGGGCTGGGGCAGCCTGGAGAAGAGAAGGCTCCTGAAGGGGACACCTTAGAGCAGCTCCAGTGCCTAAAGGGGCTCCAGGAAACCTGGAGAGGGGCTTTGGACAAGGAATGTAGGGACAGGCCAAGGGGAATGGCTTTAACCTGCCAGAGGGGAGATTGAGATGAGCTCTGAGGCAGAAGCTCTTCCCTGTGAGGGTGCTGAGGCGCTGGCACAGACTTTTCCCAGAGAAGCTGTGGCTGCCCCATCCCTGGCAGTGTTCAAGGCCAGGTTGGACACAGGGGCTTGGAGCAACCTGCTCTAGTGGAAGGTGTCCCTGCCTGTGGCAGGGGGTGGAGCTGGATGAGCTTTAAGCTCCCTTCTCAAACCATTCTATGATCCAAATGCAGCTCATGCAAAGGCAACAAATCCTGCTCAAGTCTATGCAGGGAAGGGGGAAAACCACCCTCCCCGAGCAGACTGAGTAGTATCCGATTGCTGTATCGCTTACGGGATGGAAAGCCGAGCTCCCCATCCTGCCCTTTGCTTACACCCCATGGAGAGCTGTGAACAACAGCACAGCACATCAGAAATCCATTCTCGCCCTGGTGCTGGGGAGAAGGGAGGAAGGTGAGTGGTTTGCATTAGCCTGGAGCCAGGCTGGATGCTCCCAGAACCCAACAGTCCCACTCGGCCTTTATGAGAGACCAAAAGAAGTCAGCCGGAGACATGACTTTACTCAAACCCTTCTCCCACTTTATTTCAAACATCATAAAATATACACACAGAGGACAAAAAAAAGGATGAATGGGAGAAGAAAACGTGATGGGGGGAGGAGAAACCTCTCCCAAAACGCACCATCAGCTCGGACAGCAATGCAAAGCAGCTGCCACAGAGCATCACCTTCACCACACACCAGCCAGGGCTGCAAGAAGGAAGGGGAAGAGTGAGCCCAGCATGGAAAGGAACAGCAGGAGCCCCGTGCTGAGCAGCTCCCATTCACTGAAGGGTTAAGGACATCACCTCATCATGGTGCTCCTGTGGACTTCTGGATTTGCTCCTTCAGAATGAGGATGCTCTGGCGCTGCTCCGGGGGCAGCATGGCGATCTGGTCTGCTGTCAGCTGCAGAACCTGCATGATCAGAGCTGCCTGTGGGGACAGGGGAGAGTCAAAGACAAGGGCATCAGAGCCAGGAACGGCTGCTCCCATCACCATAAGGCACATAAGAAGTGCTGCTCCCAATGTCTCCCCTTTTGTCCTCTCACCTTCTCGTGATCCTGGGGGGTGACCTGGCTCTGACCAGGGCTAAAGCCTCCGGGCTGACCAGCTCCTTGGACCCCTGCTCCGGGAATGCCTCCTCCCTGCATGCCTGCCCCTGCCATGTTAGGAACCTGTGGGCACAAGAGATGGGGTAAGGACCAAGGGGTCTCTGGACTCAGCCATGCGAACACAGGAACATACAGGTGATCAGATGGATGCCCTCACAGCCAGCCTGAAGGCACCTGAGCATGAAGAGACGTGTTTCACGAGCTCTCCTGTCCCTCCAACTCCTGCACATCAGGAAGAGGTGGAGAGGCCCAAGCCTCATCCTGTCCCCAGCATACGGGCAGTGCCGGGGGAGATGGATGGATGCCCTGACCCCCCCCACAGAGCCACTAACCCAAGCCTTGTCCTTCCCAGAGGTGCTGCTGCCGCAGGATGCGATCACACCCCCACTTGGCACCCATCTATGAGACACCACCAGCGCCCAACCAGCTGAGCAGAGGTGCTGTGCGTACCTGGCGGGGCCCCTGCGGGCCACTGGCTCCCATGCTAAGCGGCCCAGGACCCTGTATCCCACCAGGCATGGGGCCACGCGGGTTGGGACCGGGCCCTCGGGGCTCCAAGCCCCGTTGTTCCATGACCCTGGCTTCCATAGCCCTGGCTTCCAGCACTCTTGGCTCCAGCCCTCGCGCTTCCAGGGCTCGCGCTTCCAGGGCTCGCGCCTCCATCACCCGGGGCTCCAGCCCTCGGGGCTCCAATCCTCGTGGCTCCAGCCCTCGGGGATCTCTCCCGACTGCAGAGGAAAGACAAGGCGAGCTGTTGGAGAGAGCGGTGCTGTGGGGAGCGTGCCCCCCACCTCCCGTGTCTGGGGGCCAGAAGGTTCAGGCCTTGGGGCAGAGGGGACATGCCTGGAAGAAGACCTTTGCCCCATGGGACTGTCCCTCCTTGCCCTGGGGACAGTTGTTTCACTGCCCAAACCCCCTTCCTTGTGTCCCTCGCTGGGGCAGTGGGCTCCATCCTGACTCCTTGCGTGCGCTCTTTAAGCCACCCGTTATGCCATGCCCCCTCTCTCACCTCGAGCATCCATCAAGGGCCCCCGCGGCTCTCCCATCAGTGGTCGGGGTTCTCCCATGGGTCCCCCTCTCATCTCATGGGGGGGGGCCACGGCTGTCATGCCCAGGCATATGGTGCATAGGGGCTCCCTGGTGGGGCGGCCCAAGGTAACCTCTGACGCAGAGAGACGAGGAGAGCAAAGCAGGAGGAGGAGAAAAAGCGAGAGAGGGTGAATCAGACGCTGGCTTGGCACGGTCTGGGCAGAGCGCTGGGATGGTGCCCCCAAAGCCGGGCACAGGGGAGGAGGGTGAGGTTGGCACAGGGATGGGTGCTGCCACCACCCCGGGGATGCCCCGTCCCCGGGGGAACCGGGCCAGCCCCTATGGTCAGCACCACACACAAGGTCCCCCTTTGCGCAGGGGACAGTGCCAAGAGCTCCTCTCCTTCCCTCTCCCCTCACCTGGGCTCCACTTCTCCAGTGACTGAGAGCAGGGTCCCTCCGCGAGGGTCATTCGGGGCATCTCCCAAAAGGCCTCGGGGCGGCGGGCCACTAGCAGGTAGAGGTCCACGCTGCATAGGGGCCCTCGGGTCTGGCATGGGCACTGCCAGGGAGACACACAAGAGCTCGTGAGGATGTGCACCACCAGTGCTGTGCTGACACTGTCCCCCAGCGCTCTCGGGGTGTGGGGCAGCCCCACACTGCTCCCCTGGTGCGGGTGGGTGAGCCGTGCTGACTGCCAGCCCCTCGTGCATGGCCACAGCGCACCTAAACCCTTTGTCTAGCTGCCGATTTCATCCCTCTCTGGCTCTACCTCAGGGTCCTTATAGCATCAGGTGGCCAAACCAAGTGTGGGTGCCCCCCATGGTCAGCCCTACAAGCACGGGCATCAACACCGTGCTGATGTGGGGCCAGGAGCAAAGACGTGGTAGCGAGGTGTCAAAGGATCCTAAGCAAAGTCCCTCTCAAGCCGGCTCTCCGTTTCCACTGGTGCTTGGCTCTAGCCTGTTCTCTCCTCCAGCCCCCGAGGCCAATCCTGCCTCCTCCTCTCAGCCAGGGCACACAGAGCGTCCTGGCAGCACAGCGGGGGGAGCGCTGCTCTCTGCCCCCTCCACACGAGCTCGGTGGCAGGAGGGAGCAGGCGGGTGCCGGGATACCTTGAACGCGTTCGATAGACGCAGGCCTGGCAGGTCCCACGGGCGAGAGCTGCAGGTTCCCTGGGCAAGCAGCAGGAAAAGAGGGAGAAGAGCAGACACGTGAATAGTGTATGCACACATGCACCCAGCTCTGGGGACAGCGCTGCCTGCAGGGTCACCTCCGCTCCCTCACGTCCCCTAGGAACACCTATGGGGATGCTGCACGTCTGGCTTGATCCATCTCTTCCACTAACTGTCACTAAAAGCACGACCCTTTCCTCTCTCTGTGACATGCAAGGCAAGAAGACATCCTGCTGAGACAATGGGCTGTGCCCCACGATGCACAGCCAGCTCCTGCCCCTGCTCACAGCTCCCCACAGCACTCCCCAGTGCCAGCTTTCCGCCTGCTCCAAACCTTCCCGCTGCCAAGAACTACCTGGTTGCTCTCAGGAAGATGGTGCCCACCCCAAAGAAAACAAGAGTCCGCTGCCCCTAAGAGCAGAGGGGCTCAGAACGGGTTTGCCTGAAGCAAGGCCTATGACACAAGTGGAGGCAACAGGGGTGCCAAGTGCCTCGTTACTGGGAGAACGGGGAGCCGGCGGGTGCACCGTAAGGAATCCGGCTGCGGGGCTGGGCCGTACAGACCGTGCCTGCGGAGGGAAAGGCGAGCATCATCCCCTGGGAAGCTCCCTGCCATGGGGTGGCACCGGGCATGCAAAAGCGAGGGCCCAGCTCCCTCTGCAGGGCACAGCGGCAGCACAGGCTGCTTCCCAGCACCCAAGCACTGGAGGAGCAGGACAGGGACCAGAGAAAGGCAAGCTCTGCCTTGCCCGCACAAGCACAGGGACAGACACGGAGATGGAAAACACAGGCATGTCCCGCTCGGAGGGCTCTGCGGGGACTGGCAGCATTCCCGGCTTCCAGAGCACAACGGGGCACAGAACAAACTGGGAGCAAACTGGTGTATGCGTGTGCGGGAGCAGGAAAGCTGCTGCCTTGCGCCCCAGCGAACAGAGCCAGGGACAGGGAAGGCTGCAGGGAGCTGGCAGGGCTCTTGGTGCAGCTCTTGCTCAGCACCCATGGCCTGGGCCCCGCTGGAGGCTCACACAGCACTGAGCCACGTGTGTTTTACCTTGTCCACGCTCCAAGGGGACAGGTCCTGCGCCCGGCATCCCAACCTGCGGCTGCATCCCGCCTGAGAGGGGGAACAGGCAGAGATCAGATCCCTCCTCAGCCATCCTTGTGCTACCAACAGACTCCTTCGCCCCCAAATACCTCCCCACTCCCGGGGGAGGATCTGGAGGTTTGTTTTCTTGACCACAGGGATAAGCCAACCCTCTGGACCGCTGCTGGCAGCAGCCACAACACATGGCATGGGACCATGTGGGGTCTCATGGAGCCAAGCTTCTGGTTAGGGGGGGTCTGTCTTCAGGACCCATTTAGGACTCACCTCCTGGAGCCATGGGCCCGGGGCCCTGCACAGGGGCTGCCATCTGTCCTGGGGCTGGCACTCCTCCCTGCATGGGTGGCTGCATCAGAGGGGGAGCGCCGTTCACGTGCATCCCACCCTGCCCAGAGAGAAACCAGCGCTGAGGGAAGCCCCAGCACCCACGCACAGGGAGAGCCGGAGCTGGCGATGCCCATCTCTGCCCTGCACAGCTCGTGCATCCTGTAAGCTCTTACTATGGGCTGTGGCTGGGACGAGGGGGTATTCTGCGGGTTCAGCTGCGCGTTTGGCCCCGGCCCAGGCCCTGGTCCTGGCCCAGGTCCTGGCCCTGGCACTGCCTGCTGGTTGCCTGGGATCAGAGGAGGAACGCTGGTCTGGCGATGCAGGATTTTCTAGGGGGAGAAGAGGGAGAAAGGAGTTTTCTTCCACCCTCCCCTCCACAACGGGCTGCCACCAACATCCAACCAACCCTGGAGAGGGCAGCAAGGCACAAACCAGTGCGATCTCCGGGTCCACAATCCTCATGACCACTTGTGCTTGCAGCAGGGCATAAGCCAGCTGGGGGTTCTGCAGCAGCATGTTCCTGGCTTCCTGGGGGCTGTTCTGGACACACAGCTGAGGAGACACACGAGATGAGAGCTCCAGCAAGGCACCGCAGGGGCTGTGAGGGCACAGGCAGCGGTGCTAGAAGCTGTGCTTCCACTCACCTTCATCTGCTTCATGAGCTCGAACATCTGCTCGGGTGGCAGGCTGGCTACTGCCCGGCTGATGGACTCGGGGGCATCTTCAGGATTGACAGGGTCCCCGTAGGGTGACTCTATGATGGGTGCGCCTGTGCCCAAGCCTGCAAGAGAATTTGTGACCTCCTATGGCAACGTGAACTGGTTGTTGGTAATGGGCTCATCAGAAGGGAAGCACCACACCGTTATAAAGGAAAGCAATGAAAACAGGATCATTTGGGAGACAAAGCACAGAGCTGAGCCCATGCATCCCTCTGCAGAACTACTTGCTGCATCACTTGGAGCAGGCCAGCCCTGCCATGGAAGCAGCCTCTGCCTCCATGAGTCAGTTTCTCCGCCACCCTCATCGAAGAGACACGCTTTGTAGCACTGAAAAGGCCAAGCCCAGCACCACGCTGGTGCTCCCTGCAGCACAGAGCTCAAGACTCACTCTTCAGCTCCTCCTTGTTCTTCTCGCTGGCCGCGTTGTCGACGCGCAGGGCCCTGCCGCTGAACTCGCGCCCGTTGAGGTTCCGCATGGCGCTGAGCGCCGTCTCCTGGTCCTGGTATTCGCAGAAGCCATAGCCCTTCGGTTTGCCCGTCTCCCTGTCGTACACCAGCCTGCACAGCGAGGAGGAGGGAAGGACACCGCTGAGGTGTGCGCAGCGCCCACAGCTCTGCCCCGTTTAGGATGGGGCTGAGGGGGACAACACGCAGGAGCACTGCGGAGCAGAGTGAAGCCCTAAGTGAGAGCCAAAAGGCTCCTGGATCCTGATGGCTGTTCCCAAAGGCCCAGTGCCAGGAAGGCCACCAGCACAAGCCCTGTGCTTCTCATAACCCCATAAAGGCAACCTCTAGGGGCACAGGACTGGACTGGCTGCTCCTGCAGCTCCCAAACCCTTAACTGAGAGATCTCTGAAGCCTAGAGCCAGGCCAGGAAAACATCCCTGCAGAGCCACTGGGATGGGAGTGCGGAGCAATCCCATCTCTTTGCACAGAGCTTGATCAGCCCCAGCTCCACGCCACCAGAGCCTCCAGCCTGGAGATTCCATAGACTCACAGAATAGGTTGGAAAAGACCTTAAAGCCTCCCAGTTCCACCCCACAACCATGGGCTGTTGTGCTGGGGCCATCATGCTCTACATCTCCAGGGGACCCCAGTGCAGGACCTCAGTGCTCAGCACAGCTACCACAGCCCCAAGGCCGCCCTGCTCTACGCAGCCCCATGGCGGGGAGGCTGGCTGCCATCCTCACCTAAAGGGACCTAAAGGGACTGAGGAGGGAGCTGCCATCCTCACCTAAAGGGACCTAAAGGGACTGAGCAGGGAGCAACCATCCTCACCTAAAGGGACCTAAAGGGACCGAGGTGGGGGCAACCATCCTCACCTAAAGGGACCGAAAAGGGAGCTGCCACCCTCACCTAAAGGAACCTAAAGGGACCGAAGGGGGAGCAGCCATTCTCACCTAAAGGAACCTAAAGGGAGCGAGGAGGGAGCTGCCATCCTCACCTAAAGGGACCGAGGGGGGAGCTGCCATCCTCACCTAAAGGAACCTAAATGGACCGAGGGGGGAGCTGCCATCCTCACCTAAAGGGACCTAAAGGGGCCGAGGGGGGGGCCGCCATCCTCACCTAAAGCTGACCACGGGCCCGACCTCCGAGAAAATGTCCTTAAGCTGCTCCTCGGTGGCCTCGTACGGGATGTTCCCCACTGCGGGAGACAGAGACGGCGGCCCCCGGTCAGCGCGGCCACTGCACACCGACCCGAGCGGCGGGGAGGGCCCGGCTCGCCCCAATTCCAACCCCATCCCCGTCCCCGTCCCCATCCCCATCCCCGTCCCCGCGGCGCTGACCGAACACGGAGCGCAGGGAGCGGTCCACGGCCGGGTCCCGCACCGACAGCCCCGCCATGGCGCCGCCGGGCCCCGCACCGCCTCCGGTCCGGCCCCGCAACCGTCCCCCCGCTTCCGCTTCCACACACGGAGGAGGCGGGTGAGGCGGGGAAAGCGCTCCGGCAGGAAACACGGTAGGAGTGGGGAGAGGAGAGGCCGGGATACGGGGATACGGGGGCACCCGGGTACCGGGATACAGGGATACGGGGACACCCGGGTACCGGGATACCCAGCCGAGGGATGCTGGGTCCTTGCGGAGCCCTTCCCGGGACACCCGGACACGAGGTGCCTGCTCCCGGGGCAGCCCCAGCGGTGCGGTCCCGGCACCGGCCCTAAGGCAGAGCACGCCGGGTATCCCACCCCCCGGGTATCCCACCCCCCGGGTATCCCATCCCCGGGTATCCCACCCCCGGGTATCCCACCCCCCGGGTATCCCACCCCCCGGGTATCCCATCCCCGGGTATCCCACCCCCGGGTATCCCACCCCCCGGGTATCCCACCCCCCGGGCATTCCATCCCTCCGGTATCCCACCCCAGGTATCCCACCCCCCGGGTATCCCACCCCGGGTATCCCATCCACCGGGTATCCCATCCTCCGGGTATCCCACCCCCCGGGTATCCCACCCCGGGTATCCCACCCCCCGGGTATCCCATCCCCCCGGTATTCCACCCCGGGTATCCCATCCCCGGGTATCCCACCCCCGGGTATCCCATCCCTGGGTATCCCACCCCCAGGTATCCCACCCCAGGTATCCCATCCTCCGAGGCACCCCATCCCTTGGTACATCAACCCTTATCCCCCGGGAATCCCCCTCCCAGGGCACCCCATCCCCTGGGACATCCCACCCCAGTGCACCCCACCACTCGGGCACCCCATCCTTCACACCCCGGGCACCCCATCCCCACATGGACCCCACCACCGGGCACCCCATTCCATGCAGCACCCCATCCTTAGCCTCTGCCCCAGAGGATGCCATCCCGTGGGTACCCCACCTCCCTGGTCACCCCCGGTCAGTACCAGGGCAGCCAGGGCTCTGATGTCCCCAGCATGGCAGTGACAGGAACCCTGGCCCCAGCTCTCCATTGCGAGCCTGGCATCCTGTGTCCTTCTGGTAGGCAGCCACATCCCTCCCCTCCGGTGACATCCTTCCATCCTGGGGTTTGGCAGGATGGAGACCAGGGATGTCCCCATATCTGTACCTGCACTGGCCACAGAGCCGCGGTTCGCCCAGCGCCTCAGGTGAGCCGGGAAGGGGGAATGGGAGCCCTGCGGCTGCCCAGGCAAAGGGGAGAGCTCATGGGGCCAGCCCCACACCCAGGGGATCTCTTCCCTGCAATGGGCTGGGCTGTGGGGCTGGGGATGCCTGACCATGCCTTGGCCTTGCAGGGAGCATCTGGAAGCGGAACAGCTCCTGGACAAGTGCTATCAGCTGCAGGAGATGCCAGGGGGCCGCGTAGCCCTGCCTGTACTGGAGGAGAAGCTCTCCCTGCTGAGCCTGCCCCAGGAGATGCCCTGTGGGCTGGTCCGCATCCAGGTTGGGACAGCCCCTGAGCCCTGCCGTGGGGCGGAAGGGGCCCATCCCCATGCGCCCCATCCCTCCCACAGGACCCCATCCCCTCCAGGGCATCCCGCCGGCGGGCGCCTGCCCGGAGGCTGCGGGATGAGCTGCGGCGGCTGCTGGGTGAGAGCTGGTCGGAGGAGCTGGAGCGAGATGTGCCCCGCGCCTGGCAGCGGCACGGGGACCTGGTGCTGCTGAGCGAGGACAGCTTCAGGGCTGCACCCTGGGAGAAGCTGGGTAAGGGGGTCGGAGGGGGCTGCCTGCCCCATCCTGCCCACAGAGCACTTCCCAAAGCTCCCGGCATGGATGTGCTGCAGGTCCGGCGCTCTGGGAGACGGTGGCCTCAGCGCTGGGTGCCCGGCGGCTGGCCAGGCGAGGACGGGTATTGCCAGGCGGGATGCGGTGCCCCAGTGTCACCCTGCTGCTGGGCCAGGACCCCTGGGTGGAGCATGTGGACAATGGGATCAGGTAGGGCAGGAGCTGCGGTGCGGGATGCGGCCGGTGCCGGGAAGGGGCTGCCCTCACCGGGGCCGTGGTGTCTGCCAGGTACACGTTTGATGTGACCAAGTGCATGTTCTCACCCGGCAACATCACGGAGAAGCTGCGGGTGGCATCGCTGCCCTGCTCCGGGGAGGTGCTGGTGGATCTCTATGCAGGTAATGGAGGGGTTTGGCAGGGCAGAGAGCAGTGGTGCAGGTACCGGTGGCATCCGGGTGGATGTGGAACATCATTTCCAGCCTGGACTGGAAAAATACCCAGCCTGAGAGCTCCTGCCCTGTCTGTGAGCCCTCAGCTAACCTGGCATTGCTGTCCCTCCTGTGTCCCCGGTGCCTTTGAACAGTTCAGATGACCTTGCACTTGGGCACTGCTCTGTACCTAGTGCTGGTCATGGGAATCATTTGCATCCAGGGGAAAGATTGGCCCTCATATCATTTCTGAAAGGCTCTTATAGATGTCCTGAGCCTGTATGGAAACACTTTCACAACAGGCTGGCACTAACTGGAGTGTCCTGTGCTGTGAGATGACTGGGGAGACCACATCAGGCATTTACATGGCAAGAGAGCTGCTGTTTTGTGCTTTGGGAAGGTAATGCTTCCAATGCACAGAAAGGATGTGGCACTCACAAAACTGCTCTGAATGAATTAAAGTGAATGCTAGTCTGGGCACTTCTGCACAGAGTGGAAGCAGGGCAGGGCTGGTCTGCAGCTAGGGGCCAAAGACTGGAATCGTAGAATCACAGAATGGGTTGGGTTGGAAAGGACCTTAGGATCATCCAGTTCCAACCCCCTGCCATGGGCAGGGACACCTCACACTAAACCATGTCACCCAAGGCTCTGTCCAACCTGGCCTTGAACACTGCCAGGGATGGAGCATCCACAACCTCTTTGGGCAACCCATTCCAGTGCTTCACCACCCTCACTGTAAAGAACTTCTTCCTTATATCTGACGTGAACTTCCACTGTTTTAAGTAAAATAAGCTCCTCTGCAAACGTATTTCAGGACAGATTTTGCTTTTGAGGAGGAGGGAGGGATGAACTTCCATTCCCCAGTGTCTGGGCTTGTTCCACCCCACAGCAGAGCGTGTTCAGAGACCCAGGGTGTCAGTCACATCCCACCCTGCCCCTGAGGAGGTGCCTGTACCCTGCCCTCAACCACTGCCACCTCCTGCCCCCCCCGCAGGCATCGGCTATTTCACGCTGCCCTACCTGGTTCACGCAGCAGCCGCCTTTGCCCACGCCTGCGAGTGGAACAGCCACGCCGTGGAGGCCCTGCGCAGGAACCTGGTGCTGAACGGCGTGCAGGACCGCTGCCGTGTGCACCACGGCGACAGCCGGGAGGTGAGCGCTGCCGCCGGCCACGCACCCCATCCCTGCAGGGCATCCCCTCAGCTCCCTTGTCTCTGCTTCCAGCTGGAGCTGCGGGACGTGGCGGACAGGGTGAACCTGGGGCTCATCCCCAGCTCGGAGGAGGGCTGGCCGGTGGCATGCCGCGTCCTCAAGAAGGGCACGGGTGGTGTTCTCCACATCCATCACAACGTGGAGGCTCTCCCGGCTGAACGCGGCTCTCCAGAGGGATCCAGCCCTGATGGAGAGGCGCAGCACCCAATGGAGGGTGGTGGGAAGGAGACGCGGAGGGCCAGGATCAGACCTGAGTGGCAGAGGTGGGCTGAAGCCACAGCGGCGCGGATCCGGGGCCTGCTGGCAGAGCTGCATGGGCAGCCGTGGAGCACCAGCATCCTGCACATCGAGGTGGTGAAGTCCTACGCGCCCCACGTGCATCACCTCGTCCTGGACCTCGAGTGCCGGCCCACACTGCCCACAGAGCCCACTGCCAGCTCCAGCATCCCTCCAGATCCCACAGGACGGTGATGCTGGAGCACCGGGGGTGGGAGATGCCACCACTGCCTGCTGCCAGCCTGGATGTGCATTGCATCCCCTTGCTCCCAGTGGCAGTGCCTCCCGGTGGCACCGAGGGATGTGCTTCCATGGGAGATCCCTCCAGGAGCCGTATCCAGGCTGAGGATGGAGTAAGCCGGGGCTGAGAGTGCCTCAGTCCTGCCTGTCACTGCCTTGGACACATGGTGGCACTTTCAGCTCCGTTTTCAAGCAGGAGAGAGCCACGAGGGCTGAATAAACCCTGGATTCCTGCTGCTTTGCTTTTCAGTGAGCCAGGGACAGGCGTTGTGTCTCCATTTACCAGCGTGCTTTTTCACTGTACTGGAACCAGGTCTGTTCATCTCGGTTCCTTCTCACCTTTTGGCAGAAATAAGGATGTCTCTCACCTTTTGTGTTGTGTCCAGTTAAAACGTGAACACTGGTGCCAGTGTGGGAGTCTGGGTCCTAGGATGGTTTGTGTCAGGGCTCGGGGAGCAAAGTCTCTACCTGTGAGCCCAAAGCCCTCTTGCATGAGCGCTGTGTGTGTACCTGCATTGCAGAGAAACCTCCATCCCTGAGGGATCTCCCCCAGGCCCTTGGGTGTCTCGGTGCATTTTCCCCTGTGCGGGTGTCCCATCTCCTCCCACAGGGCTGGCACCTTCTGTCCCAGGGCAGGGATCCCTGGGATGCAGCCAAGTGTGGGCAGAGCCCTCACATCTGCTTTGGGGCTGCTCCCAGCTGACTCCCACATCCTGGATGCCAAGAAGCCACCTCCCCACGCTGTGAGCCCCACGCCTCGTCCTGCTCCCCTATTGCCTGTGCTGCTGTGGGCACAAGGAGCCCGGTAGGAGCTGTATCTCTGCCCACGAAGGACAAGGACAGGCTGGAGCCTTGCACCGAGGCCATCCCCTGCTGCAGGTAGAGCTGGGGGACACCATGGCCGTGCTGTTCGGGTCTCAATCCACAGCCTGCCGCCGTGCTGGGCACCCCAGGGACCCCGAGGGGGGCACCCCGGCAGTTCGGGTGGCTGTAGACTTCGTACCGGCCTGTGTGTGCTCTCTGGGAGGAGCTGCCTTCCCATAGGGCTGCGTGCGGGGAGGCAGCCGGGGCAGCGCGCCCCGCTCCAGGCACCGAGCGGGCTGTGCCCAGCCGTGCCGGGGGGAGCCGTCCCCGGGGGCCCGCAGCGCGGCTGTGCCCCAAACGCGGGGTCGGACGCGCCGAGCGCCGCCTCCCGCCCGGGACGCGCCGTCGGTGCCGGAGATGCGGTGCCTTTAAGGAGGCGGCACCGCCCTGCCCGTTCCCTCCCCGCTGCTGCCGGGAGGCGCCGGCCGGAGCCAAAGCAGGTACCGGGGGAACGCGGGGGGGTGCGGGTGTCCCCTTCCGTCCCGTCCCGGCCAGCAGCGGGGCTGCCGCCTGTGCCCGCCCCGGCGGCCCTGCTCGGGGTCGTCGTCGTCGTCGTCGTCGTCGTTGTTTTCCCGTCCCGCCTCTCCGCTCCTCTCGCTCCCGGGCTCGGCAGGAAGGTCCCGCCCGCCGGGCTCGGTAGCAGCCGCTCCCAGCCGCCGTCCGTGCCCGGCTCGCCGGTGCCGTCGGGTGTGCAGAGACCCCCGTGCGGACGCTCCGGAACCGGCTCTGTCGGCTCCGTCGGGGCGGGCGCTGCCGCAGCGGTGCGGGGCCCGTCCGGATCCTGCCCTGGGTGCGGGTGTGTGTATGTGTGTGTGTGCAGCAGCCCGGGGCAGCTCTTCCCCCCCGGCCGTGCTGGGTCCCGCAGAGCCGGCTGAGGTCAGCGGGGCTGGCGGGCGGCCCGCAGCAGCGCCGTGCCCTGGGCAGGGCCGGGAGGCGGCTGGGTGCGGGCGCTCGAGGCTTGGGAGCAGCGATCCGGGCTGGGAGGAGGAGGCAGCCAGCCCTGCCCGGGGTGCGGGCACCGGGGAGCCGGGATGCGGCTGTGCTGAGCGCAGGGATTGCTCCCAGCACGGACGCGTCCGGATACTGCTGGTGAGGGCGAGCGATCGCGGGCGGAGCGATGTCGGAGGCGGTGGATCTGTCCTTCCTGTCGGATGGGGAGAAGGATTTGATCCTGCAGGTCCTGCAGCGCGATGAGGAGCTCCGCAAAGCAGAGGAGAGGAGGATCAGGTGAGGCTGGGGCCGGGCAGGGCGCTGGTTGCCTTGCTCCCAAGCGGCTGGAGGGGCGATGGGTGCCGTCGCGGCTCTGACACGTCCCGGTGGGGGGGTCCGAGCAGGCGCCTCAAGAACGAGCTGCTGGAGATCCGTCGGAAGGGGGCCAAGCGCGGCAGCCAGCGCTACAGCGAGCGGACGTGCGCCCGCTGCCAGCAGAGCCTGGGTCGGGTCAGCCCCAAGGCCAACACTTGCCGGGGCTGCAACCACTTGGTGTGTCGGGACTGCCGCTCCTACGGCCCCAACAGCTCCTGGCGCTGCAAAGTCTGCTCCAAAGAGGCGTGAGTACCCGGGCTGGGACCTTCTGCACGCCCCTCCTGGTCTATTCCTCTTCCCACTCACCCCAGTGATGCCCCATGGACCTTGCCTACCCTCACTGGTCCTCTGCAGCACAGGGCAGATGTCTCTGCTGGCACTTCCCGGGGTGGGCATCCATGGTTGGGTGGTGAAGAACTGAGTGCGACCCACTCTTGGGTCTCCTTCATGCCCACCCTATTCCTTTTCCCCCCTTACTTTACTCCAGCATCCCCCTGAGCTCCTTACACAGCCTGTGCTTCAAGCCCCCCATGTTTCCTCCCTCTGGGCTGCCCCTGTCCTACAAACCCCATCTTGCTCCTGTGTTTGCTGGGGATGTGGCTGTGCCCATCATCTGCCCAGTGCGTTATCACCTGCCGAATGTTGCCCACTGTGTCTGTGCTCTCCTTGTCTGGTGGCAGCACCGAGGGTGGTGTTGGGGTGCCCCTCACTGCCCCCCTCACTGCCTCCCTGCCCTGCAGCGAGCTGAAGAAGACAACAGGCGACTGGTTCTATGACCAGAGGGTCAACCGCTTCGCCAACCGGCTGGGCAGTGACATGGTGCGGCTGTCCCTGCGGCACAAGGCGGCAGGTAGGGGTGCCACAGCCGTGCCTTCTCCTGCATCCCAGCCCTCTGGATGCTCCAGCTTTCCCTGGTGCACCTCAGCCCAGTGCAGAGCTGGCTGGGAGCAGCTCCTGCTCCAGGCAATGGGCTTGGAGCAGTCCTCTCTCCTTCCAGCCAGCAAAAGGGAGACCGTGGGACAAACCCTCCTCCAGAAAGCCCAGCTTGGCGAGCCCAAAAGCTCTTCCCCAGTGCAGAAGCAGAGCCCCCCAGCACCCCGCGAGGGGCCCAGGTGAGGATCCCACTGTCTGCCCCGCTCCAAGCCCCAGGCATCCGCCGCAGGGATGGGAG
This sequence comes from Strigops habroptila, assembly GCF_004027225.2. Lineage (NCBI taxonomy): Eukaryota > Metazoa > Chordata > Aves > Psittaciformes > Psittacidae > Strigops > Strigops habroptila. The sequence continues at coordinate 40,875,021 of NC_044285.2, read as the reverse complement.
CGATGCTGCTTCCCTGCTTGGCTCACTGCTTGCAGCAGCTCCCTCTCGGTCCCTCCTCCTTGCCAAACAGGACATACCTGTGGTTTTGTTTGTTTGCAGCTTGTTTCCAGATGCCTCAGACCCTCGGGATGGCAAAAGCGACACAGAATCCATGGAAAACATGAGCCTGGATGGCTACAGACCGAGTCCTGGTGGGCTGGGGGGCAGGTGAGGGGCTCCCTGGGTGTGTTCCATAAGGACCTTCATGTGAAGCGTGGTGTTCTCAGCCTAGTAGGAGGGAGATGGGCTGAAGCCTGCCTGTGGACAGGCAGGTCCTCTGCTCCTAGGGAGCTTGTGGGGAGATGGTGCATCCTGGCCAGCACTTGTTCTCCCAGCTCTGCCCATGGCCTGGGACAGACCTTTCCGTGTCCTCCACAGGAGCAACTCCCTGGAGAGAGCCACCCCATTCCGAGATGGAAAACAGGTTGCTGCACCAGCAGGACCTGCTGCCTCCAGCCTGACCCTCCCTCTCCGCTCCAAGCATGTGTTCTCCGGACGGGTGCGTGCCTTGTGCTGGGTGCAGGACAGGGATCCATCCCTATGGGATGCCCATCCCTGCCTGCTCTGACGGGACCTTGTCCTCCGCAGGATGCTGCCGTGGAGAGCCGCAGCAGCGCCTTGGTGGATGAGCATGAGATGATGTTCAAGAAGAACCCCCGTCGGGTGGTGAGGCCGGCGGGTGAGCGCTGTGTGCCGTGCAGGGGGTTTGGGTGCTGGCATGGCTTCTCCTTGTGCTTTGGTGGGCTTTTGGTGCTGGTGGGAGCTCCCGTGGTGAGGGGGGAGCAGCAGGGCTGTGCTTGCCCTGCACCGCGCCACTGTTTCCTGCCTCACCATCCCTTGTGCAGACTACACCAAGTCAGTGATCGACCTGCGCCCCGAGGACCTCGTGGGGGAAGGTGGCTCTTTGGGGGACAGGAGCAAGTCGGTCCCTGGCCTCAACACGGAGCTGGTGAGACCCTCAGCGTGCCGTGGAGCCAGCTGCCTGGCTGGTGCTGCTCCCCATGCGCGGCTTGTCCATCTCCCTGCAGGAGGAGGAAGAGGAGGACATCGATAACCTGGTGGAGATCCATCGCCAGAGGGTGGCCCGGAGCAGCATGCGCAGCGGCACCTCCTCGGTGAGTCGTAGAATCACAGAGTCAACCAGGTTGGAAAAGACCTTTAAGATCATCGGGTCCAACCATCACCCCAAGGCCACCACTAACCCATGTCACGGAGGGTTTTGAACACTTCCAGGGATGGTGATTCCAGTATTTCCCTGGCAAGCCTGTTCCGGAGTCCCCATAGCATGGGGCCGTGCTCTGCTCCGCTGCAGGAAGAGATGATGGAGAAGGGCAGTGGGTGGAAGGAGGCAGGGTGGGCATCCTCTGGGGTGTATAGGCAAGAGATGTGAGTATGGGGGCTTGAAGGGAATCAAAACAAGGATTCCCAGCTCTCTTCCATGGAGCCTGCATGTGGTGGGATGCACACAGCAGCCATTCCCATCCATGGGGATGAGAGGGGCTGTGCAGAGGAGGCTTTGAGGATGAGGAGGGACCATAAGCGATGCTGCGCTGGCTCAGCCCTGCCGTGTCTTGCAGAGCACACTGGGGAGCATGGTCAGCATTTACAGCGAGGCCGGGGACTTCGGCAGTGTCACGGTCACGGGGGGCATCTCCTTCTCCTTGAGCTACGAGCAGAAGACACAGACTTTGTTCATCCACGTGAAGGAGTGTCGCCAGCTCGCCTATGGGGACGAGGGCAAGAAGCGCTCCAACCCGTGAGGCTGGGTTGGGGGGTGATGGGTTGTCTTGGTGAGGCAGGAGGCCTGGGCTTGCCCTGGGGGGGGCTCAGGGGGTTGGTTGTAGTGAGACCTTGGTGCGGTTCCTCCCTTCAGGTATGTGAAGATCTACCTCCTGCCCGACAAATCCCGGCAAGGGAAGCGCAAGACGACCATCAAACGCAACACCATCAACCCCCTGTACAACGAGCTGCTCAAGGTGATGGGGATAGGCTGGGATGCAGGCTCTCAGCCCTGGGGATGCTGCTGGACCAAGCAGGGGAGGGATGCGCTCCAAACCATGGGGTGTGGGCTCTGCAGAGAACCCATGTCCAGACACCCTGAGAGCTGGGAAAACCCAGGCTCTGATGGGGCCATGATGGGGTGTAGGTGCATCTGCACATGTGGATGTGTGCCACAAGCTGCCTTCCTGGTCCTGTGGCATCCCTCAGGGCTTGGTTCTGCTTACCCTGGGTGTTGCTTTCCATGGAGAAGGCTCCTGGGCCATTGCAGGCAGGTTACAGTGGTTGGAGGGAGGCAGCACGGCTGCAGGGGCAGAGATAAGGCAGTTCTGAGCCCAGAGGCTGCCCTTCACCATCCCCACTGCAGCCTCCATGGGGTGGTGGGGCAGGCTGGCTCCATCCCTGAGCCTGGCAGCGTATCCCTGAGGTTAGGCACTCTCCAGAAAGCAGGAAAGTGGGAATTAGTTTAGTTCCCAGGCTCCTACAGCCCTGTGTTTGCTGAGGTCTGACCACCCGAGGCTCAGCGGCCTGGCAGAGCTTCACTTGTGGTGGGATGGGGTGGGATGGCCGGATGCCATGAGCCCTGGTCCTGGCTCTGCATGGGCTCTGAGGACTCCTTGCCTGTAGAAGATGGGCTCTTGCACTGCTGCCCCAGCGCTTTGAGGTTTCAGCAGGCTTGGAAAGGAAGACAAAGAGTCTCCTGTGTTCACCCATTGCTCCTCAAACCTGTTTCCTGTTGCGTGCGCCCACCCTGCCCTTGCCTGCTCACGTTGCTTGTCCTGTCTCTCCTCTAGTACGAGATCCACAGGTCCCTCCTGCCCGAGAGGACGCTGCAGTTCTCGGTCTGGCACCACGACCGCTTTGGCCGCAACACGTTCCTGGGCGAGGTGGAGGTGCCGCTGCACGCCTGGGACTGCCAGAGGCACCTGGAGGAGTTCCTGCCCCTGCACGGCAAGGTGCTGCCCTCCATCCCTGCCCTGTGCCCGCAGCATCCCTCTGCCCGGGCGGGATGCGGAGACCTCGGCCAGGAGCGGCCAAAGGCTTGTGCCAAGTCAAAGCCTTGCAGAAGTGAAGCCCCCAGCAGCGGTGCTGCTGTAGTAAATAAGGGCAGAGAGCTCCCCTCCTCTTCCTCAGCAAGTCCCCTGTGTGATGCTGTGGAGCTTGTCTCTGCTCCATCGGGTATTTCCATCCTGCTTCCTGGCTCTGCTCCAGCCGGAAGGAGTCGGGGCCAATGTAGGGAAACAAATGGTGGAAATTGGCCTGGACATCCTGCTCTGATTGCAGAGCAAGGCAGGGACGGCCTTCGTGCAGCCCCATGGCAGCAGATGCTGAGGCTGGTTCTCTAAACTAACTCATCCTGTGGGCTCAGCCTTTGGTGGTGTTGGGGCTCAAGCAGGTTATGGAAACCCCTAAATAGGGATTCCTAAGGGAGGTGATTGAGCCAAGGAAGGATCCCAAAGGAGCTGACGTGAGTCTGACCTAGTGATGCTGCAGAGGGTCCATAGGCATTTGTAGCACATCTAGGAGAGTCCAAGCCCTTTGGCACAGCATGAGGAGGTGCTGCAGACAGACCACACCACCATCACGTCCACTTTACCCTCCAGCAGTGTTTAAGTCTTTCTCTTTGCAGATTGGGGCGGATGCTGCTGGTCTCCACCAGTACAAGGGGGAGCTGGTCGTCTCCATGAAGTACATCCCGTCTCCCAAGCACCCTGGGGCAGGGAACAGCAGGAAGGGTGAGTGCTGTGGATCATTGGGTGGCGTGTGGGACCTGCTGGTGGCCACACGAGCTGGGTCTGGGTGGGTTTCTTGCATGGTGCCACTGCAGCCTTCTCCTCTGCTCTGGGTCGGGGCAGACCTGGTTGTCCTCAGGCTGGCCGAGTGCTCCCAGTGCCTTCCTGGGGCTGGACCAGTTATCTGCCCTCACCTCATCAGTAAGGGAGGAGACAAGAGGACATCCCCGAGGATCTGTTCCTGCCTCTGCGATGTTCAGCAGGACCTTGCCAGAAAGGTGGTGGAAATGAGGGTTGGTTAGTTGTCGCTGTGTTGGGTTTTCATAGGCAAAACAGGGGAAGGTGGTGAGCTCCAGGTCTGGATCAAAGAAGCCAAGAACCTCACAGCTGCCAAATCCGGGGGGACCTCGGACAGCTTTGTCAAGGGGTGAGTGTGGGCCCTGGATGGGCGCTGTGCTCTCTGCCTGCATCCCAGGGCACTTCAGGAGCTGCCATGGGGACACGGGGAGGGAAGAGTCCCTGCTGGCTGCCTTGAAAGTCACTTTCTGCCTGGAGGCAAGATGCTCCTGGTAGCAAATCCCTTGGGTTCTGCTGGTTGAGAGGTGATGGTGGGATATTGTGTGCAGGGCAGGGCTCCATCAAATCATCCCAGAGGTCCCCAAGGCAGCATGGCTGGGGGGAGCAGGCTCTGCTCCTTGCCCTCTCCCATCCTCAGACCACTTGCAGTCTGCTGAGGAGCTTTAGAGGGGGCAAAGCAGAGTCCCAGCCCCTTGCAGTGGTCCTTACTCCTAAGCCACATCAGGGAAGGTGGGCTCCAGGCCATGTCCTGGGGTGCTGAGGGCAGAAGCACATGTGTTGCTAACCCAAGGCGCTGCTTCCCCAGCTACCTCCTGCCTCACAAGACCAAAGCCTCCAAGAGGAAGACGCCCGTGGTGAAGAAGACCCTGAACCCTCATTACAATCACACCTTCGTCTACAACGGCATCAACCCCAAGGACCTGCAGCACATCTGCCTGGAGCTGACGGTCTGGGACCGGGAGCCACTGTCCAGCAATGACTTCCTTGGGGGTGTCCGTCTTGGAGTGGGCAATGGTGAGGAGCCCTGGGGTCTGTCATACCACGGGGATAAGGAGTCCAGGGGTCCATCTAACCATGGGGATGAGGAGTCCAGGGGTCCATCTAACCATGGGGATGAGGAGTCCAGGGGTCCATCTAACCATGGGGACGAGGAGTCCAGTGGTCCATCAAACCATGGGGACGAGGAGTCCAGTGGTCCATCAAACCATGGGGAGGAGGAGCCCTGAGGTCCATCTAACCATGGGGATGAGGAGCCCTGGGGTCCATCAAGCCATGGGGATAAGGAGCCCTGGGGTCCGTCAAACCATGGGGATGAGGAGCCCTGGGGTCCATCAAGCCATGGGGATGAGGAGCCCTGGGGTCCATCAAACCACGGGGACGAGGAGCCCTGGGGTCCATCTAACCATGGGGACGAGGAGCCCTGGGGTCCATCTAACCATGGGGCTAACCTGCTTGGGGCTGGCTCGCTGCAGACAGGAGCAGTGATTCCTGCCCACATCCACCCTTTCCCCCAGGCATGAGCAATGGGCAGGCTGTGGACTGGATGGACTCCACAGGCGAGGAGCTGAACCTGTGGCAGAAGATGTGTCAGTACCCAGGTTCGTGGGCAGAGGGGACCCTCCAGCTCCGCTCCACCATGGCCAAGCTG